>NW_006921629.1:4139383-4157099 GCF_000298275.1 Orycteropus afer afer
TTGAACTGCCAGCCTTCTGGTTAGCAGGCAAATGCCTTAGGCACTATGCTACCAGAGCTCCTTTTCAACTCATTAATTCCTAGGATATCAATCTTTATGTGTTCCATTTCATTTTTGATAACTTCCAAATTTCCTAGGTTCATACTTCGTACATTCCATATTCTGATTATTAATGGATGTTTCCAGCTGTTTCTTCTCATTTTGAGTCATGCCACATTAGCAAATGGAGGTCCCAAAAGCTTTACTCCATCCATGTCATTAAGATTGGTTCTACCCTGAGGAGGCAACTCTTCTCCAGTCATATTTTGAGTGCCTTCCGACCTGAGGGCTCATCCAGCATTATATTGGACAGTGTTTCGGGGCTATTCATAAGTTTTCCGGTAACATATCAGATGGTGTTTCACTGCTATTCATAAGGTTTTCACTAGCCAGTTCTTTGAGAAGTGGATGGCCCCTTCCTTCTTCCAAGTCTGTCTTAGTCTAAAAGCTGCACTGAAACAGGGTGACCATGCTGGTATTTGATATATCAGTAGCATAACCTCTAGCCTCACAGCAACACGTAATCTACCATAATCCAACAAACTGACAGATGAGTGGTGGATAATAGACCATATGATTGCCCAATTAGTAATGGCCAATTCTACCCGATTTCAGCTTACTAATGCCTAGCATAAGTATTTTTAAGCTTCCATTTCATTTTTGACATCTTTCAATTTCATACTTTGTACATTTCACATTCTGATTATTAATAAATGTTTGCAGCTGTTTCTTCTCATTTTGTGTCCTTCCATATCAGTAAATGAAGGTCCCAAAAGTTTTACTCCATCCATATGAAGTTGGATCTGACTCAGCGAACCCTCCTTGGGTTTCCGAGGCAGTATCTATACAGAAGTAGATTGGCCAGTCTTCCTTCTGAGGAGTGGAGGTAAGAAACAGGCTAACTCAAGGTCCCAGAAGTTTGTCATAAGGTTGTTTGGTGAGCAAGGAATCCCACCTTCTTACATGTGATCATGACACCTTGAGCAGGCTTTTTCATTAGAGGTAGACAGTGTGGGGAAAGGCAGGGAGGCTGGTTTTGGGGTAGGTAGGTAGCAGGGCTTATGCCCCATTCAGGCCCTTCCTATCATGGACGATTCCTTATGTCTTCAGAAGCAAAATGAGAATGGTAACTGTTGTAGAGTACCAGACCTTCACATTTAAAGATAGCTGCAGCCAGACTACTGTCACAGAACACATTTTTAGGGTTCTTAGGACTATCAGCCTTTAAGATGCTCCACACACAGTAGGAGTTTGTTGTGCTTCAACTGGTTTCCAATGGGTTAATTTTAGACACAATGCCTAGTTCAAGGTGGAGAACCACTGGACTGCTGAGTTGTTTCATCCATTTGTAGTGAGTTAATTCCAGCCTGATTTTCACAGGCGCTCTCTGAATTCTAGCGAAACCTGCAAAGGGATGTGAGTCGAGGCTACAGTTGCACTGAAAGTGCTGGGCTTTCTACACTATAAGGCTGGATAATTTAATATTCTAACAAATTCGAGATTTGGAAGCTGAAGGACTCCATACGTAGTTAGTGGTCCAGTTCCAGGGTCTAGCCTGGCAGGAGTTTGTTTCCTGTCCTGGGTCTGGGTGGCGGGGATTTTTCCCTGCTCTCCCGCGTCCCGCCCCTCGCCCCGCCCCGCCCCGCCCCTGGCTTCCTCGTGACCCTGGGTCCCGCCCCCTCAGCCGGGAGCACCCCTGGCTGATTGGCCCTCCGAGGCGTATCCGCGGGCTGGCAGCCAGGCCCGAGCATCACGTGGCCGAGCAGCGTCCAGGGCGCCGAGCCGCGAGTCGCCTGGCATGGACTCTCAGGCCGCCGGGGCCCAAGCGCTGGGGGCGGCCAAGCCTCCTCGGGGCCCGCCTCTGCCGAGCTCATGGGCGGCGCCCCCAAGCCCGGGGGTGAGCGCCGCGCTAGGGCCGTTCTGGGTACCACCTGCGGCCGGGTCGGGAAGTTGGGGGGCTCGCCGCGCCGGGCCGGGCTGGGGCCGCGGAGCCGGGGATGCGCCTGTGGCTCACTTCGGGCCGCCCGCGAACGCGGAGCGGTTTGGGCGCGTGCTCGAGCTCAGAACGGCCGAGCCGAGGGATTGCGGAGCTGCGGGGCTGGACCTGTGACGGCGTGGGCTGGACCTGGGTGGGCGCGTCGGGTGAGGAGGGCAGGCTGCCGGCTCAAGGGGGCAGCACTGCGTGCTTGTTAACCGAGAGATGGTACTGAAGACCGAGAGCTCCGGAAACCGGCTCCTGTGGGGGCTTGGGCGGGAACCAGGTGAGGGTGGCGAGGAGAGAAATATCCCTTAAGAACAGACGTCCATTGGTGGGGATGCCCAGCTAACCCTGAGCGCCAGGTAATGCCACAGGCGGTTTCGTCTTTTATACTTACTGAAACCAGAAAGCCCCCTTTGATGCATAGACTTGTTTTCATTTACGCACCAGACAGCCTCTGGTTTTTCAAAGATCTTTATTATTAGTTACTACCTGCCCTATTTGTGGTCTGTAATCTCTGCTAGACGACGAACTCCTTGAGGATAGGAAGCGTCTATTGAGTGCTGTTTATCCAGCGCCTAGCATAGTGCCTTGCACGTAGGTAATAGGCATTCAAGTATTAATTGAATGAATGAAATACTTGTAAAGGATCAAAGAAGGTTCATAACCAAAGTACGAAATGAAAAATGCAGTGATAGTTACTTCAGAGTGTGCAGAATAGGATGAGACTAATTTTAACCAGGGATAGCAGGAAAGGATGTTCCCTTCCTCTCCAAGGAGAGAGGCTGCTGCGGTCTGCGAAGCCCTGGAGACAGAATGTGCCCAGCACAGGGTTTGGGGCTTGGGTCCCAGAGAGAGGACAGAGAACTATGCTCCACAGGTTGATGGGGATGGGGTTGAACGCCATGCCTGATTTTGTGGAGGGCTGTTGAAGGTTTTTGAGCAGAGTACTGGTGGACTCTCTAAGGCTGGGCAAAATGGGGTGTGGGGAGCAGTTAGGAAGCTCTTGCAGTAGTCTAGATGAGAGACACTGCAGGTGGCACCACTGAACAAGGGTTGTCACCACTGAGGCAGAATGGGATCTTTAAACCCAGGCGTGATTAGATCATGAATACTAGTATTCTCCATGCATAGGTCTCTTGTAGTTACCAAGTGCAGTTTGGAAAAGAAAAGTGGACTTATATTCAATAAACGTTATGTTCTTGGTACATACTAGGTGTTTCTGTAAATGCTAACTCATCATAAGCCTCCTGCTTACAATGAGATAACATCATTTTCTGTTTCCAGAGAAAGAAACCCAGGCATGATGGCTGAGGTGGTATGGCCACCTCACTGGTCTCTGAGCAGCAGATCTGGTATTGAAATTGGTCTTTTCATGCAGGCTGTGAACATTTCTTATTCCATCCAGAAAGAGGTCTTGGAGTCTATACAGTTTCAGGAACTTGGGAGTGATGGACACAGAAATGCATCTGGTTGGCTTTGTGGGGAGAAGTTTCCAATTAGGTCAGAACTATTTCCTTCAGTGCTCAGCATTGCAAAAGAACCAAAGCCCCGCTTCCCCCACGTATCAATCAAGAGATGGAAAACCATACCAGCTATTTGAACAGTTTGATAGGATTGTTAACTAGATGTTAAGTTGTCATCTAAGTAATAGGATAAAAGGTGAACAGGCAGGTTGCAACTGCAGGAAACAGCTACCAACCCTAGGACTGAGGGAACAAAGAGGTGAGGTTGGAATAATTAAAGTTTAAAAGCAAGGCTTTGCAGAGCTGAAATTGTGCTCTCTGAGGAGAGGGCCCTGCCCCAGCCAGTGCTGGGGTCATTGAGCTTAGAAGAAGGGTTCTGAGTTCTTGGGACCCAGGCCTCTGAAGGGAGAGCCCAGTGTTGAGGCTGTTTCTGCAAGTGCTGGAAACTAAATTGGATTTAGCTGCTGCCAGGGGTGAAAAAGTGTTGCTGGGCTGATGTTTACAGTACTAGGAAGAGCAAGTCCCTGCCCCAGAATCACAAAGCAGAATTCTGAAGTATGGCTTTGGAGCTGAGATACAATACCTTAGTGGGCTATGCCCAAATCCCCAGGTAACTGCTGCTTCTTCCTGCAGGTTGGCTTTGCTATGACTGACCACTCTGATCTGAAGGAGAGCGAGACTGAGAAGGCCACGGCTCGATTAGGCAAGTAGATGCCAAGAGAATGGGGTGCATGTTGGGAGGTCTAAGGAAGTGACTAGAAGGGCAGTTGCTATGCTTCTGGTCACCTCTTTCCAGCCAGTCTTTCCCTTTGCTGCTATGTTGCTATCTCTGCCTACTGTGTCAACAGTGCCCTTGTTTGGGAGCCCAGCTAGAGCTTCCTAAAGGAAAGCCCTGGACTTTTCTTTTACTCCAATTCCATCGTTTCTACTGGGAAAAACAGCATGGAACAGTGGAAGGAGTGTCTTTGGAGTCAGGCAACATTGTTTTAAATTTCAGACCTGGGTGAGATCGTCTTGTGTTCGAGCTCTGTGGCCTCAGAACTGAGTCCCTTAGCCTGTCTTCCTTTTTAAATGGGGGTAGTAATACCTACCTCTGAAGGTTGTGCTGAGGAATGGGATCTAGAACTGTGTTGCCCAATACGATAGCCATTAGCAACCAGTGCTCCTAAAATTAAAATGAAATAAAATTTTAAAATTTCAGTATCTCAGTTGCCTTAGCCATATTTTAAGTACTCAGTAGCCACATGTGGCTAGAACTGTTCTCTCGGACAGCACGGATTACAGAGTATTTCTGTCATCACAGAAGTTCTATTGGACAGTAGGTAAAGCACCAAACACATGATGGGTATAATCACAGCAACTGACATACTGAGTACTCACTGGGTGCTTCCTCCCTCCCTCCTTCCCTCCCCTTCCACTTCCACTCCCCTTCTGAACTCTCATAACAGCCCTGTCTCCATTTTACAGATGAGGAAACTGAGGCACACAATAGTTCAATCCATTTTGGCTCACTCACATTTAATAATTATCAGAACTGACTGAACTCAGGCAGTCCCCCTTCTGCCCTTAACTGTTACTTTATTGGTTAGTAGCTGTTGTTATTATTACAGTGTTGACAGCCTGACCTGTTCTGAGGCTGATTCCTTCCTTACCTCTCAAATGGCATCACCATAGCCCTTTATGCTCGGAGATTCCTTACCCTTCTCAAACTTTCTTCCATTGTTTTGAAAGCTTTTGAAAATGTACTTTCCAGCTGCCCCCAAGGTCAGGAGGAAAAGATATGGTGGCTGCCTGTTGTGACTGGAAGCTTCTGCTCTTTTGGCTGCATTCTTGCCACTCTCCCCTTGTCCCTATGCTCACCAAAGACCTGCTCTTTGAGATGGAGGGAGGAATAGAAGAGCAAACATTCAATTCAAGCTTATGAAAAGCACATAGTTTGTCAGAGTTCTTTTGCCTCAATGACATGAATGGTACCTGAAAATATAAACTGTACCTGGCTCTCTGCTGTGAATTACAGGACTTGGCATATAATGGCCTTGTTTAAAGCAAAACATTGAAAATAAATGATCAGCCCTACTTCTGAAAATGTAAACAGAACAATATTATTTTACTGCTCCAGTGGCTAAGAACTTGGTACACTTGTTTTATTGCCCTCTTAGTAAGTCTGCCACATTTTTTTCCCTGGATACATTACAAAGCAAGATATGAGTGATCTTTTATGCCCCCCTCCCCATCCCACCAGGAGTTCCTGGGTAGCACAAATGGTTAAGCTGTAGACTACTAGCTGAAAGGTTGGCAGTTCAGACCCATCCAGGGGCACCTCCAAAGAAAGGCCTGGCAATCTATTTTCAAAAGTCCTTGGAAACCCTATGAAACACCGTTCTACTCTGCACACTGGGGGCTGCCATGAGTTGGAATCTAGATGGCAACTAATAACATCAGCAGCTCCACCCCACCAATTTTTGTGCTTTCCCCACTCCATCCAAATGCAAGGGTAAAACCCCACTCTCTGGTTTGTCAGTAGTTTTAAGACCTCCTTTTTTTCTTTAAATTAATTTCACAGCCAGAGGAGCACAGAGCATCCCTAATGAGAGTGCTGTCCACGGTGAGGGTGTCCCTTCTGAAGAGGAAGGCTTTGCTTTGGATGATGAGGATTCTGATGGGGAACTGAATACCTGGGAGCTGCCAGAAGGGGTTTCCGGCTGCCTGCCCAAGGAACAGACGGCTGATCTTTTTAATGAGGACTGGGACTTAGAGTTGAAAACAGATCAAGGGAATCCCTACGGTAGGTGTGCGGTTTCTAGGGTCCGAGGCCAGGGCTTCTCAGACTTCTCTTTGCTAGCTAGTACCCTTAAAAGCAGACAGTTGGGAGGAGGGACCTGCATCTATGACCTTGGCCTGCGATGTGTTGGAAGTCTGAAGTTTCTCTGACAACTTCTTTCATATTGACAAAAAAATACTTGCCAATTTTGCATTTAACGCTTATAGTATATAGGTTTGTTTTAACATAAAAACAAAGTTACTCTTTCCAAAAATCTTTGGGCAAGTTGAGCAGCTGCAGACAAAAGTGCTTTGTTACCCATTTACTTCCTCTGGACTGTCAAGAACCCTTATTTGAGAAGCATAACTATGGATTACTTTAGAATGAACATATTTGCAGTTCTTCAGGGAAGAGCTGTGTGTGTGTGTGTGTGTGTGTGCATGTGTGCATGCACACATGCATGTTTTCAAACAAAATAAGTGCAAGTGCATGTCCCATAGACACACACACACACACACACATTTTTGGGCTCTCTGCTTCCACCTTACCTCCTCCCTTTAATCTGTCTTTTAAAACTACCTGCAGATGCCGACGACATCCAGGGGAGCATTTCTCAAGAGGTCAAACCTTGGGTGTGCTGTGTTCCACAAGGAGACATAGTCTATGACCCCAGCTGGCACCATCCACCTCCACTGATACCCCATTATTCCAAGATGGTCTTTGAAAAGGGTCAGTTTGATGATGCCGAAGACTGAGTGTGGAGCCTTTCTGCTTTGTGGGTGGGATGGGGTGGGACCACCACATAAAGGTCTCTCTCCCTGTCTTTTAGGTCAGCTGTCATATGTGGTAATCCCTGAGTCTGGGCTGCACAGCCTGGTGTTGGCCCCCACTGTTGTCTTGTTTTTTTCTTTGTGGCTCCTTGGAATGTGCGAGTGTTTGTGTCTGTGTCCAGAGGACAGATTGTGATCTTTATAAATAAAAGTAGAAAAGATTACCTGCTTTGTCTGCTCTCTCCCCACTCACTCTTTAATTAGATGGCCCTGAGCGGGGCCTTGCTTCTTCATTGAAAGTCTGTGGATGATGTGTTAAGAATCGAAGTCGTTGGAGACCTAAGCCTGCTCTGAAAGAAAGTACGTTTTCAGTCTTGCTGCTGTAGGTCTGGCACTGTTGGATTGAAATCCAAGAGAACTTGGTGAGTTAGTGGCTAATTTTTATTCCTGTTGATGGAGAAAATTGAACATTGAACATTTACTTAGTTAACATGGGCTTTCTATTGGCTGGCAGACTAAATGAGAAATTAATTAAACCTACAATTAAATAACCCTTAATTGGTATAAAAGCATTTTAAACTGTACTTTCCTTTTACTCTTTTAATCCTTACTTGTATAACATCACTGTTTTTCTTATTTACCCCATTTTTGATGTTAGTTGCCAGTGAGTTGATCAGCCCTATCTATGTATGGGAGAATATAACTTCTCCATAGGGCTTTTTAAAATTTATCTTGTTACTGTTGAGAATATACACAGCAAAACAGGTACCGATTCCACAGTTTCTACACATGCAGTTTGTCTCTTGAGTGGTGCATTTAATCCGTTTACGTTCAGTGTAGTTATCGATAAGTATGCATTTGTTGTCAGTTTTGCTATGTGTGTTTTCGTCCACATGGACCATTCAGTGACACCGATTACATTATCCGAGTCGTGTAACCACTCTCACCCTCCTCTCCTTTTCTGAGTTGTTCCTCTCCCATTAGCAAACCACTGCTGGCTAAGGTTCCTGTCTAATCCTTTGAGTTGCTGTTGTCAGTTTGATCCCATGTAGCTAGTTCTTAAAAGAGTATAATACTCCAAGCAGACATTTTTTACTTATTTAACCAAACTATTGTTTGGTTTTAAGAAGACTTAGGGGATATTTTGGTCAAAGTTTTAAAGATTATCTTAGGGCAGTAGCTTCAGGGGTTCATCAAGTCCCCATGGCTCCAGAAAGTCTGGAGTCCATGAGAATTTGAGGTTCTATTCTACATTTTCCCCCTTTTGATCATAATTACTCTATAGAATCTTTTATCAGAATATTCAGTAATGATAGCTGGACACCGTCCAGTTCAGGTTTCATGTCATAGGAGGCAGTGTTCATGGAAGCAATTAGCCACACATTCCATATCTTCCTCCTAATCCTGACTCTGCTTCCTCTGTTGCTCCAGGCAAATAGACACCAGTTGTCATGCTTCAGATGGCCACGCACAAGCTTTTAAGACCTGAGGCACTATGCAAGGAACTGGGAGGTAGAACAGAAGCACAAAACAGGTTATTAAGGCTGTTAGATGTCCCATGAAACCACGACCTTACATCTCCAAACCAAGGAACCAAATCTTGTGAGGTATTTCGTGGTACATAAGCAGTCTCAGTAGCTACTGTTTTATTATTATTATTATTATTTTTTGTTGTAAATACATCAGTCACATACTCCATGGGGTTTTTGAGGCTATGACCTTTCAGAAGCAGATTGCCAGGCCTGTCTTCTGAGGCATTTCTGGATGGTTTTGAACCACCAACCTCTCAGCTAGTGTCAAGCACATAACCATTTGCATCACCCAGGGCCTCTTCAGAGTCTTTTTAGAGGTGGAGAAAGCATGACACAAAGTGTATTGTCCTCTCCAAGATCACGTAGCCAGAAAGTGGCAAAACTGGGACTTAAACCCACACATAGCTTTAATACGTCTTCATTGCCCTTGCAAGGGTGAGGGCTGTGCCTTAACGATCAGCCAGAGCAGTTGCTCTTGCCTCTTTGGCAGGCTGAGGGCTTGTCTCTTAATTCCCTCCCACCTGATTGAAGGAATCAAGCAAAGATCTCAGATCCAAAATCTGAGTAAATGTTTCCATGGTAGTTGAGGATTTAATTATTTACACTGTTTTTCAAAGGCCCCCAGAAGTATGTGAACGAGGCCATTCACAAAGGAATTCCTAATAATAGAAGGAAGTAATAAATTTTTTTTGTATGATGATGTGGTTATATATTTTTAAATTTATTGTGATTTAGGTGACAGTTTACAGAGCAAATTAATTTTCCATTCAACAGTTCATATACATTTTGTTTTGTGACATTGATTGCAATCCTCTCTGTGGTTACCCTTTCCCTGTGTCCTTATTTCCTATGCATTCCTGCCCTCTGAGCTTTCTCCCTGTGCAGACGCTGCCCTTCTGACCTTCCATGGTGTAAATGTTTGCTTTATAGGCCTGTCCATTTTCTGGCTGGGAGTCATGGGCTTGAGTTCAATTCCAGGCCTACAGGGTGACTAGCGGCCATAGTCTTGAGGGTTTCACCGGTCTGTCAGACCAGTAAGCCTGATCCTGTTTTCATGATTTTGAGTTTTGTTCCACATTTTTCCCACTCTATCCCAGATCTCCTATTTCGATCCCTTTCTGAGTAGTAGCCGGGCATCATCTAACTCTTCTGGTCTCAGGGTCATGTAGGCTGAGGTTCCCATGATCCACTAGTCCCTTGCACTAATTGTTTCCGTGCCTCTTTGATTTTCTTCATTCTTCCTTGCTCCAGATGAGGAGACCAGTTGTTGCATCTTAGATGGCTACTTTCAAACTTTTAACACCCTAGTCACTACTTACCAAAGGAGTGTGTAGAACAATGTTTTTGCGCAGTATGTTATGCCAGTTGAGCTTGATGTCCCCTGTGACCATGGTCTGAAGCTTGTGGGCCCAGTGACTCACTCCCTCAAGGTGTGGTTGTGCTAAGAACTTATAATAACTTTGTCTCTTGTTAGTTCTGTTATATATATGGACATTTTTATAGCACATACAAATAAATACATATCTAGAAATATCATCTGCCAAATCTGTATATGTTGTTGTTGTTTGCCGTCGAGTCGGCCCCGACTCATAGCGACCCCCCCCTTGGGTTTCCGAGGCAGCATCACTACGGAAGTAGGATTGCCCAACCTTCCTTCTGAGGAGTGGCTGGTGGGTTTGAACTGCCAGCCTTCTGGTGAGCAGTCAAGTGCCTTAGGCACTATGCTACCAGAGCTCCTAAATCTGTATATGGTCATGGGTATATTCCCTTTTGCCTACCAAGTCATGTTGCCTGTCTACCTATGTATTCACTTATAGATTAATTTCTTATTACTGATAATGCAGTGTTGTGTATGTAAATGTTCATCTTTGTTGTCTGTACCTCTTGTGCACCTCTCCATGTCTTCCTTTTTCTTAAGTGTTATGGTGCTGTGTACCCACTTTTGGTATATTGCCTTTCCCTTTACCCAAATCAATACATGTCTCATCTTGCTGGCAATTTTCCTTCCTTTCTCCTCCCATCCCTGGTAACCATCTGTTCTGGTTACCTAGGTGCCACTCTGACAAGAATACCACAAATGGAATGGCTTGAACAAACAGGAGTTTATTCTTTTACAGTTCAGGAGGCTAGAAGTCCGAGTTCAAAGCGCCAGGCTCTTGGGGCTGGGTGAAAGCCCCTCAACCTTGAGCTTCAGCTCTGCCTCTTGGTCCCAGCCCACTGAAGCTAGAGGTATCTCTTCACTCAGGCAGCTACTGGCTGCTGAGGCTAACAAGTCTAACGTCGACAAATAGAATGGCACAGTCCTGATGTTACTAAACCACATGGCAGGCCATTAATTCAAGTCCATTGAAAGTCCCATGGTTGGCAGAGCATGGCAGGCTGCTGAACAATGACACAGCTACATGCAGGGTTCAAGCGTGCTATAAGCTAGAGATCATTCCAAAAGCTGTTATATACGGGAAGCAGACCACATACCCAAAGGCAGCTACTCAGCTGCCAGCTGCTCCCAGTAGATACCACCATGGAGTTGATTACCAGTCTCATCATGGGGAATACTACATCCAGCTGCCCAGCCTCTCAACCAGGCCCAGCCAAGTTGACAAACAAACTTAACCGCCATACCAACAAAGTTTCCGTCTGTGTGTAAACCTTTCCTTGACTTTTTATAATAGTGGATTCATACAATATTTGTCTTTCTGTGATTGACTTATTTCACTCAGCTAATGTTCTCTAAGTTCATCCACACGATAAATTGTTTTGCCAATTCTTCATTTTTTAATGTTGCAGAGTATTCCATTGTGTATCTGTACCATGGTTTGTTGACCCATTCCTCCGTTGGTGGGCATTTAGGTTGTTTCCATCCCTTTGCTATTGTGAATAGTGCTGCAGTGGAGTTGGATGTGCATATGTCTATCTGTGTCCTGGCTCTCACTTCTTTAGGATATATACCTAGTGGTGAGAGTGCTGGATCAAATGTCATTTCTATTTCCAACTTTTTAAGGAAGCACTATATTGTTTTCCAAAGTGGTTGTGCCATTTTACATTCCCACCAGCAGTGTATGAGAGTTCCAATCTCTCCACACCCTCGCCCGCATTTGTTTTCTGTCTTGTTGAGCTCTGGGATGAGAAGATATCTCATTGTTGTTTTGATTGGCAGCTCTCTAATGGCTAATGATCATGAGCATTTCCTCATGTGTTTGTTGGCTGCTTGAATATCTTATTTAGTTAAGTGTCTGTTCATGTCCTCTGCTCATTTTTAAATTGGATTGCTTGTCTTTTTAATGTTGAGGTGTTGAAGTATTCTATAAATTTTAGAGGTGAGTCTCTTGTCAGATATGTTGTTACCAAATATTTTTCCCCAATCTGTAGGTTCTTTTTTCACTCTTTTGATGTGCATTATCATGTAATTTTTAGAAGGTCCCAGTCATCTAGCTTATCTTTTGCTGTTTGTACATTTTTGGTTGAGTGATAGTCTGTTTATGCCATAAATTAGGATCCCTAAGTTCATCTCTGTTTATTCTTTAATGAAAAGACATACTTACAGTTTTAGGTTTTACACTTAGGTCTTTGATCCATCTTGAGTTAGTTTTTGTGTATGGTGTGATGTATGGATCTTGTTTCATTTTTGTGCAAATGGATGTCCAGTTTTGCCAGCATCCATTTGTCAGAGATAATCAGTTCTCCATTTAATAGGTTCTGGCCCTTTGTGAAAGATCAGCTGTTTATAGGTGGATGTATCTGTTTCTGGAATCTCAGTTCTGTTCCAGTGGTCTGTATATTTGTCATTGTACCAGTACCAGGCTGTTTTGACTACCATGGCTATAGTCATGGTTTTGAGATTGAGGAGTGTGAGACCTCCTCCTTTGTTCTTCTTCAGTAGTGCTTTGCTTATCTGTGGTCTTTTTCCTTTCCATATAAAATCAATGATTGGTTTTTCCATCTCCTTAAAAAATATTAAAGAATCTGGATCAGGATTGCATTGCATCTATAGATTGCTTTCAGTAGTGTTGACATTTTCATGATGTTCAGTCTTCCTATTCTTGAGCATGGTATATTCTTCCGTTTATGCAGGTTTCTTTTAGTTTCTGGTAGTAGTGTCTTGTAGTTTTATTTTTACAGGTCTTCTGTGTCCCTGGTAAGATTTATTCCTAAGTATTTTATCTTTTTGGTAGCTATTGTAATTGATGTTTGTCCCTTATTTCCTTTTCAGAGGTGTCTTTGTTGATGTAGAGGAACCCAACTGATTTTTATATGGTAAGCTTGTATCCTGACACTTTGCTGAATCTTTCCAGTATTTTCTCTGTATAGCATCATATCATCTGCAAACAGGGATAGTTTCTTTCTTGCCAATTTGGTTGCCTTTTATTTCTCTTTCTTGCCTTATTGCCCTGGCTAGGACTTCCAGTACAGTGTTGAATAGAAGTGGTGATAGAATGTATCCTTGTCTGGTTTCCTGTTTGCAAGGGGAATGGTTTCAGTCCCTCTCCTTTGAGAATAATGTTGGCTGGTGGTTTTGGGTATATGCCTTTTATTTTTATCATTTGAGGAATTTTCCTGAGAGTTTTCATTAGGGACGGGTGTTGGATTTTATCAAATTACTTTTCTGCATTGACTGATATGATCATGTGGTTCTTTTCCATTGTTTTATTTATGTGATGGATTACATTGATTGCTTTTCTAATGTTGAATCATCCTTGCATACCTGGTATGAATCCCATACTAGGAACTAGGATTATGGTGTATTATTTTTTTATATAGTGTTGGACTCTGTTGGCTAGGATTTTGTTAAAGTTTTTACACCTGTAGTCATGAGGTTGCTCTGTAATTTTCCTTTTTAGAAGTGTCTTTGCCCAGTTTTGGTATCAGAGTTATGCTTACTTCATAAAATGAATTTGGGAGGATTCCTTCCTTTTTGATGTTCTGGAATAGTTTGAGTAGGATTGGTGTCAGCTCTTCTCTGAATGTTTGTGGAGCTATGTGGGCCAGGATGTTTTTTTGTTGGTAGTTATTTTTATGACCTGTTTAATTTCTTCTTTTGTTATGGGTCTGTTCATATTTTCTGCCTCACTCTGTGTTAGTTTAGGTAAGTAGTGTGTTTCTAGAAATCTGTCAGTTTCTTCTAGGTTTTTAAATTTGTTATGAGTACTGTTCTTCATTAAAAAAAAAACCAAAGACCAAACTCACTGTCGTCGAGTCGGATCTGACTCATAGTGACCCCTCATTAGGTTTTGGAGGCGATATCTCTATGGAAGTACATTGCCCAATCTTCCTTCTGAGGAGTGGCTAGTGGATTTGAACTGCCAGCCTTAGGCACTACACCACCAGAACTCCCTAGTACCCTGATATTATCCTTTTTATTTCAGTTGGTTCTGTTGTGACATTGTTGCCCATTTCATTTCTTATTCATGGTATTCACATCTTCTTTTCTTTTGTTAAATTTGCCAGTGGTTTGTCGATTTTATTAATCTTTTCAAGGAACCAACTTCTAGTCTTTTGATTCTTTCTGTTGTTTTTCTGTTACATTTATTTCTGCTTGAATCTTTATTATTTCTTTTCTTCTGGTGACTGTAGGCTTTTCTTGCTGCTCTTTTTCTAGTGGTTGGAGATGTTGGGTTAAGGTGTTGATTTTGGCTCGCTCTTCTTTTTTGATATGTGCAGTTATTGCTATAAATTGCCCTCTAACCACTGCTTTTGCTATGTCCCAAAGATGTTGGCATGTTGTATTTTCATTCTTGTTTGATTCAAGGAATTTTAAATTTTATTTTTTATTTCTTCTTATTACCCAGCAGTTTTTAATGAGCGTGCTGTTCAGTTTCCATACATTTGCTTTTTTTTTATTATCTTGATCTTCCTATTGCTGATTTCTAATTTTATAGCACTGTGATCTGAGAAGATACTTTGCAGTATTTCAGTGTTTTTAAATTTATTGAAGCTTGCTTTGTGGCCTAAAATATGGCCTATTCTGGAGAATGTTACTTGTGTGCTGGAAAAGAAGGTATATCGTGCTGTTGTTGTTTGATAAAGTATATGTCTGTAAGGTCAAGTTAGTTGATTGTATTGTTTGGATGTGTGTCTTTGTTGAGTTTCTTTCTAGTTCTATCCTTCATTTTAAAAAATGGTGTATTAAAGTCTCCTGCTATTACTGTGGAGTTATTTCTCTTTTCAATCCTGTTAAGGTTTGGTTTATGTGTTTTGGGGCTCTTTCATTGTGTGCGTGGATATTTATTATGATTATTTCCTCTTGTTTGATTGATCCTTAATCATATAATATCCTTCCTTGTCTCTTATGGTAGTTTTTGTCTTAAAGGTCATTTTATCAGAAATTACTGCCACTCCTACTTTTTTTTTTGATAGCCATTTGCTTGTTACATTTTATCCCAAGCACTGATTTTTTTGTCTGTTTTTGTCTTTGTGTCTGAGGTGAGTTTCTTGTAGACAGTATGTTGATGGGTCATGTTTTCTTATCCATTCTGCAAATTTCTGTCTCTAAATTGGCACATTTAATCCATTTACTGTCAGTGTACCTGTCAACACTTGTGAATTTATTGCTGTCATTTTGTTAGGTGCTTTTTGTGCTGTTGCTGATTTGTTTGTTCCATATAATTTTCTGTGCTGAGCTCATTTTGTTCATGATTTTTTCTATCATTTTCTTCATTGCTGTTGTTTTAGTATTTGCTAAATATTTTTTCCTTTTGTCTTTTTTATTGTGATGAGAAGGTTCAGTACCTACACTATATATTCCCTGTTTTGCTTTGTAGTTGTCTTCATTTACTAATTGATATCTCTGGTTCTCTGTAAGCGTATTTTACTTTGATACTGCTATATTTGGGTGGTTGTTGTTGTTTGCCGTCAAGTCGGCCCCGACTCATAGCGACCCCTCCTTGGGTTTCCGAGGCAGTATCACTACGGAAGTAGGATTGCCCAACCTTCCTTCTGAGGAGTGGCTGGTGGGTTTGAACCGTCAGCCTTCTGGTTAGCAGTCAAGTGCTTTAGCCACTTCTCGGAAGGAAGGTTGGGCAATCCTACTTCCATAGTGATACTGCCTTGGAAACCCAAGGAGGGGTCGCTGTGAGTCGGGCGACTCGATGGCACATAACAACAACAACATATTTGGGTGGGTTCCTGGGTTATGTTGTTGTGGTAATTAAGGTTGTGTGTCAACCTGGCTGTGGTTTTGAGTGGCTGGGCAGCTAGATGTAAGTTTTCCCCATGATGAGATTGTAATCACCTCTATGGTAGAATCTGCTGTGAGCAGCTAAGTAGTTGCTTTCAGGGTGTCGCCTGCTTCTGTATATAAGGAGAAGCTTTGAGCAAGGTCTCTAGTTTTTCGGCACATCTGGATCCTGCATTTGGCTGAGTCTTCATCTCCGTTTCCTGGACTTGAATCATTGGGCTGCCATGTTCCCTGATGATCTTGGTATTGTTCTGGATTTGAACCTAGAAGCCTGCCATGTTGCCTGCTGATCTTGGGATTGTGCCATTTTACCTGTTTACCTAGGGTTCATCAGCCTCAGCAGTTAGCAGCTGTCTGAATTAGCAGATGCCTCCAGCACCAGTAAGCTTGAAACGAGGCAGAACTGAATGAAGGCCTAGGTCGAGGGACTTTCACCCAGTCTCTAGAGCTGGCACTCTGAATTTAGATTTCTAGGCCCCTAAAGTATAAAAGAATAAATTCCTGTTTGTTAAAACCACCTGTTTGTGGTATTTCTGTTACAGTAGCACTAGAGAACTAAGACAGTTGTCATGTGTGTTAATCATTGGTTGTTGTCTGCTGTTGCTGGTTCTCTGTTTCTAGCATCTCTTCTAAGGTTGATCTGAATTTTACAAATTCCTTTAATTTTTGTTTATCTGGAAATGTCATTATTTTGCTATATTTAAGGGACAGTCTTGTTGGGTATATAATTCTTGATTTGCAACTTTTTTTTCATATATGTCATCCCATTGTCTTCTTGCCTACATGCCTTCTGCTGGGAAATTAGAGTGTAGTCTTATTGGTTGCCCTTTGTAGGTAACTTTTTTTTTTTTTTCCTGTGATGCTTTCAGGATTCTTTCTTTGTCTGTGTCTTTTGAAAGTTTGATTATGATATGTCTTGGTGATTTTCTTTTGGGGTCTACCCTGTTTGGGCTTTGTTGAACTTCTTGAATGCATACCTTCTAGTCTTTCATCGTGTTAAGAAAGTTCTCTTCCAACAAATGTTCAATCATTTTCTCTCTGATTTTATTTGTCTCTTCCTATTCTGGGATTCTGATCACATATAAGTTATACCTCTTGATGGTGTCCCACATAAATCTCAGGCTTTCTTCACCAATTCTGCCTTCTGTTGATTCAGTACTACTACTTTGCCCTTTTAATGTGTTATATATTTCTGAAATCTTAGTATTAATCTTCTGGATTTCTATTTACTGTTTTTGTATGGTTTCTAATATTTTAATTGATTTTGCCAATTTGTTCTTACATTGTTTTCCTAAATTCTTCTAGAATTTTGTCTGTATTTTTCTTAATTTTGTCAGTGTTTTCCTTTATCTCCCTCTCAATCTGTTGATGGTATCTAAATGTAATTCTTTTGAATTCTCTATTAGATAGTTCCAATGCCACTTCTTCCTCAGGGAGGTTTTCTGGTTCTGTATTCAGGTCCCTTGTTTGTACTACTTTATCTTGCTTCTTTGTGTGAAGTGGGATTGTCAGTTCAGTTGTCTGCAGGACATTGTGATGTCATTGTATTTATATATAATTGGTGATTATATGTTGGTGTGATTCGCCCAGGTTTGGGTTTTTTTTTTTTTGGCTTTATTTTGTTTTGACAGATCCAAGTGAGTGGGACTGGTGTACTACTGTATTCACTAGTTTGGCAGCACTCAAACACTCACCACCTATCTCCTAGTAAGTGTGATATAGGATGAAAATGTGTGCAAAGAGGTCTGTTAACTGTTCATGTAGAGCAGGTGAGGGAGCATTGGGTTGGTATTTGATGCCATCTATCATTGATAGGTGGTGCAGAAGCAGGTGGTGGCCCTTGCTTAGTGGGTGGGGGTGCCAGAGGTGCAGATGTGGTTGTGTTGTGTGGGCACAGTTGCTGTCTCCTGCCAGGTGGGACAAAAAACAAAAAATCCCCAACAATACTAAAAAATAAAAACAAGAAAACAAAAAATGCAAACAGCATAAATAATGA
>NW_006921629.1:4159541-4161297 GCF_000298275.1 Orycteropus afer afer
ACTATTCATAAAGTTGCACGGTAATGTATCAAACAGTGTTTCTTTGCTATTCATAAGGTTTTCCCTGGCCAATTCTTTGAGAAGTGGACGGCTTCTTCCTTCTTCCTAGTCTGTCTCAGTCTGTAAGCTGGGCTGATACCTGTGCACCACGTGCATCCCTCTGGGTTTGAAACACCAGTGGCTCAGCCTGAAAACTCACATCAGCACATCACCATGGTAGGACAAACTGACAGACAATTTGTCTCCCTGTTGGAAACCTCTCTTACCACCCTTACCTGGGTCCCTGTGGCTGACTGCTCCTCTGTCCCAGTTCCTGGGCCTTTTAATCCCATTTCTCTTGCTCTCCCTCCCTGCTGCTTTGGGCGTGCCTGGGTTCCCTCTCCTCACCTGGATCCCTGTGGCTGAACAATAGGTATATAAGGTGAACATTTACACTCCTTAGAAAAATCAACCATTGGAGATTGGAAAGGCAGCATTTGCACAGGGAGATGGCTCAGAAGGTAGGAGTGCATAGGAAAGAAGGACACAGAGTAGGAAGCAGGAAGTGAGCTGTTGCATTGTGGGAATTGCAGTCCTGAATGTCCTGAAACAAAATGTGTGAACTGTTGAATAGAAAATGAATTTTCTATTCACCCAAATCACAGTTCAAAAAAAAAAAAAAAGGAATCAAGAAATGGAAAATAAAAACAAGAACCAGGGAAGTGAAAGAAAGGAGGGGGAAAAAAAGAAAGAAAACTGAGGGGTAGGGCGCCCAGGCAGTGTTCCTGCTGGACAAGCAGGCAGCAGGGAGAAGGACATCTGGTCTTGGCACTAGTTCCTGCCTACCCAGAAGGCAACTGGGGGCAGAGTTTCTGATCCCAGGTAAGTTCCTACTTACCCATAAGAGGTGTGGGGGCAAAGTACTTGGGCCCAGAAAAAGTTCCTGCTGTCCTAAAAGATGGGTGGGTGTAGGGTACCTGGTCCCAGGAAAAGTTCCTGTCAGCCCAAAAGGTGCTGGGAACAGAGTGACTGGTCTTAGAACTAGTTCCTGTCTACCCAGAAGGAAACGGGGTAGGATGCCTGATCCCAGATGAGTTCCTGCTGGCCCAGAAGGTGTGTGGGGGCTGGGTGCCTGGACCCACAAAATGTTCCTGCTCATCCAGAATGCAAGTGGGTGCAAAAAGGAAGTTCCAGAGGAAGTTCTTGCCAGCTCCAAAATCAGTTACGGGCAGAGGGTCTGGTCCCAGACAGAGTTCCTGCTGTCTCAAAGGCAACTGGGCATAGGTCCCCATTCCCAGAAAAAGTTCCTGCCATCCCAAAAGGTAGCTGGGTGTAGGGCACCTATTCCCAGGAAATATCCCTGCTAGCCCAAAACATGTCTGGGAGCAGGATGGCTTGTCTTACAACTAGTTCCTGGCTACTCAAGGCAACTGGGGGCAGGGTACCTGATCCCAGATGAGTTTCTGCTGGCCCAGGTGTCTGGGGGCAGGGTGTCTGGTTCCTGACAAAGTTCCTGCTGTCTCAAAAGGCAATTAGGTGCCAGTTCCCATTCCCAGAAAAAGTTTCTGCTATCCCGAAAGGTGACTGGGTCTAGGGTGCCTGGTCTCAGAAAAAGTTCATATTGGCCCACTGCGGTGTAGTAAATTACTTAGTGTGGCTTTTCTACCCATAAGTCTTTGTAAACTCAGTGGTGGAATGAGCAACTGAGGAGCTCCTGATTGTAAATGTTATCCACATGGAGTATTTCTCTTGGGTGTGGCACAATACAATGTTCTGG
>NW_006921629.1:4161587-4179050 GCF_000298275.1 Orycteropus afer afer
CTGGGAGAGAGGCTGAGCATTTTTCTTGAATTGTAGCCTGGTGCTTCCCTAATAAACCTCATAATCTGTGAGTTCTGTGTGGCCACTGCAGCGAATTATCGAACCCAGGAGAGAGGTGGTGGGTGCTTTGGGAGAAACGGTTGGTGAAAGGGCTGGAGGGAGGCAGCATGTTTGGCCTTGTAGGAATAGGCCTTGGGTTACTGCTGGTAATCCTGCCTTCACCTTGTAGGGTTAGAGGAGGTCGGAACACGTGGCCTCCTTGCCGTTTTTGCACCCACAAAGTGGCTGGGAGCAGGACATCTAGTCCTGGGACCAGTTCATGTCTGCCCCCCACAGCTGGTGGCAGGGCATCTGGTCTGGGATGGAATTCCTGCTGATTCAGAAGGTAGGTGGGGTTGGGGGATGGCCACACCTCTGTTCATTAGGAAGGTGTGGGGTACAAGGGGAGCTACGGGGAATAGCTCATCTTTCTGGTCATCAGCCACCAGTGTGGTTGCCCATGCAGTCCTAGGCAAGCAGAGTGAATTATCAAGTTGCTGCCCAGTTCAGAATGCCACTTGCAAACATTCAAGATAGCCACGCTGTTGGGACAGTCAACAGTCCACAGCTCCATTTTATACACACACACACACACACACACACACACCCCACACACGTATATAAAGTTCAGCTATAAAGAGAAATGAAGTTTTGATACATGATATGACTGTGTGGCTCATAACAAATTATAACGTGGAGAATGAGAATTCCAGAACATATAATTGTGCTCATGAGGAACCTGTACATATATCAGGAGGCTGTCGTTCAAACAGAACAAGGGGAAAGGTTTAAAGAATTTTCCCTAGCCAATCCCACAACCCCAAGTCTCCTGGGTTGCAGAAGAGGGATGTGTATTGGAGGGAGAGATCTGAGGACGCTAAGAGCAGACAGAATGTGAGCCCTGTTTCCTGAAGTGTCCCTGAGGAGTTAAGTGCTCAGAGTGTGATAGATGTTGAAGCTTCCAGGCAGTCGGGACCATCTTGCAAAAGATGCCCATGCCCCAAGGGCCATGTAGAAAGGCCACTGTAGTCGGATAACTCGGTGACTTGCTGCTCATCCTTGTTTGCCTGGGTGCTACATGAGACCCTGGCACAACTCAGGAAGTGAGGAGAACCCCTGAAATGCCTGAATGGAAGCTCAGGCTCAGAAATTAAGATGATTAGAGCACATAACGGTTTTGCTTCTTGAGCCCCTAAGATACAAGAGATGAAAATTAGGCCAGCCTGATTGAGAGCAAGTTACTACTGCTTGGGAGGTATGTGGGGTGGGGGGGATCATCAGCTGGGTAGAGATGGCAAACTTAATACTTCAAAGATCACCATTGGTTGATTACTGTTGGAGTGCTGATTAATTTGTTTTATGTTGACTGTGTATCCTGATGGAAGTTTTTCAGTTTTTGCAGTGTGGTGGAGCAAGCAGAATTGTTTGTGTAGGTAATTACATGTGTTTTTGATGGCTCCAGTGTGTTTGTGTCCATTATGTTTTTTTTCCCTTTGGGAAATTCTGGAGGAATGAACTAGAGGTGTAGTGAGAGGGGGCCAGAAGGGTATGCTTGCCCCCAGGCACAAGTCCAAGGGATGCCAGCCAAGGTGAGAAATGACATTGCGAGGTGCCACAAATATGAAAGGTGCCTGACTGAGGCAGCCAGACAAGAGGGGAGAAGGCGTTTCTGCTGACACATCACCACCATCAACCTCTATTCTTTCTATTCTACTCTATTCTGAAATAGTGTCCCCCAATTTAGAGATGCTTCTGGGCGCTCACATTGGGAGGCTGCAATTTAGACATTGGCCCAGGTGCTTGTTACCCTTGCTATGCCCCTGGAACGAACCCCTTCACCCCATTCTCTAACCCAGTTTGGTGCTGTGTTTACAGTGCGGAGTGGTCTGGTTATGCGACGCCAGGAGTTATTGTGGGCAGTGGTTTCCCCACTTAGCGTGATGGAGAGGCATCTTTTCTCAAAGCCTTTCTTGCCCTTTTCAGAGTTTGACTGTAGAAGCTGCAAAGGCCACTATCTTTACTCACAGTAGCACTGGCGAGTTCAGCAAAGCCCTGCTGCCCTGGGGAAGGGGCCCCGCGGGCTTCAAACTGGTGCATTCTGGTTCAACCCACCCCTGAAAATTTGCATTCTCACCCCAGATATACTGAATCAGAATCTACATTTTAACAAGATCTCCAGGTGATTCTTAAAGATCCCCAGGTGATTCTAAGAATTACCAGGGGGATCTTGTTAAATTCAGTATATCTGGGGTAGAAAAAAAAAAAATTCTCAGCAAGGGGTTGAACTAGAATGAACCGGTTCAAAGCCCTGGGAGGAAGTCTGAAACAGCCTCCTGGGAGATGGAAGCCAGCTCATGGGCTAAGTAAATACCTTGGAGCTGCAGTGCTCTTGGTTTTCCGGAGTTTGCATTCTTGGGCCCGGCTTTTCACCGGATGGTTGGAATATGAATACGGAGAAAGAGAAAACATATCTCTGGCTGTAGCCCATCTGGATTTTGCCTCCCAGGCCTCCCAGAGCAGATTCCCCACCCAAATAACAGAATGGTGTGTCTGCAGGAGTGTGTGTGCATATCCATGCTTGTGCGTGAGTGTGGCCAGCCAGGGAGAAGAACCACTGAGTTGGAAGGGGAAGGTGGAGGGTGTAACAGGAAGGCAAGAGGCAGGTCTGGCTCCAACTTTGTTGACTTAGCAAGTCTGGCTGCAAAGCCAAGGCCTTTGGAAAGAACAGCCTCCCTGCTTCCAGCAGCTTCTATTGAGCTGTGGTCGGGACCGAGCTAGATTGCAGGTGTTTATGGGCAGGGGGACAATTCAGTTGGGTTTCAAGGCACCAAGGTTTGGAGAATTCCACCAGGGTTTTGTACTTGATGATGGCTTAGGAGCAACACACGATCCTAATCTCTGAAGAAAATATTTATCTCCATCTCACAGGGTTTTCTGGGCCTTCTCTGTATTGAGTCAGTGAGAAACTTCTCTAGGAGGCAAACTTCCACTTTCTGAGCAATACAAGGTACAGTTTTTTTTTTTTTTTTTTTTAAATTTCTGTTCTCCTAGCAAGGTGATTGTAATTTCAAAAGCAATTTCCTGTGACAACTTCTCATTAGCTGTTGAACAAATGTGGCAGATGTAAGTTAGAGCCATGTGTCTGGCAACTCTGGGCAGAGAATTTCTCCTGACTGTTCTCTGTGGTCTTATTCCTTTAGTCCAGCAGGTGGCAGTAAAGACACACTTTTCTGTCTCCTGTGTGAGCCTTGGGGCAGTTCAGGTTTCTGGAGAAGGTACTGAGACTGGCTCAGGGTTACCGTCTTGCTGGTTGACAGACTCGTCTCTGAACTTGCGGGAGGACCTACTCTTTATTTTGTATGAGTTTTGTCAGAAAAGCTTACTGGAAAGTTAAGGTAAGGGTTATCACTGTTACCCCAACACCTACCACAGTGTCTGGTATATGGTAAACCAGTTGCTATTGTGTCAATTACGACTATTCATGGCGACACCATCTATGTCAGAATAGCACTGTGCTTCATAAGGTTTTCATTGGCTGATTTTTTGGAAGTAGTTGACCAGGTCTTTCTTCCAAGGTGACTCTGGGTGGACTCAATCCTCCAACCTTTCTGTTACCAGATGACAGTTGGTGTAGTACCTAAGGCATTTGACTGCTAACCAGAAGGCTGGCAGTTCAAACCCACCATCCACTCCTGGGAAAGAAGATGGGGCAATCCACTTCCGTAGAGATACTGCCTCGGAAAACCCAAGGAGGGGTCGCTATGAGTTGAATCAACTCGACTGCTGTGAGGTTGGTTTGGTTGGTTTTGGGGACTCCAGAATATAGTCCAACTCGATGGCACACAACAACAACAAACAACAACAGAATATAGTAAGTGCTTAATAAATGCTTGTTGATTTCAAATGCAGTGTGTGTGTATGTGTGTGCGTATAAAGGAAAGTAAAATTTATTGTGCTATATCTCTTTGTCAGATTACATGCTAAGTGATTTTTTTTTTATGCAGTAGGGCTTATTATTCCCATTTTACAGAAATAGAAACTGAGGCTTAGGGAGGTGAAATAAATGACCAAAGTTCACAGAGATAGGATGCGATCCAAGTTGTCCTTGTAAGCTTTTGTGTGTGTATGTTTGTTCTACTGAGGTGGGAACCATTTAGTTTAGCAGAAGGTTAGGATGAATTTTGCTTCAGAAAAAGCAAAGGCATCTAGTGTAGGTTTGTTCTTTATTCTTTTATTTCTGAACACTTGCTATGTACCGTGTACTTAGTCAGGTTGGAGAGGTGGAAGGCCCAGTTCCTGCTTTCAGGGAGCTCAGAGAGTCTAGGGGCAGGGTAACAGCTCACACAGACCATCACAATACCTTAGAAGAACTATGGTTAAGAATAGTCACAGGGTGCTATGGGAATTTGGAGGAAGGGGTGGGGAGGGCTGCAAGACCTCCTGAAGGAGTCAAGCTGAAGCTGGTCTATAGACTGAGTCCTCGAGGGCTTGGCTACGCAGATATTGGTGATGGTTCAGGCAGAGGGAATTGTGTGTGAGAAGCCTTGGTGTATTTGGAGAATGGTATGCCGTTCTCTGTGGTGAGGGACATGGTATGAGATAAAGTTAGTCAGGTAAGCAGGGGGCCTTGAAAGCCACACCAAGAGGCTTTGGAGCCCTTGAAAGGGTTTTAGCAGGATTGGGGCATGGGTAGATTTTCATTTTCAGAAGATCCTTCTGGTTTCTGGTGGAGAAGAGTGGAAGGATGCCGAGACTGGAGGCAGGGAGGCCAGTCTTGGGGTTGTTTCAGTAATCTAGCAAAAGATGTGACGACCTGCACTAGGGTAATAGCTGTGGAGATGGAGGGAAGTAGACAGATTTGAGCTATGTATAGTGCCTAAGACATTTAACTGCTAACCGAACTGCTGGCGGTTCAAAGCTACCAGCCACTCCTCGGAAGGAAGGTTAGGCAACCTATTTCCACAGAGATACTGCCTTGGAAACCCAAGGAGCGGTCTCTATGAGTCGAATTGAGTTGTTATAGGCAGTAGATCTGACAGGACTGGTGACAGATTGCCTGTGAGGGTGGGACAAAGGAGAGGAAAGAGCCCAGGAGGTCCTAGCTCAGATAACCAGGTAGATAGAATAATCTAATATGTATAGCATAATCTCGAGTGTGATTAATCTTTATATTCACAAGCTTTTTCATGTCCACTGTTTGACAAGGAATGAATCACAAGAAAGCAGATGTTCAATTGCTTTCTCAGGGTTTGGGGAAGCCTCAGGGCTGTGCAGCGTCTTGAACGTGTGAAGGTCATTCCTCTTGGGTGCCCTCTCTTCTTCCTGTGCTCTTCTTGGCCCAGATAGCAGATGTCTGGGAGATGCTTTCTGTACAAGGGGCCTGGAGTGGATACTGTGGTTGCTTCCTCCACATCCATTCCCCTTCTCTTGGTGACAACGCCTTTCCCATGTGGCCTGTGGGCTTTGGGGAAAGCTAACTCCACCCTTGGATGTACGGGTGGAGCATGGGTTCTCGCTGAAGTTAACCAGGATCATTGCATTCCTGTCCTCTCTGTTAGTTTCCTAGGGCTGTCATAAAAAAAAAAAAATCACTACAAACTTGGTAGCTGAAAACACCAGAAATTCATTCTCTCACAGTTCTGCATGCCACAAATCCCAAATCGGCTTCACTGGGCCAAAATCAACACACTGGCAGGGTTGTGCTCCCTTTGGGGGCTCTAGGCGAGAATCTGTCCTGCCTTTTCCAGCTTCTCCAGGTGTTTCTTGGCTTGTGGACACATCACTCCAATCTCTGCCTCTGTCTTCACATGACCTTCTCCTCTGTGTCTTCTGTCCCTTATAAGGACACTTTTCACTGGATAGTTCATTATGATCTCATTCTGAGAACCTTAATTACATCTTCAAAGACCCCTTTTCCAAATAATTACAAATTCCATTGGTTAGGACATGGGCATATCTTTTTGGGTGCCACCATTCAGCCCACTACAGCCTCTGTAGGTGGTAGGAGAGCATGACATTGGGAGTACAGTGACATTGTTGAGCCCCTATTACCAATCCAGAAGCTTGTCTGCTTCACAGCTTTCAGTTATGTAATTCAATAAATCTTCCTTATTGCTTTAGGCCCGTTTGACATGATTTTTCCCCTGTCGCTTATTACCGAGTGCACCCTGACTCATATACAGTGCCCATCTGGAATACTGCACACAGCAGTTGGGTGTGGTGGGGAAATCATGGCAACTGGAATTCTCTTTGTTTAGGCTCCATGTGTGACACCATGTGTGACCTTGGGCAAGCCACAGCCTCTCTGGCCATTGGTTTGAATATATAAATGGGATCTTGTCACTATAGAAGGCTCCTTACCATGGAAGTCACTGTGGTTTCTGTTGTTACGGCCTCTGCATTCCAAGAAAGACGTCATAGGAGTGGAAAGGGGCCAGACAATGGAGTGATGAAGAGCTTTTACTATGAGGGCTGGCTGGCTCCACAGTTAGAATTCTTCAGCTGGGAAAGATGGAGGCTGAAGAGGAAGTGTAATTCAAGTCCTTTTATGATAAGGATATAGACAAGGGGGAACAAACTTGCTCACGTCAAATTCAGGAATTCATCTAAGACTACAGGGTGCATCTAGAAATCTGAGAAGTTGTTTTAGGGCAAACTGTGTTGTTGCTGTTGAGTTGGCCTTGACTCGTGGTCAGTTACCCCATGCATGATGGGTTGGGACTCTCATGGTCTATTCTGTTTTCAATGGCTGATTTTCAAAAGCAGATCACCAGTCTGGAGGCTCTACTAACCTGCCCAGCATCACAGCGACACACAGCCTCCACTGACAGATGACCGGTGGCTGTACCTGAGGTGCACTCATGAGGAATCAAACCAGGATCTCCTGCATGAAAATGGAGAACTCTACCACTGGGCTACCACTGCCCCCAGGGCAAAAAACCAGGCAGTGCTGTTTTACACAGCGGTGAAGTGATCTTGAGGCACTTGGCAACTTGGTGTAGTGGAACCTGGAATCAGGGGAGCCTGGATTCTCCTCCTGCTCCAGCTCTGTGATTGTGAGCAAACCTTTTTTTCTCTCTACTTCGACTCGATGGCACATAACAACAACAACAACAACAACAACTTCTTATAAACTGGAGGGAGTAAACCTGCCCTGCTGCCAGGTTCTTCATGCGCTATAAATGGATATACATTACTTTTTAAAAATCATTAACATTATAGCACCTCCCTGTCAGGCGCGGTATAATGCTCTAGCAGTTAGGCTACATCCACTTGCCATTGAGTTGATTCTGATTCATAGTGACCCCTTTAAGACAGAGTAGAACTGCCCCATAGAGTTTCCAAGGCTGTAAATCTCCACAGAAGCAGACTGCCTCATCTTTCTCCTGAGGAGTGGCTGGTGGGTTCGAACTGCTGACCTTCTGGTTGGCAGCAGAATGCATTAACCACTGCGCCACCAGAGTTCTTTAGCAATTAGGCTGAGATACTTAAAGTGATAGATGAGTCTTGTATGAGAAGTGAGCATGTCTACCTGGAATTTTTCATTCTGCCCTGTTCTCTTTATGTAGTTCTGAGCTAGTGTATTTGAAAGTGATTTGTGAGTAATGTAGTGCAGAGTAACAACATTGATTCAGTGCCTACTATGTGTCCAGCATTATAATGGTGCTGTGTATACATTACCTATGTCAGTTAGGAAGCTTTTAGCTGCAATGACCAGAACACCCTAATCAAACTGACTCAAGCAATAGGAAGATGTATTAGCTTCTGTAAGAGGAAGTCCAGAGGTCAACTGTGCTTCAGGATGTTCCGACAGCTCAATGACATCATCACGGACTGAGGCTCTTTCAGTCTCTCTGCTCTGCCATCCATAGCATTAGTGTTATTCTAAGGCTGGAGCCCTTCGTGGTGGTTGGCTGGCAGCCTGTTGGAATCAAACCACGTGGTTCTTGCTCTTGTTCATTAGGACAGAGAGGTCTTTGAGTTCATGTGGTTTCTTCTTTGCTAGAAGCTCCACTGAGTCTTCCCTTGAGTCTCACTGGACCTAATGGGCCTTCCAGTTGCCTTGAGTCAATTCCAACTCACATGTGCCTCCATGTCTGTCAGAGTAGAATTGGGCCACACAGGTTTTTCAATGGTCGATTTTTCAGTAGATTGCCAAGTCTTTCTTCGTAAGCACCTCTGGGTGGATTTGAACTCCAACCTCTGGATTAGCAGCTGAACATATTAACCATATATTTGTACCATTTAGGAACTCCTAGTAGACAATATCAAACTGTTTTCCAAAGACTTGTGTTCATTTCCATTCCTACCAGCAGTGTGTCAGGGCTCTCAACACTTCATGTCCCCAAACCTCTCTTTGGTCCTGCTCTGGTTTCCTCTTCAGCCATGTTTATGTCTCAGAAGCCCCTGAGTCATACTTTGGCATCATATCATTTGGCCTCTGGCTTGACCATCTCTGGATTGGTCACTCCCAGGCTGACCTGCACTTCCTGCCTCCCTGAAACCTACAGCCCTTGCTTGTATTATTGACTCATCAGAGCTCAGTCTCTGGGTCCAGGCACAGAGTTCCAGCCTTAGCACCAGATGTTGGGTGACAATAGGTCCCTGTGGCTCCCGGGGGTCAAGGAGGTTAGATACCACTTTCCATTGCCAAGGCAAGTGGCACTGGAATTTTCTACCACAGAGGAGGCAGTATTTCCACACCCAGAACCAGGAATCCTTAAAGAGAGCTTTAACAGCTTCTCTTGAAGCCTTTTGGCAGGTCACCACCAGCACTGTCAGCACTGGCAGGAGGATGTGACATCTGTGCTGGCCCTAGGCCAGGCCACATGGACGTTTCTCTGCATACAACCAGCCACCAGCTCCACAAGCCCATAGGCTCAGGTGTGCAAGTGTGCACAGGGCTGGGCTCTACCCGGCCCAGGGTAGCCATGAGAGCTTTCCCCTTCTCCCTTCACCCTTCTACCAGATGCTTGGATTTTCATTTCCTTTTTTGTTGTTGTTGTTGTTGTTGTTCATGAGACTCTACACAGCAAACATATACCAATTTAACAGTTTCTACATGTACAGTTCAGTAACATGGATTCCGTTCTTTAGTTATGTCATTATTCTCACCTGCCTTTTCTGAGTTGTTTCTCCTCCATTAACACAAACTCACTGTCCCCTAAGATTCCTATGTTTCAAGTTGCTGTCGTAAGTTAGATCCCTTGTAGAAGTTCTTGAAAGAGCATAATGCTCAAATAGGTTTTTTTTTTTTTTACTAGTTAAGCTATTGTTCGGTTTTAACAAGACTTCAGGGGATATTTTTGGTTTAAAGTTTATCTCATGGTAATAGTTTCAGGGATTCAGCCACCTTTCATGGCTCCAGGAAGTCTGGAGTCTGTAAAAATTTGATATTCTGATCTGCATTTCCCCCCTTTTGATCAGGATTCTTCTATGGCATCTTTGATCAAAACGTTCAGTAATGGTAGCCAGGCACCACCATTCAGGTCTTCTGGTCTCATGGCAAAGGAGGCAGTTGTTCATGGAGGCAATTAGCCACAAATTCTGTATCCTTCTTCTATTCCTGACTCTCCTTCTTCCTCTGTTGCTCCAGGTGAATAAGACAACTTGTGTGTTGTTCCTTGGATGGCCACTTGTGAACTTTTAAGACCCCAGACATTACACAATGGACTAGGAGGTAGAATAGAAGACTCAATATGTTACCTAGGCCAGTTAACTGGGATGTCTCATGAAATCATGACCCTAAACTTCCAAACTAAGGAACCAAATCCCATGAGGTGTTTGGTTATACATAAGTAGCCTCAGCAGCTAGTCCTTTTTTTTTTTTTTGTCATTGTAAAAGTATGTATGTATCACACAACTTTTGCCAGTTCAACTTTTTACAGGTGTATAAGTTTTTGACTCAAAACCAAAATCACTCATTGCCATCGAGTCAGTTCCAACTCATAGTGACACCCATAGGGTTTCCAAGGCTGTAAATCTTTACAGAAGCAGACTGCCTCATCTTTCTTCCATGCAGCAGCTGAGGGGTGGGGTGGGGTTGAGCAACCAACCTTTTGGTTAGCAGCCAAATGCTTTAATCACTGTGCCACAGAGCTGTACAACCCTACTACCTTTAATCGATATGATTTTTCTATTATTGTTAATCCCCCTTATCCCCCTCCATCCCATCCTTGGTAACCACTAATAAACTTTGGTCTCTATACTTTTTCCTTTTCTTGTCTTTTTATATAAGTGAGGTCATACAGTATTTGTCCCTTTGTGATTGGTTTATTTTGCTCAACATAATGTCTTCAAGCTCCGTCCATAGTGTAGCATGTATCAAAACTTCATTTCATTTATTGTGGTAAAAATACACGTAACAAAACATATGCCACCTCGACAATTACTAATTGCACAATTCAGTAACATCGATTACACTCTTCAAGTTGTGTAACCATTCTTGCTCTCTTTTTCCAAATTATTTCACCATCATTAACAGAACCTCAATGCCCTCTAAGCAATAACTCCTTTGTCCTTCTCTCTGACCCCTAGTAACCACTAATAGTTTTTGGTGTCTATGTATTTCTTTCTTTTTTTTTAAAATGCATTTTATTGAAATATAATTTATGTATGGTGAAATACACAAAACTAAAGTGACATGGGTCAATGCATTTTTTTTTTTTTTTGCAGTGTTCCCTCCCTCCCCTCCCACCCCTGGCAACCAACAAAGTTTCCCTCCATGTATAAACCTTTCCTTGACCCTCCACAACAACAAACTAATACTGTATTTGTCCTTCTGTAATTGACTTATGTCACTCAGCATAATGTCCTCCAAGTTCATCCATATTATGCTGTGTTTTGCAGACTCCATATTATTCTTTAGTGCTGCATAGCATTCCATTATGTGTATGTACCATAGTTTGGTTATCCACTCTTCCACTATAAATCTTAGAGATAAGTCCCTTGCCAGACATGTAATTATTGGCAAATGTGAATTTGTTGCTGTCATTTTTATTATGTGCTTTTTTGTGGTGTCGATTTCTTTGTTCCATATAATTTTCTATGCTGAGCTTGTTTTGCTTATGAATTGTGTTAATCACTTCCTTCATTGCTATTGTTTTACTATTTGCTGAATATTTATACTGGTACTCTTTTTTATTTTGATGTGAAGGTTTATCATTTTTCTTTGAGGTTTCCCTGTGATTTATAGTTTTCTTCCCAAGTTTAGAACAGTCCATTCTATCTTGTAGTTGTCTTGACTTCCCAACCATCTAGAAGTTCTGTAATGACACAGTTTTTTCCCTCTTTTTGGTTTGTAGTTGTCCTCATTTGTCAATTGATGTGTCTGGTTCCCTATTTACAATCTTGTAGGCTTATTTACTTTGGATACCTCCATGGCTAGGTTGGTTTCTGGGCTATATCATCATGTGTGTTAATGGTCAGTTGTTGGCTGTTGTTGCTTCTCTGTCCAAAGGGACTCCCTTTAGCATCTCTTGTAAGGTTGGTCTGATTTTAACAAATTCCCTTAATTTCTGCTTATCTGAAAATGTCCTAGTTTCACCACCATATTTGAGGGACAGTTTTGCTGGGTACATAATTCGTGGTTGGAAATTTTTCTCTTTCAGGGTTTTATGTATACCATCCCATTGTCTTCTTGTCTGCATGGTTTCTGGAGAAATCTGAGCTTAGTCTTATTGGTTGCCCCTTGTAGGTAACTTTTCATTTTTCCCATGCTGCTCTCATGATTCTTTCTTTGTCTTTGGTTTTGGTAAGTTTGATGATGATATGTCTTGGTGATTTTCTTTTGGGGTCTATCCTGTTTGGGGTTCATTGGACTTCCTGAATGGATATATTCTCATCTTTCATCATACCAGGAAAATTCTCTTCCAAAAAATCTTCGACAATTTTCTCTGTGGTTTTATTTGTCTCTTCCTGTTCTGGAATTCCAATTACAAATAGGTTATTTCTTTTGATGGTATCCTACATGAACCTTAGGCTTTCTTCATTTTGTTTTGATCTTTTTTTCTGATTGATCCCTTTCCAAAGAAGTGTTCAGGTATTTGCCTTCAATTTCCCTAATTCTGTCTTCCATTGATTCATTTCTGCTCCTTTGCCCATTCAGTGTCTTATCTATTTCTGAAAATTTAGTATTAATCTTCTGGATTTCTGTGTGCAGATTTTGTATCATTTCTAATTTTTCATTTATTTTGTCGTTTTGTTCTTGTATTGTCTTTCAAAATTGTTCTAGGGTTTTCTCTGTATTTTCCTTGATCTGTGTCTTAATTCGTTGAAGATACTGAAATATAATTCTTTTGAATTCCTTATCAGAGAGTTCCAATGCTGCATCTTCCTCAGGGATGTGTTTTGGGTCTGTATCCTGGTCCCTTGTTTCTCCTGCTTTATCTTGCTGCTTTGTGTGGACTATGATGCTCTGTTGTCTCCAAGGCATTGTGGTATTTTTGTGTTTATATTTAATTGGTGATTGTATGTTGGAGGAACTTGCCCACAATTTTCATTTCTTTGTTTTGTTTGTATGTTGTCTACACAAGCAGGGTACTGTGCTCCTCTATTCACTAGTCGACAGCACTTATGTACTCACCACCTGTCTTCTTTCCTGTTGTCAGCTTCTTGTATGTCCCTGTTGACCTTGGCAAACAGAGCCTATTCTTAGGTCCCTGGAATCCAAATGAGAATTCTATCACTTTAAAATCCAAAATGGTTGCCATTTGTAAATATTCAAAATGGCTTAGTCCTCGGTCACTTTAAATATCCAAAATGGCTGCTGCCTGTAAACAATCAAAATGGCTGCACCCTCTGGACAGCGGAAAGTCAACAGCTCAGGGTGTCTCCCTCCTTGCTGTTTCCCTTCCTATTCATAGGCCACCAGTGCAGTCGTCCCTGCAGCCCTTGGTGACCAGGATTGATTTTTAGGTCAATTCTCAGATCCCAACACCACTTGGAAATATTCAGGTTGTTGGTCCCGTCAGAGTGGTTGACAGTCTGCAGCTCCAACCGTCTCTGTACTCACTGTTTTCATTCAGGTTTTTCCACTAGTTGGTGCCTAATCCACTTCTGCTTAGTTCCTTTCAAAGCTCAGGGCTCCAGGATTATCTTCTGATCTCTGTCAATTGGTTTTTCTTTTTTCTTTGTTGAAGAGGGTCTGTGTCACTTGTCTGCCTAATTCCTCCATCTTACCGGAAGTCTCTCTATGTATTTCTTATTTCATATAAGTGAGATCAGATTATTTGTCTTTTTGCAATTGATTTATTTCAAGGTTCATCCACATTGTGACATGCATCGAAACTTCATTTCTTTTTATGGCTGATTAGTATTCCGTTGTGTGTATGGAACACATTTGGTTTATCAGTTCATCTGTTGATGGACATTTCAGTTTCCACCTTTTGGCTCTTGGAATAATGCTGCAGGGAATATTGGTATATAGGTTCCTATTTGTGTTCCTGCTTCAGTTTTCTGGATCTGTAACTAGGACTGGGATTACCGGATCATATGGTAGTTCTGTATTCAACTTCTTGAGGAGCTGCCAAAGTTTTTCATAGTGGCTGTACCTTTTACATTCCCACCAAGAGTGAATGAAGGTCAGATGTTTCTTTTCTGATGATGACTGAGCTAGTGAAGGTGCCCTTTGTTCCAGGCTGAGAGTTTCTGGGTTATTCTTCTCATGGGAATGCACAACAGTGTAATGGCTATAAATACAGACCAACTTGAGTTAGAAACCTGGTTCTACCTCTTACCAAGTATGGTGTCTTATGCTGTGACTTAACCTCCCTTAGCCACTGGTTGCTCTTTTATAAAATGAAGACACTATCTAACTATTTACATCAACAAGGTATTAAATGAGAAAATGTGTATAAAGTGTTAGTGTACTCCCTGGTGCACCCTGGACGCCAATAGCTGTTTTACAGGTTGTCATTTTGATGTGATGGAAAGACCTCATATCTGGAGCTAGGGGGATGTGGGGTTGAATCCTGATGCTGCAGTTCATCTTAGTTGTGTCCTTTAGTTTCTCTGAGCCTCAGTATCCCCATCTACAAAAATGGTGATAACGATTTCTGTCTCATTGGATTCATGGAACTAAAATATGTCAAGGACTTGGTACAAACTGGTTGTTCAACAAGTGCTAATGACTGTTATTATTTTAGGAGATGTTGTTATTGTTGGCTGCCATCAAGTTGGCCCCAACTCGTGGTGACCCTGTGCACAAAGAAATTAAAAACTGCCCAGTCCTCCGTCACCACCATGATCTGTTACGGATTGCAATGTTGTGATCTGTAGGGTATTGGCTGATGTCAGAAATAGCTTGCCAGGCCTTTCTTCTTAGTTTGTTGTAGTCTAGAAGCTCCTCTGAAACCTGTTGAGCATCATCGCAACACGCAGGCCTCCATTGACAGACGGCTGGTGGCTGTGCCTGAGGTGCCTTGGCCAGGAGTCAAACTTGGGGCTTCCACATGTGTTCTGGTTCCCTAGTGCTGCTCTGACAAGAATATACCACAGAGGGGATGGCCTTAACTAAAAGGAGTTTCTTCTTACAATTTGGAGGCTTCAAGTTCAAGTTCAAAGTGCCAAGCTCTAGGGGCTGGGTGAAAGCCCCTCAACCTTGGGGTCCAGCTCTGCCTCCTGCTCCCGGCCCACTGGAGCCAGAGGCGTTTCTTCACTCAGACAGCTGCTGGCTGCTGAGGCTGAGAAGCCCCAATGTTGACAAGTAAAAAGGGCACAGTCCCGATGTTACTAAACCACTTGGCGGACCATTAATTCAAGTTCATTTTAAGTCCCAAGATCAGCAGAGCATAGCAGGCTGCTGAACAACGACACGGCTGCATGCAGGGTCCAAGCGTGCCATAGGCTAGAGACCATTCCCAAAGCTGCTCCTTGTATACAGGAAGCAGACCACATCCCCAAAGTCAGCTACTCAGCTGCTCACAGTAGATTCCACCATGGAGTTGATTACCAGTTTCATCATAGGGAATATACATCCAGCTGCCCAGCCACTCAACCAGGCCCAGCCAAGTTGACACACAAGCATAACCACCACAACATGGAAGATGAAAATTGGCTTTATTTTCTCTAAAGGGAAATAGAGAGTCATGTAGAGACTAGTCATTTCTTATGGAACAGCCCAGCTTCACATTTTCAATATAACCTTCTTATTTTAAAAAGAGTGCATTGTAAACATTTCAGAAAGGAGAAAAGGATCCCCCCCCAAAAAAATCTCCCCCATGATACCACCACCTGAACACAACCACTGTGAGTGTGTTGGTGTACTTCCTTCAAGGCTTTTTTCACGTGCATTTTATTAAGTGGTTATAATTATAGGATATACATGGTTTTGTGTTCTTCTTGGACTTAATGCTATATCGTAAACATTTTCACATTTTCGCATGTTGCTATATGCTATTCATAATTGTAGTTTTTTCCTTTTTCAATGGCTGCATACCATCCTTAATTACTATCTCTGTGCATAAAGCTTTCCAACATTTCAGGTTTTTTCCTTAGGATAGATTCCAGAAGTCAATTACTGGGTCGTAGGATCTAAACATTTTTTTATAGCTTCAGATTTATAGAATGAAATTGCTTTTCAAAACCAAAACCCACTGCCATTGAGTCATTTCCAACTCACAGGGACTCTATAGGACAGAGTAGAACTGCCCCAGCTGGTTTCCAAGGCTGTCAGTCTTTATGGAAGCAGACTGCCTCATCTTTCTACCACAGAGCAGCTGTTGGGATCGAAGTACCCACCTTTTGGTTAGCAGCAGAATGCTTTAACCACTGCACCACCAGAGCTCCTTGCTTTCCACACAGGTGGTATCAGTTTACAATGCTCATCCTAGTGCATGGTCACTGGTGTTGGTATTATAAATACAGTTTTCTTTTGGCTGATTTATGAGTTATATCTCATCATCAGCAGCAGCGGAGGCCAAGCTGGAAAAAATAAACAGGAGTTAGGAAACCACAACAAACTTCAGTAATGGAGAATCATGGAGTTGAAAAGGCTTTGAGCGGTGTATTAACTTCTTGCCTTCTCTAATTTTACCTTCTGCACTTGAACCATGAAGATGGATGGGTGATATATTTTAATTTAACATTTTAGCTTTTTTTTTCCTTTCTTTTGCAACCGTCACCACTATTTACTTACAGAACTTTTTCATCCACACAGAAGCGCTGCACCCATTAAACAATAACTCCCCACTCCTTCATCTCCACAGCCCCTGTAACCACCAATCTACTTCCTGTCTCTATGCATTTGCCTAGTCCAGAGATTTCATCTAAGTGGGATCAGCCAGTACTTGTCCTTTTACATCTAACTTATTTTACTCAGCACAATGTTTCTAAGGTTCATCCATAATGTAGCATGTATGAGAACCTCATTTCTTTTTATGGCCGGATAATATTCCATTGTATGTACGTACCACATTTTATTTATCTGTGCGTCTGTCGATGGACACTTGGGCTGTTTCCAACTTTTGGCGATTGTGGATAATGCTGCAGTGGACACTGGTGTACGGGTATCTGTTCGAGTCTCATTTTTCAATAATTTGTGTATATACCTAGGAGTGAAATTGCTGGGTCATGTGGTAATTCTATGTTTAACATTTTGAGGAACCACCAAACTTTTCCACAGTGGCTGCACCATCTTACATCCTTCCCAACAATAACATGATTTAAACAAATACATTTTTTCTATTATAAGACTAAAATGGGATTATTAAAGACATTTGGAAACTAGAAAAAGTGGAAAGGTAAGAAATCATCCGTAGTCCCAAGGCAAACATTTTGGTGCCTTTTCTCATTTCTTTCTTTTTTCTCTAAATATTTTTTCTCCTTTATCATATAACTGTGAATCTACTATACGAACAATTTTTAATTTCTCTTTTTTCACTTAACACAGGTATTTGTATAATTCAAACGTACATAACACCAGCTGCCGTCGGGTCGATCCCCACTTCTGAAGACCCATGTGTGTCAGAGCAGAGCTGCACTTGACAGGGTTTCAACGGCCGATCTTTTAAAAGGAGGTCACCAGGGCTTCTTCCCAGGTGCCTCTGGGTGGAGTTAACCCTACAGCCTTTCAGCTAACAGTCAAATGCTTACCTGTGTGTGCCACCCGAGGACTTCAAACACATGTACCAAGACCAAACCCACTGCCCTGGTGTCGATTCTGACTCATAGCCACACCTGTGGGTTTCCAAGGCTGTAAATCTTTATGGAAGTAGATTGCCTCATCTTCTTCCTGTGGAGCAGCTGGTGGGTTGGAACCACTGATCTTCTAGTTAGCAGCCAAATGCCTTACCCATTATGCCACAAAAGCTCCTTCCAAACAAATACAGACATCCTTTTTTTTTTTTTTTTAGGATTTGGGTGAAGATTTACAGAGTAAATTCACTTTTCATACAGCAGTTCACATATACTTTGTCTCATGTCATT
>NW_006921629.1:4189309-4193061 GCF_000298275.1 Orycteropus afer afer
GCCATCTTGCCCCGCCTCCCCAGACGTCCTTTTTATAGTCAACGTATTTTATTATTGTTAATTGTCTTCTGTTTTTTTTTTTCAGGAGGCACTTACCTATGATGAGAAAAAAAAAAATTAAATAGTATATGATGAAAAGTCTTTCTGACTCTTGGCCTCAGTTATCCTTTCCAGAGAAAGGTGTCATCATTTTCTTGTATATTCATAAGTATTCTATGCATATACAACCATAAATCAGCTTCTCTAGACAAATAGTAGAATGCCATACATATTGGTTCACACCTTGCTTTCTTGTCTTTTTTACTTAACATACGTTTGAAATCATTCCATAACAGCATGTGTGGATTTGCCTCTTTATTTCAAACAACTAATAGTACATATTGCATAGATGTATCATAATGTATCATCCAATCTCCTCATTAAAGGCTATTCCTTTCTTTTGTTCTAATATAAAATAATTCAAGCACTGGTCTTGCCCTTTCTGCACTTGAGTATGAGTAATATATGTAGGGTAAATCATTTATTCATTTATTTGTTTTTTAGGTGAAAGTTTACATAGCATATTAGTTTTCCATTCAATAATTCATACAGAAATTGTTCTGTGACATAGTTTGCAATTTCCACAATGTGTCAGTGCTCACCCTGTTTCTATTCTGGGTTCCCTGTTTCCATTTGTCCAGTTTCCCTGCCCTTTCTTGCCTTCTCGTCTGTATTTTTGGGCAAATGTTGCCCTCTTAGTGTCGTATGGTTGATGGTTCTAAGGACCACATAATAAGGTGTTATTATTTATTTTATAGGCCAGTGTTTTGGTTACCTAGTGCCACTCTGACAGGAATATATCAAAATACATGGCTTTAACAAACAGAAGTTTATTCTCTTACAGTTTTGAAGGTTAGAAGTCTGAGTTCAAAGTGCAAGGTTCTAGGGGCTGGGTGAAAACGCCTCCACCTTGGGCTTCAGCTCTGCCTCTTGCTCCCGGCCCGAAGCTGGAAGCTTTTTTCACTCAGGCAGCCGCTGGCTGCTGAGGCTGACAAACCCAAGTTCGACAAGTAAAAAGGCACAGTGCCAATATTACCAAACCACACGGCAGGCCATTGATTCACGTCCATTAAAAGTCCCAAGATCAGCTGACAACATGGCAGGCTCTTGAATAACTACATGGCTACACGCAGGATTCAAGCATGCCAAAAGCTAGAGACCATTCCCAAAGCTGCTGCTTATATATGGAAGCAGCCCACATCCCTAAAGCAGCTACTCAGGCACTCATGGCAGATTCCACTATAGATTTGTTGCCAGTCTCATCATGGGAAATAACTACCATCAGCTGCCCAAGCCACTTAAAACCAGGCCCAGCCAAGCTGACATAATAAACTTAACTACCACAGCCAGTCAATTACTTGGTTGAAAGGTGTCATCTGGGAGTGGCTTTAGTTCCACGTTTGAAGGGTGACTTAGGGTAATATAGTCTCAGGGGTTCCTCCAGTTTCTATCAGACCAGTAAATCAGTTTTGTTTAAATGAATTTGAATTTTGTTCTGCATTTTTCACCCATTCTAAGTGGAATCTTCTACTGTGTTCTTGTTCAGAGCGGTCGGTGGTGGTAGCCAGGCACTGTCTAGTTCTTCTGGTCTCAGGCTAGGGGAGACTGTGGTTCATGCAGGCCAGTAGTCCTTTGGACTAATGCTTCCTTGAGTCTTTGGATTTCTTCACTCTCTTTTGCTCTGGGTAGTAATAGACCAATAGTTGTATCTTAGATGGTCACTTGCAGGCTTTTAAGACCCCAGATGCTACTCACCAAACTAGGATATAGAACATATCTTTATGAATTATGTTATGCCAATTGATCTAGATGTCCCCTGAGACTATATAGCCTTTGGCCTTCAAGCCCAGTAGCTCAGACCTATGAGGTGTTTGGTTATGTCTGAGAAGTTTCCATAACCGTGCCTCCTATGCTGTCTATCATATATGTGAATATACATGCAGCACATAAGAGCTCTGGTAGTGTAGTGACTACTAACCAGAAGGCTGGTGGCTCAAACCCACCAGCCACTCCTCAGAAGGAAGGTTGGGCAATCTACTTCCATAGTGATACTGCCTCAGAAACCCAAGGAGGGGTTGCTATGAATTGAGTCCAACTCGACGGCACATAACAAGAACAACAACAACAACAACATACCTCTATATGCATGTGGGTATAGTCCCATCAGACCCCATACCTATTTAGCATACATATCTACTTATGTATCCCCTTACAAATTGTTGTTGTTATGTGCTGTCGAGTCGGACCCGACTCGTAGCGACCCCTCCTTGGGTTTCCGAGGCAGTATCACTACGGAAGTAGATTGCCCCATCTTCCTTCTGAGGAGTGACTGGTGGGTTTGAACCTCCAGCCTTCTGGTTAGCAGTCAAGTGCCTTAAGCACTATGCTACCAGAGCTCCTACTCACAAATTATTTGCTATTAGGAGCTCTGTTGGCTTAGTGCCTAAGGCATTTGACTGCTAACCAGGAGGCTGGTGGTTCAAACCCACCAGTCACTCCTCAGAAGGAATACTGGGCAATCTATTTCCATAGAGGTACTGCCTCGGAAATCCAAGGAGGGGTCGCTATGAGTCGAATTGACTCTACGGCAGTGAGTCTGGTATTACTACTGTTGCAGGATTGTATATTTATAGTATTTACCTTTTTTCTTTCATATCTATCAGTGTCTTCCTCTGCCTTGTCACACACATTGTGCTGACTTCTCCCAAACTGTGTATTGCATTCCCCTTCACCAGAATTAACATGTGTCCACTATCTAGCTTGGAAGCTCTGGTGGCGTAGTGCCTGAAGCATTTGACTGCTAACCAGAAAGCTGGTGGTTCAAACCCACCAGCCATTCCTAGGAAGGAAGACTGGGCAATCTACTTCCATAGAGATACCACCTTGGAAACCCAAGGAGGGGTCGCTCTGAGTTGAATGGACTTGATGGCAGTGAGTTTGGTTTTTTGGTTTACTATCTAGTTAGTGATTCTTCCTCCCTTTCCCTGGTAACCATCAAAGAATGTTTCTTTCTGTGTGTAAACCTATTCTTGACTCTTTATAATAGTGATCTCATACAATATTTGTCCTTTTATGATTGACTTATTTCATTCATCATAATGTCCTACAAATTCATCCATGTTGTGATGTTTTGTGAATTCATCATTATTCTTTATTGTTGCACAGTATTCCATTGTATATATGTACTACGATTTGTTTATTCATTCATCATCCATTGAGGAACACTTAGGTTGTTTCTATCTTTTTGTTTTTGTGAATAATGCTGCAATAAACATGGGTGTGGATATGTCTATTTGTGTCACAGTTCTTATTTCTCTATGATATATACCCAGCAGTGGGATTGCTGGATCATATGGTATTTCTATTTCTACCTTTCTAAGGAAGCACCACACAATTTTCCATAGTGGTTGTACCATTTTACAGTGCCACCAGCAGTATATAAGAGTTCGAATCTCACCATACCCTCACATTTATTTATTTATTTATTTTTAATGAGTGACATTATTGCCAATGTGAGAAGATATCTTAGTTTTGATTTGCATCTCTCTAATAGCTAACGATCATGAGCATATCTGTCATATATCATTGCCAATTTTTTTTTTCTCAGTGTGTAGGTTCTCTTTTATACTCTTTTGGTGAAGTCTTCCGATGAACACAACTATAATCTTAGAAGGTCCCAGTTATCTAGTTTATCTTCTGCTGTTTGTACATTT
>NW_006921629.1:4193866-4199407 GCF_000298275.1 Orycteropus afer afer
GTTGAGTCGGACCCGACTCATAGTGACCCCTCCTTGGGTTGCCGAGGCAGTATCACTATGGAAGTAGATTGCCCAACCTTCCTTCTGAGGAGTGGTTGGTGGGTTTGAACTGCCAGCCTTCTGGTTAGCAGTCAAGTGCCTTAGGCACTATGCTACCAGAGCTCCATATATATATATTTATGTGTAATGATTTTGAGTTTTGTTCCACATTGTTCTCCCACTCTATCCAGGATATCCTGCACTGAAGATCCTATTACATTTTTCTGCAAATGGATATCTAGTTTTGGCAGCAACATTAAAGAGACTATCTTGTCCCCATTTAATGGACTTTGACCCTTTGTTGAAGATCAGCTACCCAAAGCTGGATGAATATATTTTTGAATTCTCAATTCTGTTCCAACTGTCTAGCTGTCTGCCAGGCAGTTTTGACTACTTTGGAGGTATAGTGGGTTCTGAAGTTGAGAAACGTGAGGCCTCTGCTTTGTTCTTCTTCAGTTATGCTTTAGCTATCTGGGGCCTCTTTCCTTTCCATATAAGTTGGAGATTAGTTTTTCCATTCCATTAAATAATGTTGTTGGAATTTGGATTGGGATTGTATTGTATCTACAGATTGCTTTGGGTAGTATTGACATTTTCAGAGTATTTAGTCTTTCTATCCATGAGCATAGTATGTTTTTTCCATTTATGGATATCTCTTTTGGTTTCTTGTGTTAGTGTTTTGTAGTTTTCTTTGTATAAGCCTTTTATGTCCCTAGTTAGATTTATTCCTAAGTATGTTATCCTTTTGAGGCTATTATAAATGGTATTATTTCCCTGATTTCCTTTTCAGTGTTCTCTTTGTTAGTTAGTAGAATCCAACTAATTTTTGTATGTTGATCTTGTATCTTCTAATTTTGCTGAAGCCTTCTATTAGTTTCAGGAACTTTCTTGTAGGGTCTATGGGAGTTCCTATGGATAAGATCATGTCATCTATGAATAGGGATAGTTTTACTTCTTCCTTACCAATGTGGATGCTCTTTATTTTCCTTTCTTGCCTTATTGCTCTGCTAGAACTTCCAGTACAGTACTGAATAAAGTGGTGATAAAAGCTATCCTTGTCTTGTTTCTGTTCTCAAAGAGAATATTTTCAGTCTCCATTGAGAATAATGTTGGATGTTGGTTTTGTATATATGCCCTTTATTGAGGATTTTCCCTTCTATTCCTATTTTGCTGAAAGTTTTGATCAGGAAAATGTGTTGGATTTTATCAAATGCTTTTCTGCATCAAAAGAGATGATCGTGTGAGTCTTTTCCTTTGTTTTGCTTATGTGGTGAGTTACAATGATTAATTTTCTAATGTCAAATTATCCCTGCATCCCTGGTGTGAATTCTACTTGATCATAATGTATTATTTTTTTTTTGATGTGCTTGTGAACTCTATTGGCTAAAATTTTGTTAAGAAGTTTTACATCTGTATTCATGAGTGATATTGGTCTGTAATTCTCTTTTCTAGTGAAAATTTGGTATCAGGGTTATGCTGGCTTCAAAGAATGAAACAGAGAATATACCTTCCTTTTCTATGTTCTGGAATATTTGAATAGAATTGGTATTAACTCTTCTCTGAATGTTTGGTAGAATTCTCCAGTGAAGCAATCTTGCCCAGCATTTTGTTTTGGATAGGGATTTTTAAAATTTTTTTATGACCTTTTCAATTTCTTCTTTTGAGATGGATCTGTTCAAATTTTCCACTCAGTTTGTGTTAGTTTAAAAAACCAAAAAACCAAACTGGTTTTGCTGTTGAGTTGACCCCAACTCATAGTGACCCCTCCTTGGGTTTCTGAGGCAGTATCACTACGGAAGTAGATTGCCTAATCTTCCTTCTGAGGAGTGCTGGTGGGTTTGAACCACCAGCCTCTGGTTAGCAGTCAAAAGCCTTAGGCACTACACTACCAGACCTCCCACTCTGCCACCAGAGCTCTTAACAGTGATATTTGCTAGGTCAATGGTTACATTAATTTTTTTTTTAATTGTGGTGGATCCATGATTGAATTATAAAATGCACACTTTAAATTTTTAATAGATACTACCAGATTGCCTTACATAGTAGTTGTATCCATTTAAACTCTACCCAATAATAAATGCTTGTTCTTCATAATATGAACACCAGTGTTAACAATCTTTGACTTTTGTTAAACTGAAAAGTAAAAAGGTATTTCATTTTGTTTTAAGTTTTTCTTATTAGAAAGGCTGAATAATCTTTCAAAGCCACTTATATTTTGTTTTCTGTTACCTAGTATGGCGCTGGACGTAGTTTTTAAGGGCTGAAAAATTCCCCATGGAAAGTGTTTATATAATGTATCTAATCATTTCCCTATGTTGTTTCTAAATTTTCATTGTTGTAAATAATATCATATTGAACATCTTTTTGCATAAAGCTTATTCAGTATTTTGGATTGTTTTCTTAGAACAGATTCTTGGAAATGAGGTTTGTGGGTCAAAAGGAATTGGCATTTTAAAGACATAATTGCCAAATTACTCTTGGAAAGACTTATGCCAGGTTACAACCTCACCAACAATATACAAATGTGCCCAACTCATATTCCTACTGCTAGCATTGAAATAGTACCATATTTCAAAAACATCCCAGCATGCAGATTCTGTAGGGTTTTTTTTTTTTTTTGTGTGTGTGTGTGTGTTTTAATCCAATGTTAACCTAACCTTTAAAGCCAGGAGATTTTCCTCTTTGTATTTCTAACCAAATCCTTCCTGTCAAACTGAGGCCTGGCTTTGTTCTGGGAGGACTTAGTGTTCTTGCATCAGATGTGTTTTCCTTTCTTCATAAAACCCCATGGCCAAGTCTGTATGAATCATTATAGAAGAGAAACAATGTCTTTGTTCCAAGAAGTACTCAAATGCTTCTTTACTGGATTACCAATGGCAGCAGTCATGGTGGTGTGGGGCAGCACAGGATGCGGGCTCTGCCTAGGGACATGCTACCTGATTAATTCTTGCTGGGATGTTACAGAGCCTGTGAGGATGAGAGGCTGGCCCTGGGGATAGCATCCTATAGGCTGGGCTGCATCAGAGCAGGTGCTACCTGAAAGAGTAGACATTGCTTTTATTTTCTCAACAACTATTTCCTCTTCTGATATAGGGATTTCCCCTTCGTTGCAGACTAACTGTACTGTGACCCAGTCTTGATCTAGTAGATTCCTCTCTCCTCTCAACCAGTGTGACTGGCTCATGAACAGACACTGGGCCCAAGAAGGACCAATCACAGTCCTTCATGGGATTTGATGTATGGATGCTGGGAAATAGAAACAGTATTTTTCTACTAAGTCTGTTTGGCTGGATGATTTAAGGTTAAGGTTGATGGTGGTCCTCTTTTGCTCCATGTAGAAAAAGCTTATCTGCAATATAAGCCTGGGAATATGGAGCTAAGGAAAACCATTCAGAGATGAGGCAGACATCAGTGGAAAGAGACAGTCCTCATGCCGGCTATTGAGGGCTTGTCTGAACTGGGCTTCTGCCACTTACCATGGAAAACTCTAGTGCACCTGGAGAGGCCAGAGAACAGAGGGTTGTAGAAAGGGCTGCCGCTGGAAGAAACCATCAGCTGATGGAAACATCTTAGATATTTGAGATAATAGTCAGGACAGGGCAAAGTAAGAATTGTTTGCTGGGTTATGAGAAGCAAGTCAGGAAATGAAATACAAAGCCAGCAAATATGATAGAATCTATTGCATTCATCTGGGCATAGAGAATATTGAGCTGGGTTGGCAGTGGAAACAGTGAGGACACAATGGCTTCAAGGAGCATTGCTGTGGAGGGATTGATAGGACTTAGTGACTGATTGGCTAACCAAGTTGAAATATGTTTTTGGATGATTGGAAATGAATAGGATGACTAATTTGATTGCTTGGGTTTATTTTTTCTTTCCTTTTTTTTTTTTTTTTTAAACCAAACTCACTGCTGTCGAGTCATTTCTGACTCATAGTGACCCCTCCTTGGGTTTCCAAGGCGGCATCTCTATGGAACTAGATTGCCCAATCTTCCTTCCAAGGAGTGGTTGGTGGCTTTGAACCACCAGGCTTCTGGTTAGCAATCACATGCCTTAGACACGATGCCACCGGAGTCATAGGCACATGTAACTTTTTATTCCATGCCTGTCACTTATTGTTATTGTATGTCATAGGCATTTTCTCAGATTGCTAAGTAGTCTTCATAGCTATCATTTTTAGGGACTGCATTGCATTCCTGGTGGTACCCTGTTATTGTTCTTAGTCTTTATCTTAACTAATTTCCTTTGGCTACCCAATCTGCTGCAAGCTTGATCAATTCTTCCTTTTTAAAACTTCTTGTGGCCCCTAGTAACCATTCAAGTCTGGAATTGAACTCACTCCCATGGCTTCCAGCCAAACAATAGATAGGCATATAGGGTGAACATTTACATCAGGTAGATATACTCCTTACAGCAATCAGTCGTGGGAGGACAGAAGGACAGTGTTTGCACAGGGAGATAGCTGGGAGCGGAGCAGGAATGCACAGGAAAGAAGGACACAGAGAAGAGGTAACTACAGGGAGGAAGTGGGAAGTGGGAAGGGAGCTGTTATGTTGTAGGGAATTGCAGTCAATGTCATGAAACAAAATATATATGAACTGCTATATGTATACATTTGCTCTGTAAACATTCACCCAAATCACAATAAAAATTTAAAGAAAAAAAAAATTCTTGTGGCTATTTCTTTGTCCCTGACTGCCAATATCCTGGCTTAAGGAACTTCCTTACTGGTCTGCAGGTTACCCGGGCAGTGGTTGTACCCACTCCATTCACCGTGCACAGAGACTAATTCCTAAGGCTGTTTTCACGTTATTCCTCTACTCTCTATCCTAACGTTAACTGGAAGATAAAGTCCCAGTTTCTTAGCTAGGCATTGTAAGTTCTCTACAATCTAATAGTAACTTTGTTACCCGCTCCCAGACTGTTTCTATGTGAATATTTTTTAGAGTGGGATAAGCTCCTCACTGTTGTTGTTATGTGCCATTGAGTCGCTGAGTTGTGGGTTTCAAAGGTGGTATCTCTATGGGAGTAGATTGCCCAATCTTCCTTTCCAAGAGTGGCTGGTGGGTTTGAACCACCAACCTTCTCATTAGCAGTCAAGTGCCTTAGGCACTATGCCATCAGAACTCCTAGGCTCCTCACTGCTCTTCCAGTATGTTTTGTCATTACCAATTCATTAACTTTACTTCATCTAAGTACGCATCTTGATTACCTAGTTTTTTAAAATGCATTTTATTGAAATATAATTTATGTACAGTGAAATATATAAAATGCTAAAGTGACATGGGTCAATGCATTTTTTTTTTTTTGTGCATTGTTTCCTCTGCTCCCCTCCCACTCCTGACAATCAACAAAGAAAGTTTCCCTCCATATATAAACCTTTCCTTGACCCTCCACAACAATGAACTAATACTATATTTGTCCTTCTGTGATTGACTTATTTCACTCAGCATAATGTCCTCCAAGTTCATCCATGTTATGCAGTGTTTTGCAGACTCTATA
>NW_006921629.1:4201427-4205858 GCF_000298275.1 Orycteropus afer afer
TTTGTGTTTATATTTAATTGGTGTTTGTTTGTTGGAGTGACTTGCCCACGATTTTTATTTTCTTTGTATGTTATCTATGCAAGCAGGGTACTGTGCTCCTCTATTTGCTAGTTGACAGCACTTATACACTTACCACCTGTCTCCTTTCCTGTTGTCAGCCTCTCATATGCCCCTTGCTGACCTTGGCAAACAGAGCCTATTCTTAGGTTCCTGGAATCTGAATGAGAATGCTGTCACTTTAAAATCCAAAATGGTTGCCACTTGTAAAGATTCAAAATGGCTGTGCCCTCAGTCACTTTAAGTATCAAAATGGCTGCTGCTTGTAAACATTCAAAATGGCTGCACCTCGGTCACTTTAAATGTCCAAAATAGCCACTGCTTGGAAACATTCAAAATGGTTGCACCCTTGGTCACTTTAAATATCCAAAAAGGCTGCCACTTATAAACATTCAAAATGTTTATAATCACTTTATGTATCCAAAGTGGCTGTTGTGTGTAAACAATCAAAATGACTGTACCCTCTGGACAGGAGAAAGTCCACAGCTCAGGTAGTCTCCCTCCTTGCTGTTTCCCTTCCTAGTCATAGGCCACCAGTGCAGTCGTCCATGCAGCCCTTGGTGACCAGGGCTGATCTTTAGGTCAATTCTCAGGTCTCAACACCACTTGGAAATATTCAGGCTGTTAGAGTAGCTGACTGTCTGCAGCTCCAGCTGTCTCTATACTCACTGTTTTCATTCAGATTTTTCCTCTAGTTGGTGCCTAATCCACTTCTGCATAGTTCCTTTCAAAGCTCAGGGCTCCAGGATTATCTTCTGTATCTCTGTCATTGGTTTTTCTTTTCTTTGTTGAAGAGGGTCTATGTCGCTTGTCTGCTGATTCCTCCATCTTACCGGAAGTCTCCCCCTATTGCTCAGTTTTAAGAAGACTTCAGGGAATATTTTTAGATTAAAGTGTGAAGATTATTTTAGGGCAATATTTTCAGGGACCTATCCAGGCTCCATGGTTTCAGAAATCTGGATTCCATGAGAATTTGAAATTCTATTCTTCATCTCCCCCCTTTTAATCAGAATTCTTTTATAGAATCTTTGATCTGAACATTCAGTAATGGTAGCTGGGTGCCATTCAGTTCTGGTGTCATGGCAAAGGTGGCAGTTGTGCATGGAGGCAATTAGTCACACATTCCATTTCCTCCTCCTGTTCTTGACTCTTGTTCTTTCTCTGTTTCTCCAGGCAAATACAGACCAACTGTTATGCCTTGGGTGACCATTTTACTTGCCATCTTTTAAGGCCCCAGGCACTATGCAACTTACTAGGAAGTAGAAGAAAAGCACTAAACATATTAGTAGGCTAATTCATCCAACAGTTTTTTCCAGGTATGTGTGGGGGACCAAAATCATTTGATCTCTTGCTATGTGTCAATATGGTGTTTGAGCACGTGTACTTCTATTACATCTTCTAATAAAACAATGTTGAGAAGTAAGGACACATGTCTCCCTTTCCAGATGAGGGAATTGAAGCTGAGAGGGGGCAAGGGCTTGCACAGAGCAGTAGTGAAGGGGTCTGTGGGAATGGCAGAGCCTATGCTCAGTCCATTAGCATGTTCCTCAGCTGGATGCAATTTGTTGGGCCACCAAACTGGGAATAGCATTTTGGATCAAAAAGTTGTGACTCTGGAGACTGATTTTAAAATACTCGTATATTTTTCCAATCAAAGGAAAGTAAATGATCATTGTCTAAAATTTGGACTAGAGAGAAAAACAGAAAGAAAATAATTACCTATAGTTCTGTATCTCACAGACAATCAGTCACATCTTTCTAGAAAATGTTTGGTTGCATTTCTTCACAGTTTGGCTGGAGTTGTGTTCATTTGATCACTGCAGGCCAAGAATAACCAGTTGCTGGAGTTTCGATTCTGACTCATGGTGACCTCATGTGTGTGAGTATGTGAGAGTAGAATTGTGCTCTATAGGGTTTTCAATGGCTGATTTTCAGAAGTAGATCACCAGGCCTTCCTTCCAAAGTACCTCTGGGTAGACTCAAACCTTCAATCTTCCATTTAGCAGCCAAGTGCTTAACTATTTATGCCACCCCTGGACTCCAAGACCAAGAATAGACAAACATTTAGTAACCTTATGAACCCATGCCTTGTGATTTATAATGGTTCACATTGGTAAGAGATGGGAGGTAGCATGGTAGTCAATGAAGAGCTTCTCAAGGTCTCTCTTCAGGAAAGAACTTGCAAGTCAGCTGTGAGGACTGTAGTTAGCTGACTGCCTTTAGTTGCAGAGCCTTTGGGAGCCTCTGAGGCATTTGAGCTGAGAGCATACTCTTCCCAAGAGCTCCCAAACCAATGACTGCCATGGTGGAGAGCCTGGTCAGTTCTGTCCAGTGTGGGGCTCCTTTAATGGGTAATCTTTGCTCCACTCCCCATTGGCCTGTCTGTGACTTTGCCAGATCTCCAAGGTGGTCTGAGATGTTCTCTGATCTGTTTTCTTCCTCCCCTTTCCTTTCACACAATCAGATCTGCTTTGCACTCTGAAGGCTTTCCCAGCACAATCCCTGTTTCCTCTCCTTTATCTTTCATAGTTGTTACTTTTCCCCCCACCCCATTCACTGCCAATAATTCTTTCATTCCTAACTCCATCTCAGCATCTGCTTCCTGGAAGACTCAAAGTGACATGTTGTTGTTAGGTGCCACTGAGTCATCTCTGACTCATAGCGACCCTATGCACAGCAGAACGAAACACTGCCCGGTCCCGCACTAGCTCCATGATCCCTGCTATACTTGAGCCCATTGCCATAGCCCCTGTGTCAGTCCATTCTCATTGAGGGCCTTCTCTTCCTTCATTGACCCTCCACCTTACCAAGCATGACATCCTTCTCCAGGGAATCAAAATGACATAGGTATTTAGTGACTATTTATGACTATACATCTTTCTGAGGTTGTACATAATCTTTGAAAAGTTAAGTTTAGAATTTCTACATTGGGTGTGGTCAACATACCACTGATCTTGAGCTTAGAATGGAGCATAAAAATATTGATAAGAATTAGGTGTCTTCTGGGTATTTTAACCAATCAAATAATTGTATGTCTTTTTTTTTTTTCAATGTTTATTTAGTTAGTCAAAAGTGCAAAGTGTTTTGAGTACAAAAAAATAGTGGAATAGTATGTAAGAACTCTGAGGAGTCACAAGAGAAACACAAATGAAAGACTGGAGACAAAAGAGAATGCCCAATGGAAACCAAGCTCAACAATAACAAAGGTAACATAAAAAGGAGAGGAATTATTGGAAACAAGAGGACTGCTCTCTAGAAATACTGGTTGCGAGTAAAAATAAAGTCTGATTAATGTGGAAGACTATGACCTAGTAAAAATGGGTAACGGCTGAGTGTCACAATGCAAGCTAGTGTGAATTAAGTGCTAAACACATAAAAGAAATACATGAAACTAGTATCTACTGTAAGTTACACCACTGCAGGAGCTTTTAAGAGTTGCTAATAAAATAAGCATAGTGCCTAAGGCACTTGACTGCTAACCAGAAGGCTGGCGGTTCAAACCCACCAGCCACTCCTCGGAAGGAAGGTTGGGCAATCCTACTTCCGTAGTGATACTGCCTCGGAAACCCAAGGAGGGGTCGCTATGAGTTGGGGCCGACTCGACGGCAAAACAACAACAACAACAACAACAATAAAATAATGCATTTTATTTATCTGGCTTTGGGTTTGAAAATGGAGCAGACCATTCCCAGGAGTCCATGTGTCTCACATCTGTGGCCTGGAAGGCTTAGCCATAGCTGTTCTCAGGTGTATGTTCTCTGGAGTCTTTTATTTTCCAGGTAGCCCTAGTGAGCAGCAGCTCTTGCTGTGAAGGAATCATCAGGCTGATGATGGGCAAATGGTAGTTCAGTGGTAGAATTCTCACCCTCCATGTGTGTCAGTTGAGGCTTCTTTGTTGTTCCAGTGGAGCTTCCAGACTAAGCCAGACTAGAAGGAAAGGCCTGGAGATCTGCTTCTGGAAATCACCTGCTGAAAACCTATGGATCACAATCATCTGATTTGGGCATAGGACTGAGTAGCACTTTGTTTTGTTCTGCATGGAGTCACATAAGTTGGGGCCGACCTGACAGAAGATGTCAACAATAACAGAGTCTGAGGGAAGTATTTTCATTCTGACCACTGGGTTTGAGTTCTTGCTTGTACCATCTGCAGATGCCCACTAGCAGGCAGCAGCTTTGGCCATAGAGACCACAGCCCTGAGGCATTCTCCTCATTGGTCCACTTACTCCCCTCCTCCTACCTCCTCCACCTCTATGGCAAGAGCTTCATCTTTGCCTAGCTTGGAGTTTCCCAGCACCACTCACTAATGCCCATGCTGCCCTCCTGACCACTTAGAATATCTAGGGGTGGGACTCAGGCACCAGCATTTTTTTT
>NW_006921629.1:4206578-4232054 GCF_000298275.1 Orycteropus afer afer
TACCTTCTCTGTTTGTTCCCCAGCCACCGTGCACAGTCCTCTGTGCAGTCCCTGGCTAGCAGGGTGATTTTTAGGTTAATTCTTAGGTCCTACCAGCACTCGGGAATCTCCAAGCTGTCTGTGCCGTCAGGATTGCTCAGGATTGCTGGCAGACCGCAGCTCCGTCTCCTTTTTTGGAATTTTCACGCAAATTCTTCTGCTAGTTGGGGTTTAGTCCACTTGTATATTCTTCCCTTCAAGCCTCAGGGGTCCAGGATTATCTTCTGTGTCTGTGTTAATTGGTTTCCCTTTTCTTTGTTGAAGAGAGTCTGTGCAGTCTTTCTGCCTAGTCCACCATCTTGCCAAATCTCAGCACCAGCATTTTTAAAGCTACCTGGTTTATAGCAATGTGTTACTGAGGTTGAGAATCATGGCCTAGCTTAACCCATTTCCATGATGGAAGCAGACAGAAATGGAGCACTTGTTACAAACTCTGCATCAGGTCCATTTCACTGGCTCCACCACTGCCCTTGTAAACAGAGATGGGTCAGACTCATCTTGTTCTAATCTGCAGAACTTGTCATAGTTCAGTACCTGTTCTCTAGTCTGACAAGGAGTCTGTATCCACACTTGGTGGTTTAGTGAGTGGGCTTTAGAATGAGGTAGATTAGGTTCAAATCCCAGCTCCATCTCTTACTAGTTGGTCATCTTGGGCAAGATATTTAACCTCTCCTATCCTATTTCCTGGGAGCTCTGGTAGCATAGTGGCTAAGGCACTTGACTGCTAACCCAGAAGGCTGGTGGTTCAAACCCTCCAGCCACTCCTCAGAAGGAAGATGGGCAATCTACTTCCGTAGTGATACTGCCTCAGAAACCCAAAGAGGGGTCACTATGAGTCGGGTCCGACTTGATGGCACATAACAACAACAACAACAACATCCTATTTCCTTAGTGACTACAACAATGGGCTCAAATACACCAATGATGATGAAGACGGCACAGGACTTGGCACCATTTTGATTGGATATACATAAGGTTGCCATGGGTAGGAGCTAACTGGATGGCATGTAACAACAATCCTATTTCCTTAGTTATAAAATTGAGGTTACAATAGTACCTACCATTGATTCTTTGTTCTATTTCCCAACTTCTTTTGGGCAGTCTCCTGCTGGGAAGTCCTAAGGGTCAGGAGAGCATTGTAAGCAGCAGCTACTGCAGCTGCCCAATCCCAAGCCAGGAGTGTGAACATTTGCCCTTTTTCAGTTTGGGTTTCCTCCAAGCAGAGCTAAAGGAGAGCAGGTGAAACAGTTTGGATAAGCAACTACATGATCACAGATTGTGATCAACTTCCTTGAGAGAAGCAACAGGTATGGATTGAACCCAGCCATTCACTTGGGCACACAGGTTCAAGTTGATCCTTTATTACACATAATTCACATGAGATCCCTCATGACCTCAACAAACTACTTTCAAACTTCTCACCAGAACTTACGCCAAGGTGTAGCTAACTGGACTCTGTGGCCCTGTCTCAAATGACTATTTATTTGCATGTGGTTTTTCTCATTCTAACATCATACCAGGTGAAAGGCCCATTGCCAAGGCTACTATATGTAGGGTATATATCATTTCAACTTTCATTGAATCCTGACCCTAGTTGGTTAAACTTTTGTGTTCTAGGCTCTTTTTTTTTTTTTAAATAAAGTTTTATTTTTTAAAATATATATTTATTGGAGCTGTTCGAGCATCTTTATCAGCAGCTGGGGCATCTCCACCCTTGCTGTTTATGGTGTAAATTATTTGAGCTCTCTGTTTTGAAACCAGGTTGATAAATCTTTTAGGAGCTCTGGTGGTGTAGTGGTCAAGGTGTTTGACTACTTCCTAGAGGTCAGTGGTTTAGACCCACCAGCCATACCATGGAAGAAAGATGAGGCAGTCTGTTTCTGTAAAGATTTATAGCCTTGGAAACCCAATGGGGGTTGCTATGAGTCGGAATCCACTCGATGGCAATGAGTTATTTATTTATTTTTGGTTTTGATAAGTCCTTTACTAAGCAGCTTCTGGACCCATCAAAACCACACCCACTGCCATTGAGTCAATATAGACTCATAGCAACCCTATAGTACAGAGTAGAATTGCTTCATAGGGTTTCCAAGACTGTAAATATTTATGGAAGCAGACTGCCTCATCTTTCACCCATGGAGCAGTTGAATGGTTCAGACTGCCCACCTTTTGGTTAGCTGCCCAATGCTTTAACCACAGTGCCATTAGAGCTCCTTAAGCAGCTTCTGAAGGGGACTACAAATCTTCAGTCTCTCAGATGACAGCTAGGGTTATAAGCTTATCATTGGAAACTTCCTTATAGAGTTTGTCATATGTGGCTTTGTCAAACAAGACTAGGTTATTGACCTTGTCCCATACATCACCATTGGACCACTTCTTCTTTTTGGCCTTGCTACCAGATTTGTTCACTGGGTCTTTGTCTTTCTTACCTTTCTGGCATCTTTCTTCTTGTTGAGACATTGCAAAGCTTGGAGACCAGCAGCTACTACTGCAGGCTTGCTAAGCTGTCTAGGCTCCTCACTTTTGTGGTCACAAACCCATAAATGGGGTGCTGTTTCTCTTCACTTATTTTCTGTGTCTCCACAGGTTCTTCTGGATCTTTGTTGTCGTTAGTTGCCGTTGAGTTGATTCTGACTCCTCCACCCCATGTGTTACAGAGTAGAACTGCTCCATAGGGTTTTCTTGGCTGTAATCATAATGGAAGCAGATTGCTAGGCCTTTTCTTCCACAGTACTACTGGCTAATTTCAAGCCACCAACCTTTGTTGTTGTTGTTAGATGCTGTTGAGTTGGCTTTGACTCACAGCAACCTTATGTACAACAGAACGAAACACTGCCTGGTGTTGTGCTATCCTCACAATCCTTGCTATGCTTGAGCCCATCATAGCAGCCACTGTGTCAATTCATCTCATCTAGGGTCTTCCCCTTTTTTGCTAACCCTCTACTTTACCAAGCATGATATATTTCTCCAGGAATTGGTCCCTTCTGACATTACCGTGATAGTAATGCTTCTCTAGAGAACCCAGTCTAACACTATTACCAAAGTAGGTGAGACAAACTCTGGCCATTCTTGCTTACAAGGAGCATTTCAGCTGTACTTCTTCAAGGACAGATCTGTTCGTTCTTCTGGAAGTCCATGGTATTTTCAGTAGTCTCTGCTAACACCATAGTTCAAAGGTATCAACTCTTCTTTGGTCTTCCTTATTCGTTGTCCAGCTTTCACATGCATTTGAGACGATTGAAAATACCAGGCTTTGGATAGACACACCTTAGTTTTCAAACTGACATCTTTGCTCGTCAACACCTTAAAGAGGTCTTTTGCAGCATTTTTTCCCAGTGTAATATGATGTCTGATTTCCTGACTGCTGCTTCCATGGGTGTTGACTGTGGATCCAAGTAAAATGAAATCCCTAACAGCTTCAATCTTTTTTCTTAGTTAGCAGCTAATTGTAAACCACCTGATCGATCCAGGCTCCCATCAGAATCTTTACGTTTCCCTAAATTCATCGACTTCCCTTTGTATTTCTGCTGACTAATTTTGATACCCTCGTCTCCTCCAGGATAATAAATTGCTCCCTTTGAGCAATTCTGTCATCCACCACCTACCTCATAGTTTATTGTGGGGAGTAACTGAGATAAGGTGTGTAAGCACCAGGCACATTGTAAATAGTTATATAAATTAGCTGTAATTATGTAAACAAATAACATCCTGTGTGGTATGAACTATGATGGCAGAAAGTAGGAAGTACATTGGAAATGCTTAGCAAACTGAGAAACGTTAAACAGTTACTAGTTATTGCTACTGTGTGTGTGGGAGTCCAGTGTCTACAACTAATACCTTTATTTGCTTATTCATCAAACATTTATTGAGATCAGCAGTGGCACAACTGTCCATTGTCTTTTGAATTTTCTTTCTGTATCTGGGCAAATTTCTCTTATGTCCTTCCAATGAGGAAGTCAGAACTCAAATTTCCAGCCTCCCCTATGAGTGGGACTGAGGCTTGGGATCTAGGCTGCACCACTCAGATGCATTTATGTAACTTTGATTCCAATGTAAGCCACAGGAAGAAATAGGCTTTAGGTGGATCTGCCATGTTGGCCGGCGTGGACAGCAGCAGAGGGGTCCAGCTTTTGCTAGTGGAGGTTGCAGTGATGGTGGTTCTCGGCAGTTGCAAGGTTAAGTTCATGACGGGGAGTGAAATCACTGCTGGCTATTTTTGGCACTTAAAGCTTGGCAGTTTCCTTATCAGGCTATGGTTTTGGGTGTTACTTCTGGATGCTTCTTCTCAATTCTGTGCTTGAATAAATTTCTTTTTTTGCTTAAGCCAACAAAGCACTAGACTCATGCCAGTCCTTTTCATCAGAAAGACTGCAGAGAATGGACAGACAACGGTTGCCTGAATCCTCTTGACTAAACATACACAACAAGACATTTCACCAACATAACAACTTCCACATTTACAGCTCAGGGGCATTGATTGCATTTTTCATGTTGTGCTACCGTTATTGCTGTCCTTTTCCAAAATATTCCACCACTTATTAGCATAAACTCAGTGCCCCCAAACAAAAGCTTCCCCTTTCCATCTTCCTCCTACCCCTGAAGCACTAAGAATCTTTGGTTTCTATATATATATTATTATTTTTTCTTCAACCTATCTGGGAATTTAGCCTTCCCTCCCATTCCTGATAACCAACAAAGAAAGTCTCCTTCCATGTATAAACCTTTCCTGACTTTTTACAATAGTGACTAATACAATATTTGTCTTTCTATGATTGACTTATTTCACTCAGCATAATGTCCTCCAAGTTCACCCACATTATGTGGTGTTTTGGAGGTTCTATGTTATTCTTTAGGTTACATAATATTTCATTTCGTGTATGTACCACAGTTTGTTTATCCATTCCTCAGCAGATGGACACTTAGGTTGTTTCCATCTCTTTGCTGTTGTGAATTGTGCTGTGATGAACATGGGTGTGCATATGTCTGTTATTGTCCTGGCTCTCACTTCTTTAGGATCTATACCTAGTAATGGAATGGCTGGGTCAAATGGTATTTCTAATTCCAACTGTTTAAGGAATTTTCACACTCTTTCCACCGTGGTTGTATCATTTTGCAGTCCCACCAGCAGTGTGTGAGAGTCCCAATCTCTCTACATCCTCACCAGCATTTGTTATTTTCTGTCTTGTTGAACTTTGCTATTAATACTGGGGTGAGATGGTATTTCATGGTTGTTTTGATTTGCATTTCTCTAATAGAGGTGCCTCAGGAGCTCTGGTAGCATAGTGCCTAAGGCACTTGACTGCTAACCAGAAGGCTGGTGGTTCAAACCCACCAGCCACTCCTCAGAAGGAAGGTTGGGCGATCTACTTCTGTAGTGATACCACCTGGGAAACCCAAGGAGGGGTTGCTATGTGTCAGGTCTGACTCAACGGCACATAACAACAACAGTAGAGGTGCCTCACTCTTCTTTCTTCTAATGAACTGAGTGGGCTTTTCGTTCTTCTTTCTTCATCATCTCCTTGACTTCAGTCCAGGCAAGGAGAGCTTTGGGATGCAATTAAACAACAATAACAATAACAACAGAAAAACCTATTCCTTCTCTGTTCTGACTCATGATGCCTCCATGTGTGTCAGAATAGAACCATGCTTCATAGTGTTTTCAGTGGCTGGTTTTTCGGAAGTAGATTGCCAGACCTTTCCTCCAAGGTGCCTCTAGGTAGACTTGAACTGCCAACCTTTCAGTTACTAGCCTAGTGCTTAAGCTTTATACCATCTGGTACTCTTTGGGATGCAGTTAGCTCCTCTTTATTGTTGGGGGTCTCTGGGACGGAAATCATTTTCAGAAATGGGTCTGGTCACTGCCAGGGAAGGGAGGCCCTGGTGGTCTGGTCCTGCCCAGGGATTTGCTTCTGATTATTTTTCTTCTTTATCCACAGAATGAGGCTTACTGCTAACCAATCCTCTTTCTTTTCTGTTAAAACTTCCCACTGGCTTTTTAATAATGTTTCTTGGGGCATCAAATTCTGTTGAGGGGTGTATTTGAAGATGGGAGGCAAGTGGTACAGAGGGAAAATATTACCCAAGATTCCTAGGGCTCCTTTCTGACCTAGGATGGCTTGAATACCCTCCTACCTCCACTTTTCTTTGCAGGATTAGGATAGGCTTCCTGTTTTCTGCATCACATGATTACTGAACCCCTTCTCCATGCCAGCCTCATTCTGAGACACAAAGACGAGTAAGAGGTTTGGCCTTAAGGAACTCACAGTCCAGTGGAAGGAGCAAACAGGTCCAAGCCTCAGCTGTTGTTGTTGTTGTTATGTGCTGTCGAGTTGCACCCGACTCATAGCGACCCCTCCTTGGTTTTCGAGGCAGTATCACTACGGAAGTAGATTGCCCCATCTTCCTTCCGAGGAGTGGCTGGTGGGTTTGAACCGCCAGCCTTCTGGTTAGCAGTCAAGTGCCTTAGCGAGATCACATTATCATGTAATATCCATATCACTGCCACTTAAGCCTCATCTTGCTCATCTTCTCCACTCTGAGTATTTTCTGGGACGCTTTAGGGTATGCTTACATGTTCAACTGTCCTGCCTGGTTGTCACTTGCCACCCCAGCCATCCTGGACAAAATGTGGATCAGTGGGCATGTCACAGAACCCAGCTGACTTCTGTCCAGCTGGTCTGCCTCCTACTCCTGCAGATTCATGGAGGAGAATGAGTTTCTTTCCCTTTTAGGTGACACCTGCAGCCCAGTCTTTGTATTTCAGAATACTCTCTCCCCAGGATGACTGACAGTAGGAATGTCTACTTCCTGTAGGGAGCAAATAACCCCACCCTTCTCTGTGTGTTTCTGCAGTGAGGGCACCCACCACATGGCTGTCCCTCGGTGATCCAGCCTCAGCCATAGCTGACCTCAGTCTTGCACAGCATCACGCGTGTGCAACATGAACAATCCACCTACTGAAGTCTGCCTAGGTTTTTCTTTTAATTTAATTTTTTTTATTATTGTTGAAAATACACACAGCAAAACATATACCAATTCAACAATTTCTACATGTATAATTCAATGACCTTGATTATATTCTCTGAATTTTACAGCCATTCCCACCTTCCTTTTCTGAATTGTTCCTCATTAACATAAACTCACTGGCCCCTAAGATTCCTACATAACCTTTCGAGTTGTGTTCTCAATTTGACCCCATAGTCTTTAAAAGATAGGTGAAAAGAGTTCTTTAAAAGAGCACAGCTCTCAAGTAGACATTCTGTATTAAGCTAAATTGGTTTAAAGAAGACTTCAGGGGATATTTTTAGTTTAAGGTTTAAAGATTATCTCAGGGCAATAGTTTGGGGAGTCCATCCAACCTCAGTGGCTCCAGAAATTCCAGATGTGGTCAGGTTCTTTTTATACCAGTTTGTTCTTTAGCTCTAGGTGGAGACGAGCCCTGTGGCCTTCAGAGCCTCAGCTTCTCATTGCCAGTGAACATTGCCTGAGAAATGGGTTTCTGGCATCAAACCCAAACCATTCCACTGCCATCAAGTAAATTCCAACTCATAGTGACCCTATAGGATAAAATAGAACTGCCCCATAGGGTTTTCAAGACTATAAATCTTTATGGAAGCAGACTGCCTCATCTTCCTCCTGCAGAGCAGTTAGTGGGTTTGAACTGCCAACCTTTTCGTAAGCAGCCCAATGCTTTAACCACTGTCCCACCAGAGCTCCTTTTCTGGCACAAACCAGCCCAAATCCATGACTAGCAAACAACAACAACAACAATAACAACAACAACAAACATTTTTCTACAGGACACAGTCTGTTTTGGTACCACTCTGCTTGCACAGATAACCTTTCCCGGCATCTCATGGACTCATTTGCTTCCTGAGAGCCACAGCCATCTGTACTATCTCCATAGCTACAGGAGCATTTGCTTTGCATCTTCACAACTAAGAGACTCACTGAGTGGATTTTTCCTAAACTAAAAGGCTATCTTCTCCCAGAGGTGAATTAAACTCAATAAAATAGAAACTGCTCGAGGCTTCAAAAACATACGCTCACTTCCACTCCTAGCTTTCTCCTTTCCCACTGAGGTTTCAAGGATCTTGGGAAGAATTTTTAGTTAGTGTTTAATCTCAGAGTGTCCTGTACTTATCCTCCCTGGTAGTCGCCTTCCCCTATCGAGTACTGTGCAAGCCTTGGGAGCTGACCTGCCACATATGCTCCTGCAAATGGGCCTTGAGGGCTTGTTTGGGGAGTCTGGAAGAGAACATGCTACCTCTGCACCCATTCTTTGTCTGGGGAGCACATCTTGGTCAAGTATGTAGCTCTGGGAGGGACATGAAGGAGCAGTGAGGGGAGAGGGAACACCCTTCTAGCTGGCCTTAAAAATTGCTTCCAGCAGTCAACGTCTTGAAACGAAATGTGTATGAAGTGCTGTATGGAAAATGAATTTGTTCTGTAAACTTTCACCCAAATCACAATTTGAAAAAAAAAAAAAAAATAGTGCTTCCACTCTGGTATGGATGAGGAGAAACTTATTGTACACACATCTGTATGAAGACCACCAAGCCAAATACCCTAAAGCTGAGCTGTCTAACATCATAGTGATTCAAGTAGTTACTGTACCCGGCTGCTAACCAAGAGGTTGGAGGTTTGAGTCCACCCAGAGATGCCTTGAAAGAAAGACCTGGTGATCTGCTTCTAAAAGATGATAGCCATTCAAAACCCCGTGGAGCACAGTTCTACTCTGACCCACGGGGGTTGCCATGAGTTGGAGCGGACATTATGGCAACTGGTTCTGGTTTGCTTTTGGTTTTGGGAGCCTAATGAGTATTTTAGCCTGGGTGGAGTTTTCCACACCCCTCAAGTCACATCCTCTATCAGTGGTTCTCCCACGTGGCTGTACATTACAGTTGCCTGGGGAACTTTTTAAATTTTATTTTTGATGAAGATACACATAACAAAACATACACCCATTCAACATTTTCCATATGTACAGTTCAATGACATTGGTTAAATTCTTCATATTGTGTCCCATTCTCTACCCATATCGTTTCCTCACCATTAACTTAGACTCTGTCCCCTAAACTTCTCCTCTGTGTTTTAGAGTTACTGCTATCAATTTGTTCTCATGTAGAGAATTCTTTAAAAGAACACATTGCTTAAGCCAAACATTCTTTACCAGTTGAGCAAAACTTGTTTATATGAAAGATGACTTCATGGGACAGTTTCAGTTCAAGTGTTGAATATTATCTCAGGGCTATAGATTTAGAGATTCCCACCTGGGGGAACTTTTAAAACCCCAATACACTAGCCCTCATCCAGAACAATTAACTCATAACCTCACTCTTTTAAAGAAGCTTCCTCGATGTTTCTAATAGTTAGCTGGGGGCGAGGTCCTTGGAATGTGACTGTGTACCAGTAGATAAGTTGGGCTATGTGGGAGCGTTCATAAACCTCCAGTGACACATGGAAAAATAGCCTGTTTCACAGCCCCAGTTCTAAGAGTCAGGATTTAGCACACCTGCCAGATTCTACAAACCCGTGCTTCCGCTTTTAAAAGTGGCTGCAGGAGCCCTCCTTGTCGGAGGCCCTCTCTAGACCACCATTTCACTGTTTATTCAGTGTTTTCATAACTGATCCATCAGTCCAACTGTGAAAGTGCCAAGGAGAAACTTTGCTTGATGATCATGCATTTCTTCGGCTTTGTTACCATAATTTCTGGGGGAACAACAATTACCTTGTATCTCAATGTTCTTCCTCTGAGTGCAGCATCCTTCCAGTTGCTTTAGAGGATACATCATTCTCCCTTATTCTCTCTCTGGGACTGTCGCTAACAGCATGCTAATGTCCAGCCTCTGCCTCCAGCAGACTGTCAGCTCTAGGAATCCATTCGTTCATGTGTTGGTTTATTCAGTGCATATTTCTATTATACTTGTCTATGTGCTGGACACTGTGCTGGAGGTTGTAGATAAACTGGGACAAGTGCCACAGTTGATATATACAAAACACTAAAAGAGAAATGAGAAATGAGCAATTAATTTGGATATGTATGTGTGTGTGTGTGTGTGTGTGTGTGGCTTGGAAACCCTTCTTCAAGAAGGTGACATTTGACCTGGGCTTTGAAGGTTGAATAGGAGCTCTGCTGAAAAAGGGAAGAGAAGGGTACTCACCATGGCATGGAAGTATGAATGTGCATAATCTTTAGGACAGTGGTTAGCAGACTATGAGCACATTAGAATCACATGAGGAGCCCCAGCCACATTCTAGACCATTCAATAAGAACCTCTGGGGTGAGATGTAGGCAGCAATGTTTTTTAAGGCTCCTCAGGTGACTCTAAAGTGCAACCAACATTGAAAACCATCAAGAGGAATGGGAGAGAGGCAGCCTGACAAAAATTTAAAAATCGATAGACTTGAAGGCAACCTTCCAAAGGATGTCAGTCAGTTCATAAAGTTCTCTCTAGCCCTTCCCACGTGTTCCAGAGGAATAAGAGAATGGGGGGCTGGAAGGCAGACAGATCCGGGTCCAGGTGCTAATTCTGCCGGGAGACAGCTATGTGACCATTGCCCTTTGTTTAGTCAGGGATAACGTGTATTTATTGAGTGCCTACCATGTAGTTCTGGGGGTGTTGTGCCTAAGGCATTTGCCTGCTAACCAGAAGGCTGGCGGTTCAAACTTACCAGCCACCCCTTGGAAGGAAGACTGGGCAATCTACTTCTGTAGGAATACTGCCTTGAAAACCCAAGGAAGGGTCCCTATGAGTTGGATTTGACTCGATGACAGTGAGGTTTTTTTTTTTTTTTGGTATCACATAGTTGGTGCTGGGAACCTAGCAGTGAATATCACTGCCTGTGGGAAAGGAAAACAGACAAATGTTTCTAATGCGATGTTAAGGGTGGGGATGTGGAGCTAAGGAGCCCACAGGATGGGCACCTAGGACAGTCTTGTGGGGTTAAGGAAAGTTTCCCAGAGGAAGAGGCCTCTAAGGTGATATCTGAAAGAACTGGCCAGGCAGAGGGCAGAGGGAAGAGATGCACATATAGGTAGAGGAAACTACATGTGCAAAAACCTAGAGACAAGAGTGAGTATGATGCATGCTGGGAACTGAAGCATTCCTTCTGGTTGGAGTGTAAAATGTGACATGGGGGAGGGATAAGAGAGAAGCTGGAAAAAAAAAGGCGGGGGCCAGATCATAAGAAGTCTTGTGAGCTGAGTTATGGAGTCCGTACTTTATCCCGACGGCAATGGGCAGCTACTGCAGGGTTCTGGAGCAGGAGGTTGCCCATGAGATAAGTGTTTATTTGTGCAGTGTGATTAGACTGAAGGAGTGCTGCAGGAATCCTCGTGAGAGATGATGGGGGCTGAGCCCAGGAGTGGCAGTGGGCATGGAGAGAAGCAGATGGAGTCAGAGATACAGCTCTCTCCTCTCTGCTCCTCTGTCCTTGTCTCCTCAAACTCTCGGCTCTGTGTCATCACTCAAGAAGTCTGTTGGACTGCGTCTGGCTCCCCATTCCTGCACTGTGGCTTGAAAACTCTCTCCAGAAATAAGCTGGGCAATTGTAGAGCTCACCCTGTTTGTTTCTTGTCGCTCAGGGGTCACTGGTCTTTGTTATCAGTGTAAATCTTGTTGCATATATTTCATCTGTTTTTTGATGGCTTTAGGCAGGAGGGTAAATCCAATCTCTATTATTCCATCCTGACTAGAAGCGAAAGTCCTGTTTCATTTTTTTTTTCTCCAAGAATTCTTTAGGAAAGATTTAAAAAAATTCTATATGACAATGTTCTTTGTTTTCTATTGTTAATTTTTATTATTATTAGTAGTATTGCATTGGGACTACAGAATGTTGTCTATTCTATTTAAACTTTTTGAGATTTAAAAAGATGTCATTGAGAAGTGGTTAGTTTTGTGGTTTGTATTAAAAAAGGCGTATTGTTTTTAGACTATAAGGATTGAGCTGTGTTAGATACATTTTGTTAATTTTGTTATTTTTGTCTTCTCTGTCCTCACTTTTTAGCCACTTGATCTGTCATGGACTGAAGGAGGTCATTTAAATTTCACCACAAATGTTTTTCTGTATTTCTCCCTGAATTGCCATGAGTTTTTGGTTCCTATTCATGATGCAGATATTTTGTTATTTGGTGCATAAATACCATTTTGTGAAGGCGCCTTTGTTACTATAAAATAACCTCCTTTATTTGTTTCTTAATTTGGCCCTAAATCCAACTTATTTGACATTGTGATGAAGGTGGGGAAGTACTGAATGCAATGTACTTAATTCTCACAGATACCCTTTGGGAAAGTCATTATTATCCCTGCCTTACAAGTGAGAAGCAAATTCAAGCAGTGGGGAGCAGCTCACCAAAGGTCTCTCAGCTAGTCAGTGAGATTTCTTTAAGTTGAAAGCCATCTTCTTACTCCAATACTGCCTCCACATAAAAGGCAGATGCTTGGAGTGGACACTCTTTGACTGAGCCCCATTTGAAGACCAGCTAGGGACTGTCAACATGGTGTTCATTCCAACCTTCACAACCACACTGTGAGGTCACTGTCATCCCTCTTCTACAGATAGGGAAAATGAGGCTCAGTTTTATTGACTCCAGAACCCACGATCTAGGTCAAATCCGTTCATTGGATGTTTCTTGGGAAAATGGTTTTGAATTGTGGCTCAGGAAAAAAACAAAAATTATCTTTAGATTTTCATTTCAGGATTCAAAAAATGTTTTCTGATCTCTGAAAAATCTACTCATTTGGGGTTCAGAATTTGGTTTGGGTCTTCGACACAAGGGTGCTCTGGTTCTTCATAAATATCAAATAAGCTAAAAGCCATCAAGGTGATGTGATGTGTTTGATCCTCTTCAGGTGGTGATTTTGCTGTGGAACGTTGGCTTTGGGAGGGTGATGACTGTTGTCCATAAAGACTTATGACGACTGTAAGGCTGTGAAAGCTGAGCACTGACTAATGTTAAGGTGGATGTAGGTAAATAAAAATGAATTTGGCTTGAAATAGTTTTTATCAGGCAGCTTCTAGTGCAGGATGATGATCTGCAGACATAGGCAGAGCTGGGCCCAAGCTGGTGTTGGGCAGCGGCAGACGGCTGAGTCTTCTGTCCTTTCCAGCTCCAGGGCAAGGGCTGCACCAGGAGGTGCTTCTCGGCCAGTTGCCTTTAGGCGCCCCTGCAGGAGCCTTCCCCTCCCGGGTCTGACTCAGAAAATGGGGAGGGATGCCAGAAGCAGAGCCAGGCACAGGCCTGGGCAAAACCTGTGAGGCTGGTGTTTATAACAGGAAGAAGCTGGAAGAGACCCAAATGCTCAGCAGTGAAAGGAGAGAGGGAGGAGATGAAGGCATTCTAGCACCTACTCTGTGCCCCCCACTGAGCTAGGAGCCTTCTGTGCCTTATTGTGTAGAATCATCCCAACAACACTGGTCTCCATTTTGTAGATGAAAACAAGGAGTCGGGGGCTCCAAAAGAATATCAAGAACTCTTGTCCTGGGAAGCCTTGGCCAGAACACATACTGAAAAGGCTACTGCCTTGCTGCTGGGGGTTGGGGACTCAGGCACATCCACACCCTCTAGCCTTGGTGCAACACACACATTTGAGAATTAAAAACCAACAAGCAAGCAGGTAAACGAACAAATAACCAACCAACCAACCAGTCAACAGGTCCAAACTTCATACGGCTAGTATGAGGCAGGTGGATTTGAACCCAGCTCTGTCTAGGCTTCCTTTCTCTCCATCACCTCTGCCATTCCTTAGTTTGCAACCCTCACCATTTCTTGCCTGAACTGTTATGATAGTCTCTTGACCCTGCCTCCTCTCTTGTAATTCTCCTATCCATCGTTCATTCACTCAACAAATACTAAATATTTATTCTGTGCTGGGAAGGGTGTGTTGCCTGCTCCATGCTGCAGCCCCATGCAACCCTTCCTGCCATCCAGGAGGCCCTGTGTGCCTCTACTTCCTACAAGCAGATCTTCCTCCTGGGCTGCCACTGTGTACAGCCTGCATGATGGTATGCAGCAGACCTGACTCAGGCATGCTTGGCAACTGGAGTGGGTTGAATATGCCCCTGAAGTTCATTTCTATTCAGAACCTGTGACTATGACCTTATTTGCGAATAAGATCTTTACAGATATAATCAGTTTAAGATGAGACCAAACTGGATTACAGTGGGCCCTAAATCTAGTGACTGGGAGATTTGCAGACACAGAGACACCCAGGGAAGAAGGCCATGTGTTGATGGAGGCAGAGATGGGAGTGATGCAAGTACAAGCCAAAAGTTGTCAGCAGCCTCCTGAAACAAGGAGAAAGGCATGGAACAGACTCCCCCATAGTGTCCAGAAGAGATGATCTCTGCTGATACCCTGATTTTGGACTCCTGGCCTCCAGAACTTTGGACTTCTCCAGAACTGTGAGAGAATAAACTCCTGTGTTTTAAGCTATCAGTTTAGTGGTCATTTGTTATGGTAGCCCTAGGAAACTAAGACAGCATTTTTCACAATCTTGGAGCTTATCCAAGTACTTTGTAAACTGCACGAATGCTAGGGTATTTTGCTTATTTTTGTTATTACTCAAGAACTCTGGGACCCTGTTTGTGGAGTCCTAGTCATTTCTCAGTAGACCCCAGGAGTTCCTTTCCTGACTGAAATCCTCGGCTGTCAGCCGACTTCTCAGGAGTTTATAATCAGCCTTCCTCCCTCACCCTCCACCTTTACTTCCTAGATCCGCACTAGGGAAGGGAAGGCACCCACCTTCATGGAAACCCTTTAGGTGTCAGGCCTCATGCTGAGTAATTTACAGAGAGGATTCTACTTAAAGGCAGCTCTGGCGGTGCTATGGTTAAAGCACTGGGCTGCTAGTTGAAAGGTCTGCAGTTGGAACTTACCAGCCACTCCGTGGGAGAAAGATGAGGCATCTGCTTCCATAAAGATTTACAGCCTTGGAAGCTCTCCGTGGCAGTTCTGTTCTGTCTAATAGGGTCACTGTGAGTTGGAATTGACTCAATGGCAGTGAGTTTGGGTTTTATTCCACTTAATTCTCAACAATCCCTAAAGGAGTAGGTGTTACTCCATCCTCAATTTTAGGAGAAACTGGGGCTTTTTTTAGTTGTGAATTATATTTCTTTAAGAATAGCATGTGACTTTTCAGAATAATTCCTACTGTATAGAATGAAGGTAATTATTCTTCTGTACATCATTCACTTTGTACATTATGATGCTAATATTTCAACCTCTGTTTGTGCCTGTTTCTTAGCCTAAGTCTTGGGTATATCCTTCAGCTTTCAGTTGATGTATGTTATTTATTTTAAAATTTATTTTGTTGTTGTTGAGAATATAGACCGCACAACATATGCCAGTTCAACCATTTCTATGCATTGATTACATTCTTCAGGTTTTGCAATGATTCTCACCCTCCTTAAGAGACTTATTCCTCCTCCATTAACATAAACTCACTGCCCTCTAAGTTTCCTGTCGAATCTTTCGAGTTGCTGTTGTCAATTTGCTCCCATAAAGGTAGTTCTTAAAAGAGCATGATATTCAAGGCAGATAATTTTTTACTAGTTAAGCTAAATTATTGTTTGGCTTTAAGAAGATTTCAGGGAATATTTTTGGTTTAAGATTTAAAGATTATCTCAGGGCATTGTTTTAGGGGTTCATCCAGCCTCCATTAACTCCAGAAAGTCTGGAGCCCATGAGAATTTGAGATTCTGTTCTGCATTTCCCCCTTTTGATCAAGATTCTGTTACAAAATCCTTGATCAAAATGTTCAGTAATGGTAGCCAGGCACCATCCAGTTCTTCTGGCCTCATGGCAAAGGAGGCAGTAAAAACTGAGCCTCAGGTATGATTTTCTAAGGCCACACAGCTGTGAAGTGTCAGAGCCAGGATTTGAACTTATGTTTTGAAAGACTCCAAATCCCAGGCTTTACTACTATGCTACTTGGTTCATATCCTGGTTCTTCTACTTACTGGTATATTTAGGGAAATTACTAAATCTCTTGGTGGTTCTCTTTCATCCTTGGTAAAATGGAGGTGTTTCAGTTACCTAGTGCCACTCTGACAAGAATATACCACAAATGGGACATCTTGAACAAACAGGAGTTTATTCTCTTACACTTTGGAGGCTTTAAGTGCAAGTTCAAAGTGCTAGGCTCCAGGGGCTGGGTGAAACCCCCTTTAACCTTGAGCTTCAGCTCTGCCTCCTGGCTCTGGCCCACTGAAACTAGAGGCTTTTCTTCACTCAGACAGCTACTAGCTGCTGAGACTGACAAGCCCAAGGTTGACAAGTAAAATGGCACAGTCCCGATGTTACCAAACCACACGGCACGCCATTAATTCTGAACAACGACACCGCGACATGCAGGTTCAAGCATGCCATAAGTTAGAGACCGTTCCCAAAGCTGTTTCTTACGTATGGGAAGCAGACCACATACCCAAAGCAGCTACTCAGCTGCTCTAATAGATTCCACCATGAAGTCAATTACCAATCTCACCATGGGGAATAACTACATTCAGCTGCCCAGCTACTCAACCAGACCCACCCAAATTGATACACAAACTTAATCACTACAGGGGGTGATAATAATTCCTGCCTCTCTGGGATGTTGGAAGGTCAAAGGAGTTAAAACAAGTAACACCATAGCGAATAACTACATTCAGCTGCCCAGCCACTCAACCAGGCACAGCCAAATTGACACAAAAACTTAATCACTACAGGGGGTGATAATAATTCCTGCCTCTCTGGGATGTTGGAAGGTCAAAGGAGTTAAAACAAGTAAAATGCTGTGTGCCTGGCACACTCAATAAATGGTTGGCCGTTATTATTATTACTGCTACTACCACCTCTTTATTTATTTATTTTTCAAGGTTATTCCTTATTTTTATTTGTTTAAAAATTTATTTATTTTTGCAGTGTTCCCTCTCCTCACCTCCCACCCCTGGTAACCAACAAAAGTTTCCTTCCCTTGACTAGTACAATAGTTGTCCTTCTGTGACTGACTTAGTTCACTTAGCATAGTGTCCTCCAAGTTCATCCATGACCACCACCTCTTCAGATGCCTGCATGCCAGTAGAGCTACTCTTCACATTGATGGAAACAGAGCCAGGGTTAGGGTCAATTTGATAACAGCTGTTATGTATCCAAACATGGAAAAATGTCTAGAGCAAAACCTCTGAACAGGACATGGGGACAGTTTATCCAAGCCCATGATGACTTCTGAAGCAGTGCAAAGGTAACGTGACACTATCTGCTGGGTACACAGGTGTATCACCTCTGAAAGAAATGGAAGTTGGACTTGAAAGAACCTGATAGGTCTTGAGAGAACTCTTGGCAGTTTAAAAATCTTGTCAGATTTTTATTTACCCATTGGTTTGTGTGCTTTATTGTTGGTTTGATGAGGTCCCACTTAGAAGCAGGGAATAGATTTGATGCTTGATCTCTGCAAACTTTTTCCATTTTTCTCATACTTTGAAAATAGAACTTTTTTTTTTTCAGATTATATTGGAATCAGATGGCAGGTCAGAATCTCAGGTAGAGTGTCATGGAGAAAAAAATCAGTGTGTCCACAGCTTGAACCTTGATTGCAAAGCCCTGAATGTTCCAACTCAGTGAGTCTTGCTTCCTCTTAACTCTTCTAAAATTTCCCTGGTGATAGGGAATTAGAATCCATGTAAACATGCAAAGGCACACCAAAGTCCAGTGCTCCTTCCCTTAGGGTGCCCAGAGGATATATTTCATTGAGTGGTACTGTGTGGTTCTGGCCAGTGGACTGTGAGAGGAAATGGTATGTGTAATTCTGGGCTGAAGTATACAAGGTTTGGTGCATCACCCTGCAGCTATCTCTTTCCTAGTCTCTGTGTCACCTGTGGTATATAATAGAGTACAACTTCCATCAGCCTCATGATAAAGAACATGAGTGACAAAGAAATGTGTGTTGAATTAAGCCACTGAGATTTTGGGGTTATTTCCACAGCAGACTCCAACCTATCCTGACCAATACAGAATCTTTCTCCTGCTGTACCACACAAGGTGCCTGGCCCAAACATGCCTCTCAAAAGGATGGCGAAAGTCTGGGGGATCATGTGCATTTTGCTAGACTTGTGCCTTTGGTTTCTGCTTTGTGCCTCCACCATGTGTCATATCTGGCATTTGTCTTTGTCTTTTGCTCAATAAGGAAGCAGTATTGTTATCTTCTCTGGTTTTTCCTCTTTTAAAAATTAACTTTTATTTTTGGCAAGGTAAAATGAGTATATAGCTCAAAAATTAAAACAGTGCAGTATTATACCCCACCCTTGATCCCACCCCACCAGTATCAAGTACCTGAAACTCTTCTAAGACTTCCTTCTGGCATTTTCCACCATCTTTCCAAATAATCTATTTATGCTTTGATTTCTTGATTTGAAAAATCTTGACATTATCTGCTGACCTCCTACTAAGAAAGACTTAGCTCTCTTATCCAAACTCTGGTAAACAGCTCCCCCCGCCATCTCAACTACATTAATTTCTGCTTTCTTCATCCTTTCAATATAGTTATATTATGATTTTTGGTTGAATTAATATTTACTGTTTATCTTATTATGACTATGTAAATAGTCTCTGTGGCTGAATCACATGTTGTAAGACAATTTTGTTTTCTTTCTTATACAATATGGTAGAAACAGTGCTATGTGTTCACCCCACTGTTTTTCATTCCTTGGCACCAGAAAGACTACATTTTCCACACTCCTTTGCAATTCAGCCAGGACCATGTGACTAGTTTGACCAATTGAAATGTAAGTGGAAGTGATATGCCATTTTCAGTCCAAGGCAATCCAAGGCCTTGTCCACACTTCAGCTTTTCCATCCAAGCAGGTGGAGATGAAGGTCTCTGAGATAGTGGAGTTGAAAGATGGAAGCAACTTAGGTTTCTGAGTCACCACTTAGAGCAAAGTGGCCAACCAATATCAGTCTGTGACATGAATGAGATATAAAGCTTTTATGTGCTAAGCCACTGAGGTTTCATGTGGTGCATGAATTGCTTGGTATGGTCCTTCTAGTCATAGACTTTGTGAGTGGGTGAGCCTATGCAAGTGTGAGGTGCTTGGGGCCCACCAAAGGGATTGGACAGCTTGCTAATAATGTAAATAAGGTGCATGGCATCCTTGTGGGGGTTGGACCATGCAAATAAGGTGTATGGAACCCTAATGTGTGGATTGGTCAGTTTTGCCATCTCACTCAGGCTTAAAATGAGCAATCCCAGAGATGAGAAGGGGGGATTTCACTACCATCAAGAAAGAACAGCCAGGAGTGGAGTGCATCCTTTGGACCTGAGATCCCTGCAATGGATCTGCTTATCCAAGAGACAGAGAGCTGTGACACCAGGGATGGTGAGAGATGGGAGAAGCAGCAGCAGAGAAATGGTGGCAGCAGAGGCAGTAGAACCAAGAGATCAGCATGATCTCACTTCTGGCCTATGAAGTGAGAAAACTGAGTGCCTTTGGGCCGAGGCTTACTGGTGGAGTGGGATGCTTCTAAATGATGTGTGCAGTTGCAGTGCACATGTAGACTGTCGTTGAGTCGGATCCGACTCACAGCGTCCCCTCGTTGGGTTTCTGAGGTGGTATCACTACGGAAGTAGATTGCCCAACCTTCCTTCCGAGGAGTGGCTGGTGGGTTTGAACCACCAGCCTTTTGGTTAGCAGTCAAATGCCTTAGGCACTAGGCCACCAGAGCTCCCTTCTAACTGACAGATAGAGCTAAAAGAGCTTTATAACACCCGAGCAAGGCAGAGGCCAGAGGCCAAAGGCCAGAGAGAGTGCTGCCTCCAGACATAGCTGAGAAGAGGCTGTCCTGAGGAAAGAACTGTGTCCTGAGTTGTTTCTGATCCTGAACTGTAACCTGTTACTACCCTAATAAACCTCATAATTGTGAATATTGTCTGTGAATTCTGTGTGGCCATTGCAATGAATTATTGAACCCAGCAGAGAAGTAGGGGGAGGGTTGGTGTCAGAATTAGTAAAAGGTTGGGGGGTGGAGGCATGTCTGACCTCCATCTCATAGGAATCAACCTTGGGCTGTTGATGTTGATCTTGATCCTTCTTCCCCCTTCTGAAGCTAGAGGGTTTGGATGCCTTTATCACACCAATTTTACATTTCAATATTTGTCTGTATTTGTTTGTTGTGCCGTTAATTATTATTATTATTGTTTTCAGGACTGCTTAATATTCTTCTAACCATCCTAATTTATCCCCAAACTCCCCCACAAAATTATAAACCTCTTCTCGGTAGGGTCAAACACCACCTCTTTAATTGCACTCCCCACCTCCTCACCCCCTAACTAATTCCCGTCCCTGGTGATAGGACATCAGGCTTTTCCTTATGGGAGAGGGAGGCAGGAGGCTGGTCAAGAGGAGGTTATATTTAAGGGGAGGCAGTATAATTTTGTGGTTAAGAGTTCAAGCTCTTCAAATTTAGTAGCTGTGCGACTTTGGGCAATTTTCTCAGCCTCTTTAGTGGTATCTGTTAAATGTGGACATAATAGTCCCATAGAAGCATGGGTGGTGCAGTGGTTAAAGCACTTGGTGCAAACCAAAAGGCTGATGGTTTGAACTCACCAGCTGTTTCATGGGAGACAGATGAAGTAGTCTACTTCTGTAAAGGATCTACAGCTTTGGAGACCCTCTCTTGGGCAGTTCTACTCTGTCCTATAGGTTGCTATGAGTTGGAACAAATTCGATGGCAGTGGGTTTTGGTTTTTAATAGTCCTAACTTCACAGGGCTGTTGTGAGGATTAAATAAGATGATACTTGTAAAGTGCTCAGCACAATTTCTGATATAGAGGATATGCTGATAAATGTTAGTTATTAATACTGTTAGGTTCCTGGGTGACAAATGGTTCATGACCAGCTGCTAACTGAATGATTGGTGGTTCAGATCCACCCAGTGGCACTGCAGAAATAAGCCTGCCGATCTACTTCCGTAAGATCACAGCCATCGAATATCCTGTGAAGCACAGTTCTCCTTGGAAACCCATGGGGTTGCCATGAATCTGAACTGACTCAGCAACAGCTGGTGTTAGTATTGTTAAGATGGAAATGATGCCCTGAGGGGATTTAACCTGAAAGTGAGTTCTGCTTCGTGTCCAAGTATGGGCAGTTTATCTCCAGCTGTAGCAACCAGTGTGACCAACACTGTCACAGGCAATGACAGAGCCTTCGCAGGGGCTGAGCCTACATGTTGTTAATTTCCTTTATCTCCTCAGCACAGGCTGAGCTGGCCTAAGCTAGAGGTCCCCACAAGGTCCTTGGGTATCCCCACCTCAACTGCCCTCTTCCTTCCCCCTCAGTTTCGTAGGTGCTGCTGCTTGATCTTCCTGCCCTTAGAGTAGAGGTGAGGATGCTGATTAATTCGCTAACAAATATTTATTGAGTACGTACTATATGCCAAGGAGCTGTGGTAGTGTAGTGCCTAAGGAACTTGACTGCTAACCAGAAGGCTGGTGGTCCAAACTCACCTTCCTCAGAAGGAAGGTTGGGCAATCTACTTCCGTAGTGATACTGCCTCGGAAACCCAAGGAGGGGTCACTATGAGTTGGGTCCAACTCATAGCACGTAACACCAACAACGTATGCCAGGCATTGTGTAAGGTAATGGCTCATCAGAGTTAACAAACAGACCTGATTTTTGCCTTAGTTTACCACTAAGTGGGAGAGGTAGACGGTGAACAAATCAGTGTATAATTACACACTGCAGTGAATGTTAGGCACGAAAAGAATGGAATCCTAGTGGGGAATATTACAGAGTAGCCTACTTGAGATAGGGTGGCCTGCTATGAGGATAGGGATGTTGTTTTGTGGACTATTGATTTCAGTTATGGTTTTGTAAAGACGACAGAATCCACTGTATGTACTCCAGCTACGAAGGGTCTTAAGCCATGGAGTCAGAAGCTTACACAATTGTTGGAAGAGCTGAGAGAGTGATCAGGGGACTCATTAACAGTCTCAATTTGCTATGGTAAAGTGGATGGTCCTTAAGAGATCGTCTGGAACATCTATGGTCAACTGATTTTTGACAAGGATGCTAGGTCCATTCGATGGGGAAAGAAGAATCTCTTCAATTAGTGGGGCTGGGAAAATTGGATTTCCACATGAAGAAAAATGAAACAGGATCCACGCCCCACGCTATACACAAAAACACATTCAAAATGGATTAAGGACCTAACTGTGCAAACTAAAACCGTGAAATTCTTTGAAGAACAAATAGGTAATGCTGTCAGGCATAGCTCTTGACAATGCATTATCTAATATAATAGCACAAACAGTGAAAGACAAATAAATAGGACTTCATAAAAATTAAAAGCTTTTCTTCATCAAAAGACTTTACCAAAAAAGTGAAAAAACAGTACAGACTGGGAGAATATCTTCAGAAACCATATATCCAGTAAGAATTTAATAACCAAAATATATGTACAACTCTAACAATGTAACAACAAAAAGACAACCCAATCATAAAGTGGGTAAAGAACTTGAATAGGCATTTCACCAAAGAAGACGTTCAAATGGCCACCAAACACAAAAAAAAATGTCCAGCGTCATTAGCCGTCAGAAAGACGCAAATCAAAACCACAGTGAGATACAATTTCACTCCCACTAGGGTGGCTAAGATAAAACAAAAACAGAAAATAACAAATGTTGGTGAGGAAGTGAGGAAATTAGAACCATTATCCATTGCTGGTGGGAATGCAAAATGGTACAGCTGTTGTAGAAAACACTGTGGTGCGTCCTCAAAAAATTAAAAACAGACCTACCATATGACCCGGTGGGAGCTCTGGTAGCGTAGTGCCCAAGGCACTTGACTGCTAACCAGAAGGCTGGCAGTTCAAACCCATCAGTCACTCCTCAGAAGGAAGGCTGGGCAATCTACTTCCGTAGTGATACTGCCTTGGAAACCAAAGGAGGGGTTGCTATGAGTTGGGTCCGACTTGATGGCAAATAACAACAACAACATATGACCCAGCAATGCCACTCCTAGATAAATACTCAAAATATTTGAAAGCAGAGACTCAAACAGAGACTTGTACACCAGTGTACACTGTAGAACCATTCACAATAGCCAAAAGGTTGGAAACAACCTAAATGCCCATGAACAGATGAACAGATAAACAAAATGTAATAATAATATGTATGTATATACAATGGAATACTACTCAGTCAGTAGGAGAAATGAAGTCTTGATACATGCTACAATATGGATGGAGCTTGAAGACATTATTCTGAGTAAGAGTCACAAAAGGACAAATACTGTATGACCTCACTTATATAAAAGACAAGAACAGGCAAACGTATAGAGATAATAATTTATTAGTGATGCTGAAGGACACTAAAGAAGGGAAGGGGGATTGTTAGAGTACTGAGTTTCATTTTATGGTGAAGAAAAAATTGCATTGATTGAGAATAGGATTGCATGGCTGATTATTGTAAGTACTATCAATAAGTTGCATGCCTGTAAAAAATTGAATTGGCAGAAGTTTTGTGATAGACATATTTACAACAATGACCAAAAAAAAAAAAGAAAAAAAAGAGTAGCTGCTAAGGCTGCTTATATACAACCAAACACACCTTATGGAATTTGGTTCCTTGGTTTACCATTACTGAATATTTTGATAAAAGATTCTATAGAAGAATCCTCTTAAAAAAGGGTGAAAGTGCAGAACAGAATCTCAGCTACTCATAGACTTTAAACTTTCTGGAGCCATGAAAGGTGTATGAACCCTGAAATGATTCCTTGAGATAATCTTTAAACCTTAAACCGAATATGTCCCCTGAAGTCTTCTTAAAACCAAACAATAGTTTAGTTTAACTAGTAAAGACTGTCTACATTGAGCACTGTGCTCTTTTAAGAACTATCTGTACTGGGTGAAATTGACAGCAGCAACTCAAAAGGTTAGATAGGAACCTTAGAGGGGCAGTAAGTTTATGTTAATGGGGGAGGAACAACTCAGAACAGGAGGGTGAGCGTAGTCGCGGCTGGAAGAGTGTAATCACTGTCCCTGAATTGTGCATGTAGAAATTGTTGAATTGGTGTATATTGTGCTGTGTATATTTGCAACACCACCAAGTAAATTTAAAAAAAAAAAAAAAGCTCGCCTCAGGGCCATTGTGAATTTTGAGAAATTCCACAATGTGTTGTTAACTATTTCTCTCTGTAGCAACAAGCAAAGTAATTCTCAAGAGCCTGGCCAGAGCTACTGTGGATCTTAAAGAACTTCTAGGACCAGCTGCCACTGGCTAGCTCACTTGCCTACAAATTAGAAGTGGATACTTTGCAATTTGCAGGCACTTACCTGGAAACTGCTGCAAACTTTATGTCCACTATGTCTGTGAGTCAGCTTGCAACTGTCCAGAGAAAAATGGCTTTACCTCTTCTGCCTTCCGAATCTTGTATGAATATGTCTCTTGACAGCCTCAAACCCAGAACTATCCAAGGAAGGAGATTCTGGGGATGCAGTTTCGGCTTTCTCTCTGCTGAGGGATCATAGAAGGTGTGACTGACTTTCAGCTGAAAACACACAATCCAGCATGCTGCCGGTACTACCAGGGTCTAGAATGTTGTTGTTAAGGAGCTCTGGTGGTGTAGTGAGTAAGGCATTTGGCAGTTCAGACCCACCATCAGCTGCTCCGTGGGAGGAAGATGAGACAATCTACTTCTGTAAAGATTTACGGTCTTGGAACCCAGTGGGGCTATGAGGTGGCATCGACTGGATGGCAGTAGGTAGAATGTTGTTAGGTACAGGAGAGTCAGTTCCGACCACAGTGGCCCTACGTGTAGCAGAATGAAACACTGCCCAGGCCCGCACCAGCCTTACAGTCTTCGCTGTGCTTGAGCCCACTGTAGCCGTTGTGTCAAACCATCTCACTGAGGATCTTCCCCTTTTTTGCTGACCCTTATTTTACCAAGCATCATGTCCTTCTTCAGGGACTTGTTCCTTCTGCCAGTATGACCTAAGTAGGTGAGAGGAAGTCCAGCCATTCTCGCTTCTAAGAAGCATCCTGGCTGCACCTCTTTAGACAGATGTGTCCATTCTTCCAGCAGTCCGCAGTTTTTTGAGTATTCTTTGCTAACACCACAATTCAAAGGCATCCGTTTTCTTCAGTCTTCCTTATTCATTTTCCAGTTTTCATATGTATATGAGGCGATTGAAAATACCATGGCTTGGGTCAGGCACAAAGGAGCTCTGGTGGTGTGGTGGTTAAGGCGTTTGGTTGTTAATTAAAAGTTGGTGGTTCGAGCCCACCAGCCACTCTGTGGAAGAAGGATAAGGCCGTCTGCTTTTGCAAATATTTACAGCCTTAGAAATCCAACGGGGGTCGCTATGAGTTGGGATCAACCTGATGGTGGTGAGTTTATTGAGTGAATTTGGGTAAGGCACATCTTAGTCTTCAAAGTGACATCTTTGTTCCTTAATAT
>NW_006921629.1:4234369-4237914 GCF_000298275.1 Orycteropus afer afer
TGAAGAGGTCTTTTGCAGAAGATTTGCCCAGTGCAATACGATGTCTGATTGCTTGACTGCTGCTTCCATGGGTCTTGATTATGGACCCAAATAAAATGAAATTCCTAACAACTTCAGTCTTTTCTGCATGTTGCATATTGGTCTAGTTGTGAGGATTTTTATTTTCTTTATGTTGAGCTGTAATTCATACTGAAGGCTCTAATATGTATGTTTGCTTTAATATAAAAATAAGACCTTTCTGCCCCAATTTTTGAGTAACAGTGATGCTCCAGGTGATGTGTTGAATTTACTAGGATGGGATTGGGAGGCTGCAGCTTTGTCAGGCTCTGGGACTGGCTACTGTGTCCCCAGTACAAAACGAAAATGTGGTGGCTACCCCTTGATCAAAAATTATTAAGAATTTTGAGACAGTACCAGCAAAACATTGAATCAAATACAGGTCCCTTCTGAGCCTACACACCATGCAAACTACACAGATTGCACACTATATTCGTCTCCTATTGCTACTGCAACAAATTACCCCAAATCGAATGCCTTAAAACAACACAGAATTATTCTCTTAAATTTCTGGAGAAGATTCCACAGGGCTGAAATCAAGGTGTTGGCAAGGCAACACTCCCTCCGGAGGCTCTAGGGGAGAATCCATTGCCTTGCTTTTTTCCAGCTTCTGGAGGCTGCCTGCCTTCCTTGGCTCATGACCCATTCCTTGCATCACTGTAATCTCTTGCTTCCATCATCAAATCTCTATTTGTTCTTTACAGGTAGTCCTGGATTTACTATTGGGTTACGTTCTGACAACTGTCATAAATTGTTTATGACATAAGTTGAAACTTCATTTTTTAAGAAAGGTTTCATTATTATTGCCTTTTATTATCATTATCTTTATAAATCCAGCAATGTTTTGACCAATAAATCACAAAATTGAACTTCTGCAAGTGAATATCTGAGAATAACATCAGCAAAGTACATACTACAACATGTTACTAACAATAAAATGTACACACACACAAACCCAACAAAAACAGATGTTCAAAAGTGTGGTTCATTGTAACTTGAATACATAATACATCAGGGACTACCTATAATCAAATCCCCCAAGGCTTCTCTCTTATAAGGACACTGTGATAACATTTATGACCCAACTGAATAATCCAAGATAATATCAAAATCCTTAATTTAATCACATCTGCCAAATCCTTTTTCCTATGTAAAGTAACATTCACAGGTCCCAGAAATTAGTACCTGGGTGCCTTTTGGGGACATTACTCTGCTTAACACACACGTCTAGCCCCTGCCAGGCTCAGTGGAATACCCTGATTTAAAGGAAGCAGACTTTGAGACTCAAAGCAGAAAAGATGAGTGGTCCATAGAGGTCCTGGGTCCATAGAAGATGGAGGGATCCAGGGGAGATGCTGTCTCCCTTGATAAACACCACACCTGGAGTCATGTTTCAGAGATCTGTGACCTTTGGTTTGCTCACTGATTTTGGTTGCATATTTCAGCAAATGAAAATACGTGACATCCGTTTATTGACTCTGACCACTTGATCCCTGGTTTCTTGCTGCCACAGCATGCTGCCTCTGAGAGGCGCTACTGAGCCTTTAGCCTCCTGAGGAACCTAGGAGAGATACCCAGTCATTCCCTCCATGGACCCTCAGATGTGTGGCCAGAATGAGAAGCTGGGCTCAAGGGTTAAAAGACAATCAGTGAGAGCCCTCGAAGATGACTCAGGAGGAGGTCTGGGTTTTCTGTTCTAAAGGAAAACAGCATTTCCTTACAGGGAGTGCAGAGCGCTTACTAGGTAATTGCTAAATGTCCTCCGCCACACAAACACAGTTGTCCTACCAGCCCTGGTGCAGGGTGGGGGTAGGGGTGAAGGTGGCTGTGGGTGTGGGGCAGCTGTGGCCTTGAGTCATTGTGTGGCCCTTTAAGGGTCAAAGGCATCTCTAAGTGCAGGACGTAGGACTCATGGAATAAACACCATGATTTACTTCCTCTGCAAACATCACACATCTGAGAAACTAATTTCCTTTTCCACACATATCTTTCCCAGCTGTTTAGGGCCTTGGTGGGCAGAGTTTGGACTTAATAAAATAGAGGTAGTCAGGGCAGTGGAGTTAAAACCAGTTGCCGTTGAGTCAACTCCATATGTGTCAGAGTAGAACCGTGTTCCACAGGGTTTTCAATGGCTGATTTTTTGGGAATGAGAACACCAGGCCTTTCTTCTGAGGCATCACTGGGTGTGCTCAAACCTCTAACCTTTTGGTTAGCAGCTGAGCATGTTAACTGTTTGCACTACTCAAGGATTTCAATGCTCCCCAGTATTGCACTTCACAATTAGAACCTCCCTTTGCTCTGCAAAGAAATAGATCTTAGGGCATGCCCAATAATGATTGTAAGAGACATATTACATATATTTTGCAGCAATGAAAATGTATTGCCAACTGTGACATTCTATTGATGGTAAGATGTACCCCCATTTCAGAATTGTTAAATGATGAGAAGAGGGGTGCCAAAGGGGCAGGGAGGCAGCATTTTCTGACCTCCTCTAACTACACAGGAGGAGGACAGAATCACCAACAGTAAGCTCCATGCCTGCTCCTATGAAGCCAGACATGCTGCCACCCTTCAGCCCTCTTACTAACCTTGACACCAACTGTTCCTCATGCAGCACCCACCACCTCTCTGCTGGGTTCGATAATTCACTGCAGTGGCCACACAGAACTCACAGATTATGGGGTTTATTAGGAAAGCAACAGGCCACAATTCTAATTCAGGAATGCACTCAGTCTCTCTCAGCAGGCTGTCTCTCAGTCAACAGTCTCTCTCAGTAGCACATCTCTCTCTCAGCAGTGTGTGTGTCTCTCTCTCAGCAGCATGTCTCTTTCAGCAGGATGTCTTTCTCAGCCGGCAGTCAGAGAGACTTCTTCTGCCTCTAGGAGGGCTCATTTTAAGCCTGGCAGAGTAGCAAAACTAACCAATCCCAACATCAGAATTCTATACACCTGAGAGAGAATGAACTTCCCAGAAACTTACTTCCTGCTACTCCAACAGAAATACCCCAGGTACTCAGTTGCTCAGGGCAAAGTGGAAGTTACCAAGACTATGGCCAGAAAAGCCATACCATGTCATTTACTACAGCACAATGGGCACCTAAGAATCAATGAAATATGGTATTAGGCCAATGGAATGGAGCCATGGAATAAATAATAATAATAATAATAATAATTCACACATTTATTTATCTATAACTTGACTTTAGGCTGTAGCATCATCCTTCCCTTTAATCTTTAAGAAAAAATAGTTCCACTCCCAGATTTATAGAAAACTTTAACACTTGAACAACAAAAAGAGAAACAAGCCAGTTAAATCATGCGCAAAGGACATGAAGAGATATTTCACAAAAGAAGACATTCAGGCAGCCAACAAATACATGAAGAAATATTTGATCATGAAACAAGATCTGTACCTCACACCACACACAAAAACGAACTCCAGATGGATCAAAGACTTAAATGTGAAACCTAGAACTATACAGTTTCTCA
>NW_006921629.1:4239429-4251011 GCF_000298275.1 Orycteropus afer afer
TTGAACCACCAGCCTTCTGGTTAGCAGTCAAGTGCCTTAGGCATTATGCTACCAGAGCTCCCCATAAACCATTAGAGAGATGCAAATCAAAACTACAATGACTGCCATCTCATACTAAAACAAAACAATTGCTGGCAAGATAGTAGGGAGATTGGAACTCATCTATACTGGTGGTAGAAATGTAAAATGGTACAACCATTGTAGAAAACAGCATAGTCCTTCCTTCAAAAGCAGGAAATGGAAATACCATGTGACCAGCAATCCTACTCCTAGGTGTATATCCTAGAACAATAAGAGCTGTGCATGAGCAGACATATGCACACCCATGTTCATTGCAACATTATTCACACTAACAAAAAGATGGAAACAACCTAAGTGCCCATCAAAAAATGAAGGGATAAACAAGCTGTGATACATACACATTTATTCATCTGTAACTTGACTTTAGCTATCATGTCATCCTTCCCTTTCATCTTTAAGATTGTAATATTATGGGACATTAAAGAGTAACAAAGAATCCATGAAACATCTTACAACATGGATGTACCTGGAGAACATTATGCTGAGTAAAATAAGTTAATTACCAAAGGACAAATATTGTAAGTGGCCACTGTTATAAAAAATCAAGACAAGGTTTTCACACAGAAGGAAATGTTCTTTGATGGTTACCAGGGATGAGAGGGGAAGGGAGGGAAAAATCACTTGGTAGATGGTAAAGGGAAAGACAGTGCACAAAATGGGAGAAGTCAGCAAAAGTAAAAGACAACAAAGGTAAATAAAATTACATACACAATCCTGCAGCAACAGTACTAACAAACAGTAATTTATGAGTTTTCACATAGGTGGGTATGTAAACTGAATAGCTGTGGGATGGTATATGGAAGGACAACCACATGCATATAAGTTTGGCAGTGAGTATTTCTACATCCATATTTGCTGCAAATTTATTGATGCATAGAATAGAACACACTGGGGACACAGGAAAACTTCTTAGCCATAACTAAACACCTTGTAGGATTGAGTTACTGCGCTTGAGGACTAAGGACCATAGTCTCAGGGGCCATCTAGGTCATTGGCATATGATAGGCAGTTGATAAAGACAATGTTCTACATCCTACTTTGGTGAATAGTGACTGAGGTCCTTAAAACTTGTGAGTGGCCAAATAACATAAAACTATTGGTCTCTTCCCACCTGGAGCAAAGAAGAGTGAAGAAAACCAAAGACTCAAGGAAACAATTAGTTCAAGGGACTAATGGACCACATGAACCACAGCCTTCACAAGCCCAAGGCCAGAGGAACTGGAGTGTGCTCAGCTACCACTGCTGATCGCACTGTTCTGATTGGGATCATAATAAACGGTCCCAGACAGAGTGTGAGTAAAACAGAGAGAAAAATTCAAATTCATAAAAAAGACCAGACTTACTGGTTTGATGGAGACTATGGCCCATTAGACACCCTTCAGACTCAGAACTGAACACACTCCTGGAGACTACCTTACAGCCAAACAATAGACAGGTCTATAAAGTAAACAATAACACCTGTGAAGAACGTGCTTCTCAGACATTCAACTGTAGGAGACCAAAAGGGCAGCATTTGACCAAAAGCAAATTCAGAAGGCAGGAAAGGGCAGGAAAGCTGGGTGAATGGAAATGGGGAAGCCAGGGTAGAAGTGGGGAGAGTGTTGCCACATTGAGGGAATTGCAACCAAAGTCACAAAGAGATCTGTGTATAAATTGTTGAATGGGAAGCTAATTTGCTTTGTAAACTTTCACCTAAACTGCAATAAAGTGTTCAAAAAAAGAAAGGAAAAAAATGGTCACAAATCTAGTGCACATTTGGTAGGAAATCTTGAGGTTCCTGGTTTTTTATTTTTTTTTACGGACCTACTGCTTTGATCTCCTGCTTCCTATGAATTCTGTCCCCTGCACCCTCCCTCTAGGAGCCCTGCTCGTTGCTAACTAAAGTGTTGACAGTTCAAACCCACCCAGTGGCTCCGTGGGAGAATGACCTGGAGATCTGCTGCCGTAAAGATGACAACTAAGCAAACCTTACAGAACAGTTCCATCTGCCACAGGGGGTCACTTTGACTCAGGACCCAACAACAATATCCCTCTCCCTGCCTCTACCAATCTGGATAATGTCTACTTTTTACTGTGGTAAAGTGCACATAATATAAAATTTATCATTTAAACCATTTTTAAAGTATACACTTCAGTGGCATTTAGTACATTTCCACTGAGTTCTTGATCTCACTACATTTTTCCTCCTGTGAGTGGTTTCTTCTCTCTGCCCTGTGTGGACTTTAAAGAGGAACCTAATGTTTTCCTCATGAATTCCCATATGGGCCATGAACACAAGGCTGCTGTGTGTGGCCAACCTTGACTGAACCTGTGAGAGAATCAGAAGGCATATAACTCAGCCCTGTTCTTCCCTGCCCACTTCTACTTGTAATATTCTCTTCTCTTCCAGCCTCTGGAAGACTCACTGGCTGCCTCGTCACCTCAAGCCTGCCTCCCACCATATGCCTGAGCTCTCATACCTCTCCTCCTTTTCCGGCTCTCCTGCCAGCTCCTTTCTAGGCTGCCAAACTCCCAGAATGCATGGCTTTATCACGCAGAGCCCTTTGGCTCTCTTTCCCCCTATTCCTTCTCATCCCACCTTGGCGTTTCCACCTTTCACAGGTATTCTCTACACAAAGAACCACTTTGCCTCAGAGAGATTAGCATGCCATTTCCCCAGGCGGAAAGAAGGCTGCCAGCAGCTAGGGTTTTGCATTCTGATTGCTTTAGACTTGTCTAGGCTGTCATTTTGTCACTATGAGTCGGGTTGACTCGACGGCACATAACAACAACAGGCTGTCATCTCTGTCCTTGAGAAACTCCCACTCTGCAGGCAGTTTCAGATGTGTACAAAGTCAAGTTCAATGGAGTAAGAGTCATGCTCTGATAAAGGGTAGCTCCAAGCCCTATGGAGCAGAGAGAAGGGGCGCCAGCACTGTTGAGACAGGATGCTGTACTTTGTTTATGCCAAATTCCCATTCCCCCATCTGGTCAATGCTTCCTAATTTCTGTCTGGGAATAACACCTCTCCTATATTCATTCCAGTTGGCTTGGGTGAGGCTGACTACATCTCAAACTCCAGGGGTGGGCACATGCCCCAGGCCAGTCTGGCCCATCAGAGCTCTCCTGATAACAGAGACTGGGTTAGGGATAGGCATGTGAATGAAATAATGAAAATAAACTTTGAGCCTTGTCCCGGAACTACTTGTTTAGAGACATTCCTACCCTGTAGGTTTTCCTAAACTGGTAGGGTGTAAGCTTGGAGATGCTGGTGGTCATCAGGTTGCCACGTGGGGTGCACCTTCTGGAGAATGAAGACATCTCATGGGAACCCAGAATCAAAGAGCAGGAGAGAAACAGACCCTGGATGACCCAATACCCACCGGCTGTGAAGCCCTCTTTCAGATTCCAAAGCTTAAATCAACACTTTTTTGCATAAACCACCTTGAATTAGGTTTTTGTGGATTACAACCCTCAGAGTCCTGATTTATAGTCTTGGAAGGGAGCAAAGGGGAGGTGACAACTGAGTAGGGCCTTGAAGGGTAAGAAGGAATTTGCAGGCAGAGAAGATGAGAGCAGGGCTTTGAACCAGGTAATTGTAGTTCCACCCCCTGCTGAGAATTCGCCTCTCTGCCTCAGAATTTCTGAATCAGAAATTACATTTTAACAAGATCCCCAGGTGGTGCTTATGTGTATTTATAAGAATCACCTGGGGCTCTTAGTGAAATGTAAATTCGGATTCAGTATATCTGGGGTGAAACAGCAATGTCTCAGCAGGGCGTTGAACTGGAGTGAACCAGTTTGAAGCCCTGGGTGAGAGGCCTGGTTCAGGCAGAGTGGGCAGTGTGTGAGCAGGTGAAGTGTTCAGCAGAAGAGGTGAGCATGTTGGGAAGGCGGGAGACTGGAGATGTGGGTGGCAGCTGAGTGACAAGGCTTTGTGGGCCATCTTCAGTTATTTAGACATGGCTCTGGAACTGGTGGTTGTATGGACGTTTTCCTGCATGAGTTTATAACCCCCGTATTGCAGCTGAAGGAGCTGGGGCTTAGTGAGCTGTTGGGGAATGTGCAGCGCCAGTGCTGGGGAGAAGGTGTGCGTTTCAGTGACTCACTGAGAGCGCCACACTTCATGAGCTGTTCCCTTCAGAGATTCAGATGCCTAGGTGGCCATAGAGCTGAAAGGTAAAGGATGAAGGGACAAGGAGCTGGTTTTGATCGGACACGTGCTTGGTTTGGGAATCCCTTACGTGTGCTTCCAGTTCGGTTTTCTGCAGAGCAGGTTGTTGTTGTTTTGAGGTGCCATCAAGTTGGTTTCCACTCACGGAAGCCCATGTGGTAGTAGAACTGCCCCACGGGGTTTTTAGGCTGTAATCTTTACAGGAGCAGATCCCCAGGTATTTTTCCCGAGGAGCCACTGGGTGAGCCTGAATCACTAACCTTTCATTTAGCAGCCGAGTGCTTAACCACTGTACCATGGAGCGGTGGTTGTTGTTATGTGCTGTCGAGTTGGCCCCAACTCATAGCGAGCCCTCCTCCTTGGGTTTCTGAGGTGGTATCACTTTGGAAGTAGATTGCTCAACCTTCATTCCTAGAAGTGGCTGGTGGATTTGAACCGCCAGTCTTCTGGTTAGCAGTCAAGTGCCTTAGGCACTATGCCACCAGAGCTCCTAAGTGTGTGACTTTAGCCTGGTGGTTCTCAACTTGGCTGCACATTAGAAGCCCCTGAAGTGCTTTTTAAAATAAAGATTTTTATTTTGGCCAGCACTAACCAATTAAATTAGAATCTCTGAGGGAGGGGTTTGGCATGGTATGTTTTAAAGCCTCTCCAGGTGATCTCAGGGTTAAGAACCATTGGCTTAGGCCAGTGGTTTTCAAATCTCAGGGAGTGTGAGAATCACCTGGCGGGCTTGTTAAACCATCATTTGGTGGACTGTAGCTCAGACTTTCTGATTCTGGGGTTGGGCCTGAGAATTTGTGTTGCTCACGAGTTCCTGGGTGATAGTGCTGCTGCTGGTCCTGAGTATACAATGTAAGAATCACTGGCTTAGGCCAAGTCTTCCTAAAATCTACTTCAAGTGAGTCCAGATTTTGGGTCCCTTCCAGGCCCAGATCCGGGGCTTGTGGTCTGGGGATCCAGAGTCTAGTTCTGGCTCAGTCACCACCTGATCCTGGACTGGTCACAGTCTTCTCAGTGCTGGACAACATTATTTTCCAAGCACATTTTAAGCTCTCAGAATCTTTGAGTCTGTGGCTCTCAAACATTTTCATTTTTGTAAAATGTGAGGAGCTGGAGTGGTTTGGGGATTGCTGGGAGGGGGGTAATAAGGAGCTCTAGTTGAGCAGTGGTTAAAGCATTGGGCTACTAACCAAAAGGTTGATGGCTCAAATCCACCAGCAGCTCTGTGGGAGAAGATGAAGCAGTCTGCTTCCATAAAGATTTAGAGCCTTTGGCCAACAAACATGTGAAGAAATGTTCACGGCCATTAGAGAGATGCACATCAAAACAATGAGATATCATCTCACCCTAGCACTAATAGCAAAGTTCGACAAGACAGAAAATAAATGTTGAGGATGTGGAGAGATTGGGACTCTCATACACTGTTGGTGGGACTATAAAATGATACAACCACTATGGAAAATGGTATGACGATTCCTTAAAAAGTTGGAAATAGAAATAACCATTTGACTCAGTAATCCCAATACTAGGTATATATCCTAAAGAAGAGAGAGCCAGGACACAAATAGATATATACTTATCCATGTTCATCACTGCGCTATTCACAGTAGCAAAGAGAATAGAAACAACCTAAGTGTCCATCAGTAGATGAATGAATAACCCAACTATGGTACACACACATTGCAACACTAAAGAATAATGTAGAATCTGTGAAACACCTTATAATGTGGATCAACTTGGAGGACATTCTGCTGAGTGAAATAAGTCAGTCAAAGAAGGGCAAATATTATATGAGTCTACTATTGTAAAAAGTCAAGTTTACATATGAAAGGAAACTTTCTTTATTGGTTCTCGGGGAGGAGGAGAAGGAAAATTTCTAGATAAGAGGCAAGTATCCCTTTGGGTGAAGGGAAAGGCAATATACCAAAAGTGAGTGACCAGCATAGTAACGCTAAGGAAAAGAAAGACACAGAGGTGCACAAGAAGTGCAGGCAACCAAGGTAAACACTTTTACACATACAGTACTGCATTATCAATAATAACAAACACTATGAGTCGGGGCCGACTCGACGGCACATAACAACAACAACAACAACAACAATCTAGCTAGCAATAGAGCTAAAGGGGTAAAATTATGATAACTTCTTAGTCACAGCCAAACACCTTGAGGGAGAGAGTCACTGGGCCCGTGGGCTCTGGACCATGGTGGCAGGGGACATTAAGCTCAATTGGCATAAAATACTACACAAAAACATTGTTCTACATCCTACATTGGTAAGTAATTATTGGGGTCTTAAAAGCTTGAGAGCAGCCATCTAAGATGCAACAATTGGTCTCTCCTCATCTGGAGCAAAGCAGAATGAAGAAAATCAAAGGTGCATGGAAACAATTAGTCCAAGGGACTAGTGCACCATGGGAACCTCAGCCTACATGACCCTGAGACCAGAAGAGCTAGATAGTGCCTGGCTACCACTTGGAAAGGGATCAAAATAGGAGATCCGAGATAGAATGGGAAAAAATGGGGGGAAAAAACTCAAAATGATAAAAAAGACCAGGCTTATTGGTCTGATAGAGACTGGCGAAACCCTCAAGGCCTGGTATTGAACACACTCCCGTGGCTTCCAGCCAGACAATGGATAGGCCTATAAGGTGAACATTTACACCAGGTAGGTGTACTCCTTAGAACAATCAACCAGGGGAGGTCAGAAGGGCAGAATTTGCACGGGGAGATACCCTCAGAGGGCAGGAATACAGAGGAAAGAAACCAAAACCAAAACTCACTGCCCTGAGTCAGATCTGACTCACAGCGACCTCTCCTTGGGTTTCCGAGGAGGCCTATCACTATAGAAGTAGATCGCCCAACCTTCCTTACCAGGAGTGGCTGGTGGGTTTGAATTGCCAGCCTTCTGGTTAGCAGTCAAATGCCTTAGGCACTATGCCACCAGAACTCCCATAGGAAAGAAGGATACAGGGAGAAGTGGGAAGACAGTTGTTATGTTGTGATGATTGCGATCAATGTCATAAAACAAAATATGTATCAACTGTTGAATGGAAAATGAATATGCTCTGTAAACTTTCATCCAAATCACAACTAAAAAAAAAAACAGGATTTACAGCCTTGGAAACCCCATGGGGCAGTTCCATTCATTCACATAGGGTCTCTATGAGTTGGAATGGACTCGATTGCAGTGGGTTTGGTTTAGGAGAGTAGTAGGCTGAGTCCTAACTGAGATGAGCCAGATTGAGCCCTTGGCCAGTGGGCACTGAGGGATGAGCATGATAGGGCCTGCTGGCTTTTTGAGTGCTTTGGAGGAGAAGGAAAGAGGGTCTGGCTGTATACGGCAGAGCAGGCCACCTTCCCTGGCACCAGTTTTCCCCTGGAGACAGGAAAGTTAGAAGAGTAGGGAGAGACAATACTCCCTGAGCCTCACTTGTGTAGTAAGCCCTGTGCTGGGTCCTTGGCTCCCAGTATCTTGTTTAATCCGCCAACAGCTCTGTGGTGTTATCATCCCCATTTTACAGAGGCGCTCACTGAGACTCAAAGAGATTAAGGAAACTGCTAAAGCCAGTTTTGAACCCAGGTCTCTGACTTCGCATCACACAGACTTGCTCCTGCTTGTTGCTGAATGGCCCCATTCTAAGTGTTTGACTGTTTGGGTGGGTCCCACTTTGAGAGAAACTGCTATGGGATATGATTCCATAAATGACGGTCTTAGCCCTTGTGAACTGGGAAATAGGAGGAGGCCATGCTTGGAATCTGGGTGCTTGTATCCTCACTTTGGCAGTGCTGAGGGACCTGGGTCAAGTCACTACCTCTCTTGGCCACTTGGTAAAAGTAGGATGAGGCAGTAAGCCCCCTGCAGGTCAGTAGCCAGGGTAGGGGTTTATGAATCAGTTAACCTCTCCCAGCCTGGAATAAAGCTAGAGAGGGCACCAGGAGCAGCTGGTTTTTCACAGCTGTAAACCATTTGACCTTGCTGGCCACACTGTTCTTACTTAACTCCCTTGCTACTCTGCTCTGTGTGGCCTGTTCTATTGTGGCCTCAGGGCAGGAGTGAAATGAGGCCCAGAAGAGCTGCCCAATCAGGGAGATAATTGACATTCTCCACTTGCTGCGGACTCCCCTTCCTGGGTGTGTGGTTGGGGGACAGCCTGGGAGTGGTCACTGAGTCTACCTTCAGAGCATCCAAGCCAGAGGGAATCTCTCCCTGCAGATGGGCTCTAGTTCTTTGGCAGAAGGCCCTGGTGGGAAAAATACGCTGGAGTCTAGTGTGTCTGGAAGACTGGTAGGTACTTCCGGTTCTGTCCTGGTAAGGCCTGTTCCTGCTTGTACACTGTCTTGGGGGTGGTCTCTGCTGGCCAAAAAGTGGCTCTAGTGGAAGGAAGGTGAAATTAAAGTACCCAGGACCCCTCTGGATGCTTCTGTGTATTGTGTTCCAACTTGCTGATCCCTACCCAGCTGTCCCCCCACTCCCTTGGCCCTACTTAACCTTTTCCTTCATTATACCACCCTATATCTCATCCAACACTGATAATTTCTGTTTGGTTAAAGGGTTTTTAAAAACCAAAAACCAAACCCATTGACATCAAGTCTGTTCTGACCCACAGTTGAGCCTATAGGATAGAGTAGAACTGCCTCACAGGGTTTCCAAGGCTGTCAGTCTTTGCAGAAGCAGCTGGCCTCAACTTTCTTCCACAGAGCTGGTGGGTTCAAACCACCAACTTTTTGGTTAGCAGCCCAGTCCTTTAACCAGGGCACCACCAGAGTTCCTTTAAAGGGTTTTAGTTAAAGCTTTAATTTAAAAAAATAATTTTTTTTTCCTCAAACAAAATAAAGTAGATGAAAAGAAATGGTTGGGGGGCTCATTGATTAGGGGGACACTGAGCTTGTTAGGATGGAAAGATTTGGAAATGGATAATGTTGATGGTTGAACAACATGATAAACGTAATTAAATGTCACTCACTTGTACATGTGAAGGTTGTTGAAATAGCAAATGTTTTGTTGCATATATATACACACACACACACACACACACACATACATATACATACACCACAGATGGGGGGAGGAGCAGTAATGGTGATGATAAATTTTAGAAGAGGTCAATTATTTCTGAGGAGCTCTGGTGGCGTGGAGGCTGGCAGTTCAAACCCACCAGCTACTCCTTGGAAGGAAGGTTGAGGAATCTACTTCTGTAGTGATACCACCTCAGAAACCCAAGGAGGGGTCCCTATGAGTAGGATCTGACTCGATGGCAGTGCATTTGGTTTTTGGTTTAATTATTTCTGTAATCTCAGTTTTAATATCTATTAAGAACATCCCATGTGCCAGACACTGTGCTGAGGTATTACCTTACTTAATCCTCATAAGAACTCTGTTACAACCATCATCATCTTCGGGGTGGGGAATCTGGGCACAGGGAGGTTGGGAAAGTTACCCAGGGTCTGCCTAGTTTGTGGATGGCAGAGCTGGAATACATATGCTGCTGGTTAGTCCCCAGAACCCACTGTATCTGTTTTTTTCTGCTGTTGTCCCCAGTGGGCTTTCCTGCTCATCTACAAAGTGCCACCTAACATTCAGATATTCTAGGAAAAAGCCTCTTTGGTCAAAACATGCCTCTGCATCTTTTGTGCTTGCTCTCACACACCCTCTCTCGCTGGGTTTGAGGTGGGACTTTGGTCTCTTCAGCACTGGGTCTGTGAGGAGGAGGAGGAGGAGAAGTGGGTTATGGGGTTCCCCCTTTGGATAGAAGGATAGAAGCTCCCATGGCTAAGAAGAAAGGCCCTGTGGGGACGAGCTGTGAAAAGCCTGGATGTCTCTAGGAGGGGTCTGCTTGTCTCCCGAGGGGTGGAAGGGTCCCTTGGAAGGGCAACAGGTCTGGATACTTCAGCTACAGCTTTGGGTAGAAGTAGGAGTGGAAAGGAGCATGGAGATGACAAAGAGGCCTACAGGAGTGGGATTCCAGCCTCTATTAAAAAAAAAACCCAGCTGCTGATGAGTTGACTCCAAGTAATGGCAACTCCATCTGTGTCAGAGCAGAGCTGTACACCATAGTGTTTTCAATGGCTGATTTCTCAGATCGCCAGGGCTCTCATTGGCACCAGGTAGGAATCCCCTATACTTGACAGCATCCCTAAGCCTGCTGGGGAAATACATGACTATCAGGTGAGACATCGGTGTGCATCCTGTTCAGGAATGCAAGTGTTACATCCTAAATTTTTTTTTTTTTATATTAAAAAGGAAAATGTGGAAAATGACAATACATAAAGACCTTTTGCAGAGGGCTTGGCATGCCTGGTAGTCAAGGAAGCTGGATGGTGGGGGGCTTCAGAGCAGTGTGTGTGTAACTGGTGGCTGAGGAGGAGGCAGTGAGGGAGGGACATGTGCAGGGACAGTGGGCGGAGACTGGTGACATTGGGCAAATTAATAAATTAAGGATAATAGATCCAAGTTTCTCCCTATTGTTGTTGTTATGTGCCGTGGAGTCGGCCCTGACTCATAGCGACCCCTCCTCGGGTGTCTGAGGCAGTATCACTACGGAAGTAGGATTCTCCCTATTAGAGAAGTGATTACAAACATGGAAAGTAGAAGGCTAGAGAGAACCCTGAGGTGCTGGATAAGTATGAACTCATTGAAATACATATACTTATGCACATACATACATGTTAAAAACATGAATTCAGTATATGTATATATTTATAAATATATGCAATTTTAGGTCGTGCATTGTATGTATACATACTTATATATACATGCATGTGTTTCCCAGCTCTGACTGCTGAGAGGGCCTAGGAACAATAACATTCTAGCTGAGATAAGCACACCAAGCTTGGTTTCTAAATACCATCCTCCACTGAAAGGAACCAGGGCTTCTTGGAGAAGTAGCTGCTTCCAGAAGTGGAGCAGAGAAAGTACAAGGTGAGCCTGGAACATCTTCTTGTTCTGGAAAGCAAGGAAATACTCAGAGAATGATGAAGACATAAAAAGGATCTAGGAGACAATTCAGAGGAGCTCTTACTGACCAAACCTGGGCAATCTGAGCACAAAGTAAATAATGGTAGTAATGGATGAATTCCATTGAATTAAATAGGAATCCATGAGTCCATGTTGGTGTAATTAAACAAATTAAGTTGGAGAGAAGGGAAAGCTCTTTTTTTCAATAGATTGCCAACTGACAAATGTAGAAGGAATGATGGAAGTATGAAAAATCAGCACACAGCCACCATCACAGTGGTGGTGGTTTCAGGCTGCACTGGAATTCAATGGACACTAAGATTGGTGAGTGAAAGTTTGAAGAACAGAATATTGGCATTGTACTAGAATATCAGCCCAGAAAAGACTTAACA
>NW_006921629.1:4251721-4321078 GCF_000298275.1 Orycteropus afer afer
CCACCAGCCACTCCTCAGAAGAAAGGTTGGGCAATCTACTTCCGTAGTGATACCGCTTCAGAAACCCAGGGAGGGGTCGCTATGGGTTGGATCTGACTCGATGGCAGTGAGTAGGTATGTATGTATATGCATATGTGTGTGTGTGTGTATACATACACACACACAAATATATATGTATATGTGTATGGAGCTCTGGTGGCTTAGTGCCTAATGCATTTAACTGTTAACCAGAAGGTTGGTGATTCAAACTCACCAGCCACTCTATGGAAGGAAAATGGGGCAGTCTACTTCTGTAAAGTTTTAGCACCTCAGAAACTCAATGGAGGTCGCTATAAACCATATATATACAAAACTCACTGCCATTGAGTCGATTTTGACCCATATCGACCCCCATTGGGTTTCTGAGACTACAAATCTTTATGGAAGTAGACTGCCTCATTTTATTTCATGGAATGGCTGGTGGGTTTGAACCACTGACCTTTTGGTTAGCAGCCAAATGCCTTAACCACTACACCACCACAACTCAGTGAGTGTATATATAATCATTTGTATTTAGTATGTGTGTGTGTGTGTGTATATGTAGAGGGAGTGTTTATACATAGAGAGAGAGTATGCACAGAGGCAATGGAGCTAATGTAGTAAAACATTAACAGAAAAACTGGATGGGAAAATTATAATTCTTTGTACTATTATAACTTTTCTGTAAATCTGATATCATTTCAAAATAAATTATTTTTAAAAAGATAAACACCTAGCCCCACTAAGTCCACAGGGAACTGTATAACATTTTAAAGCATTTCTTTCCAGTTCTTTATGTGAATTTTTATGTAGTTAAAATCATACTCTCTATATAATTTTATATCCTACTGTATCATTTAACATGCTAATATAAACATTTCCCTGTGTGTTATTACAAACACTCCATAAACATTGTTTTTAGTGGTCACATAATGCTCCACTGAGAGGATATACCAAGACTTATTCTAACTATTGTTGGCCAGTATTCAGGTTAGTTCCTTTAAAAAAAAAAAAAAAAACAACTATAAATCACACTGTAATGAATAGCTTTAATAAGAAAACATTGATTTCTTATAATAGATTTCTAGAAATGGAATTATAAAAGGATATGAATATCTTAAAGCTGTCAGTTTGTAACATAATTCTGACCAGCAGTGGATGAATGATGGTCTCAACACATCCTAACCAGCATTGGGTGTTTTCACTTTTTAAAATTCTTTACTCTTTTGATAGATGAAGAATGATGATTTATTGTTTTATTATGTATCCTTTTGATTTCTAGAGAGGCTGCACATTTTTCTACTGGCTTGTTAATTTTCTAGTGGTTTCTTTGACTTCATCTTGTGTAGATTGGATGCTTCTCCAAGGATTGGGGTCATGTAGCCTTTGTGTCCAATGTAGAACCCTCCTCCTAGGACAACTAGCCCCAGTGCCCCAGGCCTGTTTTTTTTCTGGAAGCTTCTGACTTCTAACCTGCTCATGGGTCTGGCTGACTGTCTTCTCCTCAGGGCCTGTTTAGGGAGCCGTGGTTGGCTGGCTTAGTGCGGGCTTTTCCCAATCAGCCAGTCTGGCCAGTTCTAGCTCCCTGGCCTGTGAGCAACTTTCACCCACTTTCATGTTATTTAACTTCTTTTCCCTTGATCACTTTTGAAAAATAAAAATAGGATTATTGATTTTTTTTTCCTGATTATGACATCAATACAGACTCACTGTAAAAATTCATATATTACAGAAAAGTACAAAAATAGAAAATGAACCCCATCCAATAATCACATAATCCAGAGCTATGTGGTATTAATATTTAGAATATTTTTTCCTGATTTTTAAAATAATCATATAGTTGTAGATTAATTTCTATGAAAATGGGCTCTCAGTTTTGAATTTGATTAGAGAAACTTTTGGGTTTGTTTTTCAAAGTTGGCAGTAGATCTAGAATGCATCTACAGTTTGTATCCAGTGCTTTTCTGGGTAATACAAACATGAATGTGGTCAAGTGTCAACCTCATTTCACTTCTGTGTTAAAAACACATTTCTATTTGTCATGGACAACATTCCTGGACCGTTATAAAGCCTTTTCTTAGAATTTTTTTTTTCTTTTTAAGAAAACACTGTTTAACAAGTAATATCATAGACCCAAAGGACACATTCTGAAAAGGTAAGAAAGTGTGTGTGGGGGAAATTCAGTTCCTATTTAGTCCTTAGATCCTTTAAAGATCAAGCCCTCAGTTGGTACTATACCAAGATGTATCAATCCATTCACATAACTCAGCATTTGCATATGACTTGAGCTATCCTTCTTGTTGGTAAAATTATTATCCGTACTGTAATTATAGATGCTGATTAGTATTAACATGTCAGTGTATTAACAAATTAATATTCACGTAAGCTTTTCAGTTTGTTCAAGATTATGGTTTACAAGTGTAATGAAGCAGCATTTCCAGCTGGCAAATGGAACTGCAGGTCATACGATGTCATTAAAATAAACTTGTGACACTTAAACTGTAGCAGTGAGGGAACTATTGACAAAGGACCAGCAGGGAATGTCCATCTCAATACAGTTGAAATCTGTGCTTTTAAGTAAATGGATGGTTATTTGAAGTAGTACAAATGGTAACCGGGTAAGAATGTTTTCTCAGAGCTTACAGTAAAGTCAGAGTAAGATGAAAAAGGAGAGTAGGGTAGCCTCATCCATATACCAAGTAGCAACTTCTGATGGACAGATTATGAGTCATGGTGGTCAGCATCTCAGAATGCTGGTGTGGAAAGGACATCGATGAGGATAAAAGTTCCGTGTGTTCAGGTTTGGGATAGCTGCATCTCTAAAACCTAAGCAAGAGCTAAACTCTAAATTAATACTATAATACATATGTAATTTTTGACACTGAAGCTTGGGGTTTTAGAGAAATTTAGGTAATAATTTAAAAAAGCTGCTAAGAATACTGTAAATAAAGGAATAATTTGAGTAAAAGACATGTAATGTTTACTAAATCTAATGCCTAGAAATTCAAAATCCTTGAAATAGGATATAAAGTCTTATCCAAAGTAAAAGATCAATGAATGCTAGTAAAATGCAAAAATATTCCATAAAACTTGACAGTTTTGTCTCCTTTCTTGTGTGAAAATAATATTTTTCTAAATGTATGCAGAGCAGTGACAGCTGCCATTGTTGGAGTTAACTGGCACTGCAGAGAGCAGTTGTCTGCAGGAAGAACAGGTATGTTTCACAGAGAAATTTCAGAAGACCTGCTCAACTATATATGATAAAATCCTGCTTCATTTGATTTCCATTCCCTGTCTTCTCTAGTGGGTCTTGCTTGGCTAATTATCTTCTTCCTGTTTTGTTTTACACCCTCCAGTTATCTTTCTAAGGAATGTTGGTGGTTGTGGTAGTAAAGGTTGTGTGTCAGCTTGGCTGGGCCTGGTTTTGAGTGGCTGGGCAGTTGGATGTGGTTATTCCCCGTGGTGAGATTGGTAATCACCTCCATAGTAGAATCCACTGGAGCAGCTGCTTTAGGGTTGTGGTCTGCTTCCAGTGTATAAGAAGCAACTTTGAGGAAAGTCTCCAGCTTTTGGCATGCTTGAACCCTGCAGGTAGCCGAGTCTTCATTTAGTAGCCTGCCATATTGTCTGCTGATCCTGGGACTCTTAATGGACTTGAATCAGTGGCCTGCCATGTGGTTTGGTAATATAGGGACTGTGCCTTTTTACTCACTGACCTTGGGTTTCTCAGCCTCAGCAGCCAACAGCTGCCTGAATGAAGAAAAGCCTCCAGCTTCCTTGGGCTGGGAGCACGAGGCAGAGCTGAAGCCCAGGGTTGCGGGGCTTTCACTGAGCTCCTAGGGCCTAGCACTTTGAACTCAGACTACTAGCCTCCAAAACTGTAAGAGAATAAACTCCTGTTTGTTAAAGCCATCCCATTTGTGGCATTTTCTATTAGAGCAGCACGAAGTAACCAAAACAGTGGTTCAACAGTTTAGCACTCAGCCGCTAACCGAAAGGTTGGTGGTTCAAAGCCACCCAGTGGCTCTGTGGGAAAAAGACATGGTAATCTGCTTCCATAAAGATCACAGCCAAGAAAAAACCATAGCTTTGGGACCGTTCTACTCTGTCATGTGGGGTCACTCTGGGTCAGTCTGAGTCAGAATCGATTCCAACACATCTAACAACAACAACAATTATCTTCCTTTTGAATCCTTTCATTTCATTTTGCTCTATGAAAATGCTGTGTGCATAAGCACATTTTTTGCATAGGTGTGGGACACACCTGGGCTGTATCTTGTATGCAGGGCTTTTCTTTGCAGACCAGTCAGTGCAGTTGCCTCCAGATTGAAGGAGGCGGGTAGACTGCTACTACCTGAGACCACTGGAGTGACTGTGGCTTAGCTTGTGCTTGGCCATCCTGATGGAGCCAACAGGGCCATTGGGTTCATTTTGTAGCTTGGGTATATATGTGGGTTTCCTCTCTGACAAATGTATCGTTTCAAACACAGTAGTGCAAAGTAATGTAAGCCAACGTTTTTTGGGTGCCAAGCATTGTGCTAAGTGCCTCAGCTGCATTATCTCAATTTACTTCTATGGGGTAGGTGCTGTTACCATCTCCACTTTACAGAGGAACTGAGCCTCAGAGAGGTTCATTTCCCTATTGTTGTAAGTTAATAAGAGCCCCAAACCAAACCAAACTCATTGCCATTGAGTTGATTTTGACCCATAGTGGCCCCTCCTTGGGTTTCTGAGGCAGTATCTCTGCAGAAGTAGATTACCCAGTCTTCCTTATGAGGACTGTCTGGTGGGGTTGAACCTCCACCCTTCTGGTTAGCAGTCAAATGCCTTAGGCACTGTGCTACCAGAGCTCCCACTGGGTGGTACAAATAGTTAATGTGCTTGGCTGCTAATCAAAAAGTTGGTGGCTTGAGTCTACCTGGAGGCACCTCAGATGGAAGGGCCTGGTGGTCTACTTGTGAAAAATCAGCCATTGAAAACCCTGTGAAGTACAGCTGTACTCTGACACACAAGGGGTCACCGTGAGGCAGAATCTACTCAATGGCAAGTTTTTTAAATAATCCATATGTGTTAAAAAGTAGCAGAGCTAGGTCTTGAACTCAGGTCTGGCTGAACTTCAACCACTGAGCTAAGTGGGCTTTCCATCTGCCTGCAGAAGATCAACATTAAGATAGTAACCTTTTGGTGTGTGCCCTTCTTGATTGTCTAAACACACTCATACACACACTCATACACATTTTTACAATACTAGAGACCTAATTTATATGCTGTTTTGTAGCCTGCCTTTTTCACTAACCTACTTTAAGGTGGGGCAAGAAGAACAAAATGGATGATCTGTCTTGAACCCTGTCTAGGCTAAGTCTTACAGGGTCTGTCTTTTCGCCAGAGGGAGCTGGAACCTGAGACGTGCTGGAAAAGTCTGGGAAGCAACCTCTTTGGGACAGGCTTAGTGGTGACTCTACAGGCCAAAGTCAGAGCCTTGTGTGTGACTCCTTGTCTTTCTCCTGGGAGAACCCAGTGTGGCACAGGGGACCCACAGCACTGAAGAGGCTCAAATGATGGCAGGTGGCTGGAGAGCCCTGTGACCATGTGAGCTGCTCTCCCCAGGGCTTCATAACCCAGCCCCCTTCTCCTCAGTTACTTCATTTCTGCAGGAAAGGATTCCAACCATAGACTTCATGGTTTTTTGTTTTCCTGTTCCATGGAGTTTATTTTCCCCAATTATTATAGAAATGTAAATCACATTGTTGTTGTTGTTATGTGCCCTCGAGTTGGACCGACTCATAGCGACCCCTCCTTGGGTTTCTAAGGCAGTATCACTACGGAAGTAGATTGCCCCATCTTCCTTCTGAGGAGTGGCTGGTGGGTTTGAACCCTGCCTTCTGATTAGCAGCAAGTGCCTTAGGCACTATACTACCAGAGCTCCTGTAAATCATTATAGAAACCAGGAAAAGCAACCCTAACTGCTAAGCACATTGCTGTCAAGTCACTTCCTACTCGTAGTGACCCTAAAGGACAGAGTAGAACTAACCCATAGGGCTTCCAAATCTGTAAATCTTTGCAGAAACACTGTTTTATCTTTTTCCCATCGAATTGCTTGCCTTTCCATTAACAGCCAAAGGCTTAATCACTGCACCACCAGGACTCCTAAGAGAAGCAAGGAGGGGAAAAACAAAAAACAAAAGTATCCATGCCTGTAAGAGCTGCCAACAGTTTATTTTTGATGGTTGCTTCTTAACCCACAGAGAGGTTGTACCACAATTACTTAACTATTTCCCTGTCATTGAGTATGCCATTCTTTCTACCATTACATATAATGCTTTCTGTGCACAAAGATTTTAAAGGGTATTTGGATTGTTTACTTCCATAAATTCCTGGAAGTGGAATTCTTAGGATTCTTCTTAGAAGTAAAATTACTGGGTCAAGGCTCTTGAAATGTTTGAAAAATGGAAGAAGCATTGAATAATGTATGTATCCACCAGAAAGCACCATGTCTTCCCATCAGATGAGTTAATGAGATTGTGGAAATAGTAAGTTTCTCATTGCTGGACGTATTCAAGCAGAGGTTATTAGATCTGCGGTTCTCAATGGGGACAGTACCACCCATTTTGGAATTTTATGTTTGTGTGGTTGTTTTCAGTTGTCATGATGATTTGGGGGTGCACTACCTCCATTTAGAGGGTAAAGGAAAGGGACGCTACACGTCCTGCTGTGTGTGGCAGAGTCCCATGTAACAAGAAACTTTCCTGTCATGTCCTGCATTGTCCTGTGAGAAATTCATGTAAAGAAAAAAAAATTCTGCTTATAATGAGCTGAGCTTAGAACTTAATGCTGTTTTGTATGCAAATACAAAGTTTTAGTTTTGCATTTTAAAAATATAAACTGAAATTTCAGAAGTGCAACTACTGTGCTAGGTAAACCAAAAGAGATTTGTACTTTATGCTGTTGGCAATTTTAACAAGAATAGGTAGGTCATCATTTTTGAAAAATCACAGCCTGGACCATGGTAATGCTGCCAACACATCTATATCTGCCTGCATTTGTAGCTGTTGATTCATTGTAATAATGATGGTATATGTATACTACATATGTGGGTGCATATATGTGTATGTTCTAGTTGCTATCAAATGGATCCCGACTCATGGTGACCACATGTTTGTCAGAGCAGAACTATAATCCAGAGTAGAGATGTTTTCAAAGGCAGATTTTTTCTTTGGTGGGGGTGGGGGGTGGGGAATGAGATTATTAGGCTCTTCTTCCATGGCATCTCTGAGTAGACTTGACCTTTCAGCATCTTAGTTAGTACTCTAGTGTGTTAACCTAGAGACTCCATACGTGTGTGGCCATATGTGTGTGTGTATGCCTATACACACGTAAATGTATATATGTCAATTCATACAGATTTATATTGTGTGTGTGTGTGTGTGTGTGTGTAAGAATAGATTTACTTTGCTTATATATTGAATAGGAGCTCTGGTAGCGTAGTGCCTAAGGCACTTGACTGCTAACCAGAAGGCTGGCAGTTCAAACCCACTAGCTACTTCTCAGAAGGAAGGTTGGGCAGTCTACTTCCATAGTGATACCTCCTCAGAAACCCAAGGAGGGGTCGCTATGAGTTGGGTCCGACTCGACGGCAAATAACAACAACATATATTGAATGCCAAATCTTAGATTGAGTCATGTGAAATAGACATTTCTGTAGTTCAAAACCAATTCCACGTTGGCAGTTTCATATGGTTCAACTTAATATTGAATATTGTCTAACTTAAAAAAATATTGTGGTAAAAGAAACATAAAAAATTTTCATCTTAGCCATTTTTAAGTGTACAGTTCAGTGGCATTTGTTATTTTCACAATGTTGTGCAGCCATCACCACTATCTATTTCCAAAACTTTTTTGTCATCTTATAAAGAAAGTAACAATTAAGCAACAACTCCCTAACCTGCCCCGAACCCCCCAGCCTCTGGTAACCTTTGTCTGACTTCTTAATCCAAGCTTATTCCTTAGTGGTCTGTGCAAGCATCTCACTACTCACTATTTCATGTTCAAGCATTTACATGGTAAAACAGTGTTTGATTATTACATTCCTTTTATTTTTTTTCCATTTAAATTGCAGATAGTGTTGTGTGAATTTTTTGAATTTGTATGTAGATGAATTATTTTATCACTGAATTTGCTGTAGAGTGAAGCCCTTAATATGGCCCTTTCTTGCCACAGTCTTTGTGATTCCCACAAATAAGGTAATTGTGGCCCATCAAGGGGATCAGACAGCTTGCTGCTAATGCAGATAAGGTGCATGGAACCCTTGTGGGGATGAGACCATGCAAACAAGGTATATGGGACTCTAATGAAGAGATTGTTCAGTTTTGCCATCCTGCTAGGCTTAAAGGGAGACACACACACTTCTGTGTTCTGCACCACAGAAGACAGAGATGGTGGTGCAGCAGTAGCAAGAGCAATAGTGGTGTGAGATGGCAGGAACCAGGAGACTGGCAGGAGACAAGACAGCTGCAGTGGAGTTTGCTGACCCACAGAAGTAAGGCCTATAACACTTGCCTGAGAAGCCCTTGAGCAGGGCTCAGCAGGAGAACGTGAGAAGTTGTTCTGATCAAGAACTGTATCCTGAGTTGTTCCAGTTACTTTTGAGTAGTTCCTGATCCCGAGTTGTAGCCTATTAAAACCAAAAAAACCAAACGCACTGCCATCAAGTCATATCTGACTCATAGCAACTCCTCCTTGGGTTTCTGAGGCGGTATTACTACTGAAGTAGATCGCCCAACCTATATCCTGTTACTTCCCTAATAAACCACATAACTGTAAGTATGGTTCGTGAGTTCTGTGAGATGTTATGGTCAATTACCAAACCCTAAGGAGCTCTGGTGGCATAATACCTAAGGCATTTGACTGCTAACCAGAAGGTTAGTGGTTCAAACCCACAAGCTACTCCGTGGAAGGAAGATTGTGCAATCAATCCACTATAAAGATTTATTGCCTTGGAAACCCAAAGGAGGTCACTATGAGTTAGAATTGACTCGATGGCAGTGAGTTGGTTTTTTTGGTTTTTTAAGATCAGAGGGAGGGTACTGAGGGGAGGGGGAATAGATGTTAGAGATGATGGAGTGGTACAGCATTTTAGAAAAGTTGGACATTTGGAACATCTTGAACTTCCACTCCATAGAAATCAGCTTTGTGCTGATCCTTATAAAATAAATATTCATTTAGTTGGTGTCAGAATGGTGGGATTCATTGCAAAGATCCAGACTCACTGGAATATGTGGTTTTGGAGAGAAGAAAATAAATGAGAGAATGAGAAACCTTTAGGCTCAGGATGGGATAAAAAACACCCATGGATTGATACAGCTGTTATGTTGCAATCAGTTACTCAAAGCAAAAGCTATTCATGGGAAGCAGGAGTGGTGAATCTAACTCCTGAGGAATTGGCTAGTTGGGTGCATAAGGAAATATACAGTGATAAGGAAAGGGTGAGACATATATATATAATTCCTTGGTTGCTGTTATCAGTAATAGATACAATGGCAGGGAAAAAGAATGTAGGGGCAGACTGTAGAACCGAGCCAAGCCCAGATCTGATTCAGTTGGAACTATGACCAATAGTCTCAGGGCTGACCCAGAAAGGAAAAATCCTGTGTTTGAACAACAGGAAGTACCCCTGAAACAGCTGGTCACCAAGAATGTAGTCTGGGAGAAAATACCACAAATGAGTGCCTCTACCAAAGAGGAGTTTATTGTCTTTCAGTTTTGGAGGCTAGAAGTCCGAGTTCAAAGTGCCAAGCTCTAGGGGCTGGGTGAGAAAGCCCCTCGACCTTGGGCTTCAGCTCTGTCTCTTTCTCTTGGTCCACTGGAGCTAGAGGTGTCTCTTCACTCAGGCAGCTGCTGGCTGCTGAGGCTAACAAGCCCAAGGTTGACAAGTAAAAAGGCACAGTCCTGATACTACCAAATAACACAGCAGCCCACTAGTTCCAGTCTAGAGATAGTCCCAGGATCACCAGAAAACATGCCAGGCTGCTAAATGAAGACTTGGCTACATGAAGGGTCCAAGTGTGCCAAAAAGCTACAGAACATTTGTTCTGGTTACCTAGTGCTGCGCTGACAAGAATATACCACAAATGGGATGCTTGAACAAACAGGAGTTTATTCTCTTACAGTTTGGAAGCTTTAAGTCCAAGTTCAAAGTGCCAGGCTCTAGGGGCTGGGTAAAAGCCCCTGAACCTTGGCTTCAGCTCTGCCTCCTGCTCCTGCCCCACTAGAGCTGGAGGGTTTTCTCCACTCAGACACCTGCTGGCTGCTGAGGCTGACAAGCCCAAGGTTGACAAGTAAAAAGGCATAGTCCTGATGTTGCCAAACCACACAGCAGGCCATTAATTCAAGTCCGTTGAAAGTTCCAAGGTTGGCTGCTGAAAAAATGACAGCTACACACTGGGTTCAAGCGAGCCATAAGCTAGAGATCATTCCCCAAGACTTCTCCTTATATACAGGAAGCAGACCACATCCCTAAGGCAGCTACTCAGCTGCTCACAGTAGATTCCACCATGGAGTTGATTACTAGTCTCAAGGGGAATACTACATCCACCAGGCCCAGCCATATTGACACACTAACATAGCTACCACATCATTCCCAAAGCTGCTGCTTATATACTGGAAGCAGACCACATCCCTAAGGCAGCTACTCAGCTGCCCCAGTAGATTCATTCCACCATGGAGTTGATTACCAGTCTCATCGTGGGGAATAACTACAACCAGCGGCCCAGCCACTGAAAACAAAGCCAAGACAAGTTGACAAGTAACCTTAACTACCACAGAGGGGAATGGGCAAAACTAAGAAACTACTGAAACCAGGAGGTATAGTATAAAGGAGTTGCTTCAATTTGTAAATCAGTATCATCAGCTTCCTGAGGAACTATTGCTTCGATTTGTAGATTGATATTGTCAGTTTCCAGAGGAATTATTATTAAAATGGACTGTGAGAGTGACTAATGCAGTACTACAAGGGTGGACCGATAGAAACTCCTGTTAGTCCCCCAAAGTTAAAGAGGCCTAAATAGGTTAGTTCTATTCATCTCAGTTGGAATTTAATGATGGGAAGCCCCACCTGGAACCATCTGAAGCAGAGGCTCAGCTAGCTAATCACGATAAGGATTGATGAGGGGGCCAGAGTCTTGTGGTTTATGGGACCCCAAGGCCATATGCACATGTACAGGTGAAATGGCCTGGGGTGGGGCAGAGATCTTGGGTCTCCTGGACATAGGAGCCCACTGTACTGTAATTCTAAAACCTGTCAATAAAATCTTGCAGGGGCCTAAAGTTAGACTGGGGGATATAGAGATAACAATGGTTTATAGGACTAAGATGAAGGTTTGAATGGGAATTGGAAGATTTAAACAGATCTTACATGAAGTAGTTACATCTCCCTTATCTGAATGTATTATTGGTATGGATATATGTCTAATTGGAGAACACTCCCTCTACCTGATATTGTAAAACTGAAGGCATAGAAATCTGCCGTTGGGCCAGTGTTGATTGGATATGCTAAATGGGAACCATTAGAATTGCCTGAACCCGCTCAGACTGTTAATCTGAAACAGTATACAATACCTGGTGGACAAAAAGATTACTGCTTTGATTAAAGATATGTTAAAGGCTGGAAGGGAGCTCTGGTGGCATAGTGCCTAAGACATTTGACTGCTAACCAGAAGGCTGGCGGTTCAAACCCACTTGCCACTCCTCAGAAGGAAGGTTGGGCAATCTACTTCATAGTGATACTGCCTTGGAAACCCAAGGAGGAATCGCTATGAGTCAGGTCCAACTCAATGGCATATAACAACAAAAGTCTGGAAAGTTTGTGCCAACAAATTTTCTATATAACAGTACTGTATGGCTTGTGAAAAATGGCAGATGGTTCACGAAGGCTGATAGTAGACTGATAAAAAAAAAAAAAAACCAAAAAAAAAAAAAAACCAACCTAAAACTCATTGCTGCCGAGTTGTTTTCCAACTCATAGCAACTCCTCCTTGAGTTTCCAAGGCAGTATCTCTATGGAAGTAGATTGCCAAATCTTCCTTCCAAGGAGTGGCTGGTGGGTTTTAACTGTCAGCCTTCTGGTTAGCAGTCAAATGCCTTAGGCACTATGCCACCAGCCTAAATCAAGCAGTGCCACCTGTGGCTTCAGCTATTCCAGACATGGTATCAACAGTGCAGAAAATACAGGAGTTAGTACTCAGTGATTGATCTTGAAAATGCCTTTTCTCTGTCTCAATCTTGGAATAGAACCATCTGCAGTTTGCTTTCATGTGGGATGGATCCCAATTTACTTTCAATGTGTTACCACAGAGTTATCTGAATTCACTAGTTTACTTTAGTAGTTTGATTAGAAAAGATTTGGACTTGGTACAGATCTTAACTTTAGTGATATTGGTAATATTATGTTAACAGCAAACATGGAAGAACAGGCTAGGGCAGTGTGGTGGTTACATTTTTGTGTCAACTTGGTTAGGCCTGGTTGAGTGGTTGGGCAGCTGGATGTAGTATTACCCATGATGAGACTGGTGATCAACTTCATGGTAGAATCTACTGGGAGCATCTGAGTAGCTGCCTTTGGGTATGTGGTCTGCTTCCCATATATAAGCAGCAGCTCTGGGAATGGTCTCTAGCATATGGCATGCTTGAACTCTGCATGTAGCTTTGTCATTTTCAGCAGCCTGCCATGCTCTGCCAACCTTGGAACTTAAATGGACTTGAATTAATGGCCTGCCATGTGGTTTGGTAACATCAGGACTGTGCTATTTTATCTGTTGCCCTTGGGCTTGTTAGCCTCACCAACCAGTAGCTGTCTGAATCAAGAGATACCTCTAGCTTCAGTGGGCTGGGAGCAAGAGGCAGAGCTGAAGCCCAAGGTCTAGGGGCTTTCACCTGGCCCCTAGAGGCTGGCACTTTGAACTCGGACTTCTGGCCTCCCGAACTGTAAGAGAATCAACTCCTGTTTGTTAAGGCCATCCCATCTGTGGTATATTCTTGTCAGAGCAGCACTTGGTAACAAGAACAGGCAGATATGAAAACAGGGGTGGCCTATATGACCAACAGAAGCTGGTTAATAAATCCAGCAAAAATCCAAGGTGCTGCCCAAATGGTTAAATTCTTGGGAATAACTTGGGAGAGGAGCCACCTGTGACATTTTAAAGACAACCAAGAATAAGTTGTTTTTGCTACCTATCCCCAAGACTGAGCAGCAGGCCCAACATTTGCTTGGTCCATTTGGATTTTGGAGAATACATATTCCACATCTGGGAATATCGGTGACTCCAATCCATAAAATCACTTGGAAGAAAATTGCATTTGGGTGGGGGTCCAAGCTATAGCAGGTTCTGTCTGAATTACAGAAAGCGGTCTCACTCTTAGAATGCCATCTTATAGTGACCATTGGGATTCTGGACTAGAAGCTTTCCAGATGCTGAAGCATGATATATACCATTGAAAGGCAATTACTTGCCTACTATTAGGTGTTGATTGAGTCTACTTCAATGACAGAAGGACATAAAGTCACCACAAGACCTGAAATACCCACAATATCATGGGTGTCAGAGAAACGCTAATAAGGAAAGGTGGTCTCCAAAATAGTTCCATTGTAAAATGGAAATTGTTCACATAGGAACAAGCTATTGGGGGAATGCTGGGAGGCATCCACTATATCCATGAGCAAGTAGCCTCTTTTCCCATAGGTCCTACCCTGGAACCACCTGAGAAGCTGCCAGAGCCCATTGCTACATGGACAGTGCCCTAGAAACAGCTTTCTGCTGACCAGCAAAAGGCTACTTGGTTCACAGATGGCAATTTCAGGATACATGGACAACATTTGATGTGGAAAGCTACTGCATTAAAACCAGCAGATAGAAAGATCCTGATTGAAGAAGGTAAGAACGGGTCAGTTCAATGGGCTGCACTGCATGCTATCTTCTTAGGCATGATGGAAGAATTGGACAGTGGTGAGAGTCTATAAGTTTCAAGTTGTATTGATTAATGGGTAGCTGCCAATGGCCTGGCTATATGGTCAGGCAAATGCGCAATGGAAAATTGGACTATTAAGAAGACACCCATGTGGGACTCAGACCTATGGGACATGTTATGGGAATTTAGAGGGTGCATTAGAGTAGGACACATCAATGCCCACCAGAAGAATCCCCTTCCTGGATCAGGAGGTGATTGAAATTACCAAGTGGACCTGTTGGTATGCTCACTTGAGGTGCCCAACTGGGTCAGTGAAATGAGCAGACATGAGAGTGCTGCAGCAGTGCAGAGATGGGCTGACTCTAGACACGCCTCTTGCACTCTCAAATGCCAGTAAGGGCTGCTCTGACACGAATAAAGGTAGAGATTGCAGATGACTATGGGGCAGATTCCCCAAAGGGGGAAGGCCCTGCACATAGCTTGCAAGTTGATTATATTGGACCAAATGACAGTGGTGGTACCAGGTGGCTACAAATCAGTCCTTACAAGAATAGGTACTTACTCTGGATTGGGCTTTGCATACCTTGTGACAGATGCAAATGCCAAAAACAACCATTAAGGGATTGGAACAAAAGATACTGTAACAGCTTGTGTCACTGAGTTATATACTTCATCAGACCAAGGAACACACAGGGTGTACCAATGGGCCAAGAAACATCATAATAAATGTACATACCGTGTTGCATATAACCCACAGAGTAATGGTTTGATAGAGAATTGGAACAGACAATTGAAACATTTATTATCTAAAATAGGGGGAGATAAAGACATGAAGGGCTAACTTATATGCTTTCATGAGTGTATGCTCAACACTCAACATGAAAGATGCAGAGGGAGAATTGCCCCTGGACAATTTCCTACACTTCTCTGGTGGATGTAGGGAAGAAGGTACAGGGGAAGACACTGGTGGCATTGTACGGTTCTTCCCCACATCACCTAAAATTGCTTTTTTCCTGCTAGATGCTATAGTCACAAGACCGGGGATATAGCTGTGGGTACCAGAAGCAGGGGTGATCCCTAAGTAAGAGACTGTAACTATATCCATGAACCTGTATGCCAGAGTTCCTAAGGGTAATGGGATGGAGTGTACCTTCCAATATTGCCATATTGGAATATTGGTCAAGATAGCCCACTTGTGTTGGACCTATGTAACCCTACCCAACGTGACTAGCAGTGGACTGAGGGGAAGCACTTGCAAGACTGATCTTACTACCAGCCGTCTAGATTGGCATAGCAGCTGAACATGGTATCCCTTCCCAAGGTGGAAAAGTTAGGGTAAAAATAGATGACAAATGGAAGGAAGGAGAAATAATGGCTTAAGGTGAATGAATGAATAAATGGGTTATGCAGTGGGGGAAATCTAATATTATGCTGATACCTTGAGAGAGATTCAGATCAAAGGAATAATCTCTCAGTTAAATTTTGTGAGAGACCAGACAGAGTGAAGCCCTGATGACTTTTGGAGGATCTGACCAGATAGGATGGATACCTGCCACAGGCCTGAATGACTAGTACCTCACCCTGAGGACTCTTTGCCCTACTGAAGGACTAATTGCTTTTCTTTTCCTCCCCATCCCCAACTTTTTAATTGTGATTTGGGTGAAAGTTTATAGGACAAACTTGTTCTTCATACAACAATTCATATACATTTTGTTTTGTGACATTGATTGCAATTACCATGATGTAACAGCACTCTTCCCATTTCCTCCCTGTGCTTACTGTTTCCATTCATTCTTTCTTCTATCCCTCCCTGTCGTCTTAGCTTTGTCCCTGGGCAAATGTTGCCCCTTTACTCTCCAGTGGTTGGTTGTTCTCAGTGGTGCATACCTCCCTCATGTTACTGTTCACCTTAAAGGGCTGTCTATCATTTGGCTGAAAGTTAAGCCCCAGGGATGAGTTCATTTCCGGGCTTGAACGGTATCTAAGGACCATAGTCTCAGATGTTCCACCAGTCTCTATAAGATGAGTAAGCCTAGTCTTTTTTTTTTTTAATAATTTTGACCACACTTTTCTCCCACTCTATCCAGGATCTTCTATTGTGATCCCTGTCGGAGTGGTCATCAGTGGTTGTTGGGCACCGTCAACTTCTTCTGGTCTCAGGGTCTTGGAGGTTGGGATTCATGTGGTCCATTGATCCTTTTGACTAATTGTTTCTTTGCATCTTTGATTTTATTTACTCTTTGCTCTGGACAAGGAGAGACCAATAATTGCTCCTTAAATGGCTGCTTACAAACTTTTAAGACCCCAGTCACTACCCACCAAAGCAGGATGTAGTTGTTGTGGACTATCTTATGCCAATTGACTTTGGTATCAAAGGACTAATTGTTAATGACTGTTTGGATTGGTAAAATGATTGGGAGGGGGAAGTTTATCCTTCAAGTATGAAAAGGCCAAGGGCTAGAAGAACCAGAGAGTGGCCTGTGGTACAGTGAATTACTTAATATAGCCCTTCCAGTCATAGTTTTTGTGACTCCCACACAATGATTGGGTGGGACTATGCAAATAAGGTGCTTGTGGCCCACCAAGGAGATTGGACAGCTTGCTGCTAATACAAATAAAGGTGCATGGATCCTTTACAGGGATGGGACCATGCAAATAAGGCATGGAACTCTAATGAAGGGATTGGTCAATTGGGTGATCTACTTCTGTAGTGACACCACCTCAGAAACCCAAGGAGGGGTCGTTATGAGTCGGATCCAACTTGTTGGTAGTGGGCTAGGCTTAAAGAGAGACACAGAGATAGGGGGAGGAGCTGTAACACAGGGAACAGCAAGAGACACACAGCAGTAGTAAGAGTGAGAGTGGTGTAAGATGGCTGCGGCAGGGCTTGCAACCCCATTGAGCTAAGAGTTGTAACAGTTGCTCGACACAGTCCTGAGCAGGGCCCAGAAGCAGAAGGCAAGAAGTTGTCCTGATCAAGAACTATATCCTGAGTCGTGGCTGTTACTTATGAGTCTTTCCTGATCCCGAGTTGTGCCCTAATAAACCACTTAACTCTAAGTATGATTTGTGAGTTTTGTGAGGTATTGCAGTGAATTACTGAGCCCAAAGACAGAAGAGAGAGTACTGAGGAGAGGGAGAGTAGTTGGTTAGAAATGACAGAATAGGACAGTTTGGAAAACTTGGACATTTGGGACATCTTTAACTTCCACTTCATGGGGACCAGCTCTGTGTTGATCTTTATAAAAGAAATCAGTCATTTAGATGGTAAAGGAAGCATTAGAAATGTCTATGAAAAGGGATTGTTGAGTCTGATAGGTTAGGTGTTTGTCTTCTTAAGGCAAGGTCCACAACTTCCAATTTTGTACGAGTATGCTTGCTGCCTGGGGAAGACTTTCCACAGTAGTCACTATGTTGTCTTGTAATTGGCAAGTCAGTTTTCTCACTGGCCCATGAGTCCTTTAAGGGCTTCTAAGAATATGGGAGGGAAACCAACATTTAGGTCACATCTATCTACTATGTACCCCATACACAAGAGGCGTCAACTTGGCTAATCCTCACAGAAACTCTAAGAGTATGGTAGGGCTCTCCTCAGTTTGCAGATGAGGAAATTAAGTCATAGAGTGATTAAGACACTTGTCCAAGATTGCACAGTACATGGCAGATCGGGGATTTGAAATAATTTCTATGGGCCTCCAAGGTAGGGTTGCCAGATAAAATACAAGCTGCCCAGTTAAATTTGAATTTCAGATAAACAATGGATAACGTTTTGGTATAAGTATGTCCCAAGTGTTTCATGGGACATACTTACACTAAAATATTATTTGTTGTTTATCTAAATTTCAATTTAACTGGATGTTCTACATTATTTTGCTACATCTGGCAAATTTAAGGTCTATGCTTCCCGCTCCCCACCCCCGCCCTAGCTTTTCTTACTCAGAACACTGATTCCTTTATTCCAAGAATGTCTATTGGGGCCCATGTGTGAGTCACCAGGAGAGGCAGCAGGAGGTCAGAGGGAGCTGTTTTTTGGAGATCACTGGGGCCTGGCCTGTGAGGACAGTGAGATTATGGAAAAGACATACTTCTCTGGCCATGGTTTTCTCATATGTGAATTGGAGAATTGAGCTAACCATCTTAAGGGTTGGAAAATATGTACTGAGCTCTTAATATGTGCCAGAAGTATTCTGAACTCTTCGTCTACATCAATGAACAAAATTGACAAAGGTCTCTACCCTCATAGAGCTTGCATTCTGATGAGCGTAGAGGAAGACAATATATTATAGACAATGAGTAATTAGTAATAACACCAGCTGCCAATTGGTCAGCACCTAATATGGGTCAGGCACAGTGCTAGGTACTTTACAAGCACAGGTTCTTCTAACGTTCCTTTGATTCTTGCCTTATCCTACCTCCATGGCTTAGCTTGATGCTGGCATATTGTAGTTAGCAGGGGTTGGTCCAGGTTTTGTGGGGCTGGAAGCATAAACAAGTTTGGGGGACCCTCTTTAAAACCGTCTTTCCCAGGGTCTCTTGGAAGGAGTCTATGCAAGAGAAGAGTCCTGAAGCTTCTGCTTCAGTAGCTTCACAGTAAATGTGGCTCTGGACACAGGCAATCATTGTTGAATGAACCAACAAGCCTAGTAACATAGTTCCCCATTTCACAACTGGACGTTGAGGTTCAAAGAGGTGAAAGAACATGCCCAAGTTCATATAGTTGGGAAGTGGCAGCGCTGATGGTGGTGTAGCTCAATAGGGAGAGAATGTATCAATGTTAGCTCCTGGGCTTCGGATCAAAAAAGGCCCTGGTTTAAATTTTATCCTTGCACTGATATGCTGGGTAACTTTGACCAAGTGTCTTAACCTTTCTGTGCCTTCATATCTTCATCAGTAAAACAGGGAAAGCTATACTGCATCTGTAGGGTGGTGGGAGCTGATCAGGTAATGCTATTTGGAGTAAGAGTCTCTTCCTATTCTCAGTCCTTTCTTGGGACCTGAAGCTCCTTGAGTGTTCAGGACTGGCTCAGGGCCTTGGAACTTACAGCTGAGGATTGAGAGGGTGAGTTGGCACAGGCAGCTTGGAATGCCTCTGCTTTGGCCTCCTTTCTGGGAAGGTGTGGCTCAATGCACTTCCTTCTCTCTCCCCAGGAGCCTTGTTGGTGTGGGGGGAAGGGACAGCAGGAAAGGCAGGAAGCTCCTGCCAATGTTGGCTGGGTTCAACCCGGATGTGGAGAAAAAACCCAGGAAAAATACCATTAACAGTTTCTCTGAGTCTCATAGAAGAGGAAATTGAAGGGGGAAGAAAGGGGAAATTATCATTTGTGATTACCTACCACATGCCAGGCTTTTATGTACATTTCATAATAACGGTTAATATAAATTAAATACTCTTCGTGTGCCAGACCCTGTGTTCAGCATCTTATTAACCTGTATTAACTCATTTAATCCTTACAACAACCTGGTGAGATCATGGCTATTCCCATTTTACAGATGAAGAAAGGGAAGGCACAGAGAGGTTAAGTAACTAATTCAAGTTCACACAACTAATAAGTAGTAGAGAAACAGGATTTGATCTCCAAGAATTTGGCTTCAAAGTCCACATAGGACAACCCTTGTAAAGAAGGTGCTATCATGCCTGTTTGACAGATGAGGAATGAGGCTCGGTGGAGATGATGCTCGGATCAATCATACCACAAGTGGCAGAGCTTGGATTAGAGACCAGTACCATCTGACTTCAAAGCTGCCGAATCTTCTTCTCCACCAGGAAGCCTGCCTGCCCAGGGCAGGATTTGAACCTGTGTCCCTATGATTCAAAAGGCCTTGCTCTTGTGGGTATATGGGAGCCATATCCTGGGATGCTTAGTTAAGTTCCAGTTTCATCTTGGCCCTGGCCTTAACCACTTTCCCCCAGTTTATTGCAGCTCCCAACTCTGTAGAAAGGAGCCAGGTAGTGTCAGAGGTACAATGCTCTTGGGCCATGTCAGCTTGAATGTTCTGAGAATGAAATTGAAGACAGGGAGTAGCTGTCTGAGGCCCCACAGCCTCTGGTTGTCCTATTTGCCAGGGACCTTGTCCTCTTTGCTGCCATCTCCTCTGTCCAGTCCAGAGGAGGTTCTCAGTGACTTGCTCAGTGATGCTGGGTAAATGAGTGATGTGGAACCAGGCCTTCCCAACACATCTTGTCTGTGAAAGTGTTTGGATGGCTGTGAGGCTGGAGCTAGTGCTCCAGAGGCCAGAGGACCTGGGTTCAAGTCCCTGTCTATACTCTTTGACTTGGTGACCCTGAACAAGCCACTCTCTGAACTGCAGCTTGATAATAACAGTACCTACTTCAATGGGTTGTTTTGAGGATTAAACAAAATGACACAAGTAGAGCATTTAGCATACAGTAAGGAGACTTGGTTGCATAATGCTTAAGTGCTGGTCTGCTAAATTGTTGTTCATTTGAACCCACCAGCAGCTCTGTGGGAGAAAAGACCTGGCCATCTGCTCCCATAATGGTTAGAGCCTGGGAAACCCTATGGGGCAGTTTTACTCTTTCCTATAGCGTTGCTATGAGTCAGAAGCGACTGGACAGCACACAGATGCTCAGAAAATACTCCCTTCTTTTCTTCCTAAGGCCTGAGTGTCTCTCCTTCCTTTCCTTCTTCTCTCTCTTTTACACACATATCCCTACCCAGCTCTTACCATTTGACCTTCCTGCTAGAAGCTGGTGTTAATGTCTTCCTGACCCAGTTTGGTTTTGGTTAGTAGTGGCCTGTGAGGTTTGGGGGATGCGACAGCAACAGAGATCTTCCTGCCTACCTTCCCTTCATGTTCCTCCTTGTTGGGCTGGAGCTGTTCTATGTCACTCTATGTCTTGTCTGGCTGGGACTGGTGAGAAAGTGGCTATCAGAGCAGCCGCAAGGGCCCCGGGAAGGCCCCTCTCTGAGGGCAGGGGAAGCAGGACTTTTTGTCTGACCAAGTGTGTTTATTACTTGTGGCTTCGTGTGGGCCACAGATAGCAGGACATCTCCAAGCAGTGTTGCTGAAACCTGACAAAATCCTTCGGTAGCTTTCTTCTCAGCCATAGCAGTTAGAATCAAAGGTGATTTTTTCCAGAAGACAGCCCAGTGTCCAGGAAGAAACTTGGCCTTTAGGAGTTGGACATAGTTGGCATTGAATCCTAGTTCTGCCTCTTACTTGTATCCCCCTTGACAAGCTACTCAATCTCTCTGAGCTCCGGTTTCCTCATCTATCAAATGAGAGTAACAATAGTCCTACCTTAGACTGTTATTCTGTGGATACAGAGCAATGAAGAGGCACATAGAGTACTTGGCCTTATTATTATTTTTTTAAATTTTTATTGTGATTTGGGTGAAAGTTTAGAGAGCAAGTTCATTCTCCATACAGCAGTTCATATACACTTCGTCTCATGACATTAACTGTAATTTCCCACAATGCCTCAGCTCTTTTCCCACTTCCTCCCCATAGTTACCTCTTTCCTGTGTCCTTCTCTCCATGCACTCCTGCCCACGGAGCTGTCTCCCTGTGCATACACAGCCCTTTTCTTCTCCCATGATTGAGCTCTCCAAGGAGTGTATCCACCTAATGTAAATGTTCAGCTCATATGCCTGTCTTTTGTTTGGCTAGAAGCCATAGGAGTGGGTTCAATTCCAGACCTGAAGAGCAGCTAGGGGCATAGTCTCAGGGGTTCCACCAAGCTATATTGGACCAGCAAAACTGGTCTTTTTTTTTTTTTTTTTCTTAACGATATAGAGTTTTGTTCCACATTGTTCTCTCTCTCTATCCAGGATCTCCTACATAGATCTCCCTCCGAGGGGTTGACAGTGGTAGCCAGGTACCATCTAGTTCTTCTGGTCTCATAGTCATATAGGCTGAGGATCACATGGTGTACCAGTCCCTTGGACTAACTGTTTCCATGTGTCTTTGGTTTTCTTCATTCTTCTTTGCTCTGGATGAGGAGAGACCCATCATTGTCTCTAGATGGCTGCTTGCAAGCTTTTAAGATTCCAGTTGCTACTCACGAAAGTAGGATGCGGAACAATGTTTTTGTGCAGTATGTTATGCCAGTTGAGCTTGATGTCTGTCCCCTGTGACCATGTCCTGAGCCCACAGGTCCAACTACTCGCTCCCTCTGGGTAGCTGGCTGTGGCTAAGAAGTGACTACAACCTTGTCCCTTTTCATCTCTCCTATATACCTGGGAATTCTTAAAGAACATACAAATACACTTATAGAAACATTGCCTATGAAACCATATACATGGCCATGGGCACACTGCCCCTCGCACAGACATACCTAATCATTCAGGCTGTCCACTCATTTATCCACCTGTACATCAATGTTTGGTGTCACTGACAACATAGTACTGTATGTGCAAAAAGCTTCATTTTTGTTGTCTGAACCTCCCATACACTTCTCTGTGTCTTCCTCTTCCTCAATGGCACTTGGCCCTATTGAAGGGCTCTGCAGTCTGGTGGTGTAGTTGTTAAGGCGTTCGGTTGCTAACCAAAAGGTTGGTGGTTCAAACCTCCCAGCTGGTCTGTGGGAGAAAGATGTGGCAATCTGCTTCCATAAAGATTTACAGCCTTGGAAACCCTATGGAGCAGTTCTTCTCTGTCTTATAGAGTCACCATGTGTCAGAATCAACTTGATAGTGGATTGGTTGGTTGGCTTGGTTGCAGTAACCCTCATTAGTGGCAGCTCAGAAGGCTGGCAGGGACTAATGCAACCAAAGACCCCACAGAGCCTGGCCAAGGCAAGTTCACTGCCTTCACCTCTCTTCCCTTTTCACTCTTGAGTCTAATCTTCAAGTTCCAGAATGGATCCTCTGGATATTTTAGCAAGAAATAAAATATCTTTCAGAAATTCAAATTGTATCTGAAACACTTTCCTTCATTGCAGTACACACTTCAGGCTCGACTCAGGTGTGAAGTTACTCCCTGGAGGCTTGTTGGGCCTCTCTAGGTCCGTGTCTTTGAGTCTCTTTTGCCCTTCCATTGTTTCCCAGCCCCTGATGCTCACTCAGGTCTGGCCTGTGTGTGTGTTTGTGTGTAGGGGGCTGTGGCAGTGACAGCAATGGCTTTCTCATCTGTTTTTTCTTTTAAGTCTTCCTTTCATCCTGTGAAGGAGCTCTGGTGGTGTAGTGGTTAAGACCTTCGGCTGTGAACCAAAAAACATCGACGGTTCAAACCCACCAACTGCTCTGCAAAAGAAAGATGAGGCGATCTACTTTCGTAAAGATTTACAGCTTTGGAAATCCAATGGGGGTCTCTATGAGTTGGAATCGACTAAGCCAGTAAGTTTGGTTTGAATTTCACCCTGTGAAGAGTACCTGGGTGGTGCAAACACTTACTACGCTCACTGCTAACAGAAGGTTGGAGGTTCAAGTCCCTTCAGAGGTGCCTCAGAATAAAGGCCTGGAAATCTACTTCCGGAATATGGGCCATTGACCTTCTGACACACATCTGGTCGCTGTGAGAATTGCCTCCATGGCAACTGGGTCTGGGTTCATCCTGTGAAAGAGGCACAAGTCTCTCTCATAGGCATTTCAAGTGTAGCACATGCAACTGAAGAAGACTGAGGAGGGTTATCAGTGCTTCTCAAACTTTAAAGTGCACCCAGATCACCTGGGGTTCTTTAAAATGCAGATTGTTTCAGCAGGCCTCTGTCTGACAAGCTCTCAGCTGGTGCTGGGTGCCTGGTCCTGCGTCCTCATTCTCGTCTTGAGCAGCCACGCTAGCCTTTGTTATTGGATGTTCTGTGGCCACTCTGCCTTGGGGGCTTCCAAAGTTGACCTCCCTCTGTGTTGCTCCGTACCCAGTCTCACACAGTCTCCCTGGATTTTTTTCTTCTATATCTCTCCTCACTGTTTTTCTCATGCTCTTACACAGCGCAAGGGTTTCTGCAGCAACCACTCTCAAACTCTGCCTTGGCCCTCTGCTGTTTCCAAACCCAATTACTTTCTCAGAAGGGAAGGCCTTCTAATTTAAGGATGATTATACCAATATTCACTCATTGCAGGAAAGTTGAAAATGATTAAAAATCACTCAAATGACTAAAAATTCCTAAAAAGAATAGGAGAAAAGGAAAGTCATCCGCAGTTCTATAATACAAAGATACCTACTGAGATTTGATTCATTTCTTCAAGTGCTCTTTTTTCTTGCATGGCTATTTATAGTTTTAAATTTTACTGTGGATATATATATATATATATATATATAAGCTCTGGTGGCATAGTGGTTAAGGCACTAGACTGCTAACCAGGAGGCTGGAGGTTCAAACCAACCAGCCACTCCTCGGAAGGAAGGTTGGGCAATCTACTTCTGTAGTGATACTGCCTTGGAAACCCAAGGAGGGGTCGCTATGAATGGGCTCCGACTCTCAGGCGGTGTGTTTATATTTATGTATGTATGTTAGGAGCTCTGGTAGCATAGTGCCTAAGGCACTTGACTGCTAACCAGAAGGCTGGTGGTTCAAACCCACCAGTCACTCCTCGGAAGGAAGATGGGGCAATCTACTTCCGTAGTGATACTGCCTCGGAAACCCAAGGAGGGGTCGCTATGAGTCAGGGTCGACTCGATGGCAAATAACGACAACAACAGTGTGTGTGTGTATAATATGTATATATATATGTGTGTGTGTGTGTGTGTATAAATATGTCAACAAGTTTGCCATTTTAAACAATTTTTAAGTGCACCATTTAATGACATTACTTACATTCACCATGTTGTGCTACCATCACCACTATTCATTTAGAAAAGTTTTACATTCCCCCTGTGGTAGTTAAGTTGCGTGCCAACTTGGCTGGGCCTGGTTGAGTGGTATTGCCAATGATGAAACTGGTAATCAGGTCCAGGGTGGACTCGACTGCAGCAGCTGAGTAGCTGCCTTAGGGATGTGGTCTGCTTCCAGTGCATAAGATGAAGCTGTGAGAAAGGTCTTTGAGCTTTTTGGCGTGCTTGAACACTGCATTTCGCTGAGTCTTCATTCAGAAGCCTGCCATGTTTCCTGCCAATTGTGGGACCGTCTCTGGACTTGAACTAGTGGCCTGCCATGTTGTTTGGTAATCTTGGGACTGTGCCACTTTATTTGTTGACCTTGAGTTTGTTAGCCTCAGCGGCCAGCAACTGCCTGAGTTAAGAGAAATCTCTAGCTTCAGTGGTCTTGGGAGCAAGAGGCAGAGCTGAACCCAAGGTTGAGGGTCCTTCACCCAGCCCCTAGAGTTGGCACTTTGGACTCAAACTTGTAGCCTTCTAAATTGTAAGAGAATAAATCCCTATTTGCTCTGGCCACTCACTTGTGGTAATTTTGGTTAGAGCAGATCTAGAGAACCCAAACACCTCCAGACAGAAACTCAGTAGCCCCTTCAGCAATAACTTCCAATCCTTTCATATCTACATAGTTGAAGTAAATACAAAATAAACAGGTATGGCCTTTGCATTTTTCCACTTAACACTGTAGCCTATTTCCCGGTTTTATTATTGGTTCTCTGAAAGCATGTTAACAGGAATAAATAATATGCCATAGATAGTGATCATTGCTAATGTTTATTGGGTTCTTAAGAGATGAGGCCCTAAAGTAAACGCGTGCGTATTACCTCAATCAAATGATCCTGCATCGTTTGTTTAACTCATCTTCTGTATAAATACTGTAACGAACATCTTTGCATACTCATTTTTATCTATCTGATTATTTCTTTAGACTAGAGGCTGGCAAAGTTCTTCTGTAAGGGCTAGACAGTAAATATTTCATGCTTTGTAGGCCATACATAAGGAGCTCGGGTGGTGTAGTAGGTAAGGCATTTGCTTGCTAACTAGAAGTTTGGTGGTTCAAACCCACCAGCTGCTCTGTGAAAGGAAGATGAGGTAATCTACTTCCATAAAGATTTACAGCCCTGAAAACCCAATGGGGTTGCTAAGAGTAGGAACTGACTTGATGGCAGTAGCTTTTTTTTCTTTTTGGTTCGCAACATACATGTCACAACTATGCAACTCTGTCATTGTGGCACAGAAGCAATCATATACAATGTAAACAAATGAGTTTGCCTGTGTTCCAATAAAACTTCATTTACAAAATAGGCGGCCTTAGATTTGGTCCACAGACCATAGTTTTGACAACCCTGCATTAGACTAGAATCAGTCAAGGATTGGCAAACTTTTTCTGCAAGAGGCAGATAGAAAATTTTTTAGGCTATGTCAAATGTGGTCTCTGTAATTTCTTCGACAAAGATTTCATATTACTTGTTTCCACAATCAACACCAATGGAAACAGCAGTCAAGAAACCAGATGACATTTTACAGTGGGCAAATCTTCTGCAAAAGACCTCTTTCAAGTGCCGAAGAGCAAAGAAGTCTCTTTGAAGACTAACGTGCCCCTAACCCAAGCCATGGGGTTTTCAATAGCCTCATATGCATGTGAAAAGCAGACAATGAATAAGACCCAAGAAGAGTGGATGCTTTTGAGTTGTGTTGGTGAAGAATATGAAAGCACCATGGACTGCCAGAAAACCTAACAAATCTGTCCTGGAAAAAGTGCAGTTGGAATGCTCCTTGGAAGTGAGAATGGCCAGAATTCGTCTCACCTACTTTGGTCATGTTGTCAGAAGGGACCATTCCCTGGAGAAGGATATTATGCTCGGTAAAGTAGAGGGTCAGCGAAAAAGGGGAAGGCCCTCAAGGAGATGGATTGACACAGCAACTGCAACAATGGGCTCAAGTATAGCAAGGGTTGTGAGGCTGGCCCAGGACCGGACAGCGTTTCTTTCTGTTGCACATTGGGTCACTATGAGTCAGAGCGGACTCCGCGGCACCTACCAACAACAATAACAACTTCTTCTTTGTTCTTCTTTTTCCAACCCTTTATAGTATGAAAACATACTATTCTTAGTTCACAGATTATCCAAAAAAAAAAAAAAAAAAGGCCTTTGCTGACCCCTGTATTAGGTTAATAGACGCTGAATCCCTTATTCAGATGGTATGAACATTCAGAAGTCTCTTGATACATGTGGCTTGGTTGTTTTCCAGAATGGCAGCAGTTCTAATTTATAGCCCATTGGCATTGAGAAATTTCTTTTATTCAGTCATTGCTAATTCAGCAGCGGGAAATATCTCATTTTAATCCATATTGCTTTGATTACTAATAGGCTGAGCATTTTTCTTAATTACCCATTTGTATTTTCCATTCTGTAAAGTTGTTTTTGTTTTTTGTATTCTTTTTCTTTGACATCTTAATTGTTTTTCTTATTGATTTTGCGTGACCTTTTCACAAAGAAAGGATTTTAAGTCATATTTGCTGCAATTATTTTCCCTAGTCTTTTATTTTGCCTTTTAATTATACAAATGATAATTTTGGTGACTAGAAGGGCTTAATTTTTACTCGTCTTTTCCTTTGTGAGTTCTATTTCCTCCTTGAAACTTTCCCTGTTGGCTTTTGTGGCTATAGAATATCCCACTTTCCTCTCAGCCTCTTGCTTTGCGGCTGTTCTGAGATGCTGTGGTGCGATGATCAATTAGAATGCTTTCAACTGCACCTCACAGAAAATCTGGTAAACAGTGGCTTAAGCCCGTGGTTCTCAGACTTCAGCATACGTTAGAATCACCTGGGGGCGGGGCTTATTAAATTCAGCTTGGAGTGTTCCACCCTGAGTTTCTATATCGTTGTGTGCTGTTGAGTAGATTCGGACTCGTAGTGACCTTAAGGACAGAACTGCCCCATAGGGTTTCCTAGGCTGAAATCTTTCCAGGAACAGATGGCCAGGTGTTTTCTCCCCCGGAGTACCTCATGGTTTGAACTGCTATCCTTTGAGTTAACAGTGGAGCACTTAACCATTGTGCCACGGGGCTCCGCTCTGATTCTGTAGGTGTGAGAATTTACATTGCTAATATACTTCCGGCGGTGCTGATGCTGCAGCTCTGATTCATTCCTTCCAGTCCTCTTTTTTTTTTTTCTTGAGTATATTTTAAAAATTTTATTGTGGTAAAATATATGTGACAAATAGGTGTGCCATTTTAACCATTTTATGTGTGTAATTCAGTTACATGAATGGTAGTCACCATGTTGTGAATGGGAAATACAGACGGATAATTAAGATGACACACTTTGAGAACCACTGGCTTAAGCAACTAAGACATTCAACTACCTCAGCACAAAAAGTCCAGAGGAGGGTGGGCCCAGGGTTGGTTCAACAGCTCAGTGAGATCACATCTTTGCTGTTTTCTTGGCTTTATTTTTAGAATTGCAAGATGGCTGCTATAAACCAAAAAACCCATTGCTGTTGAGTCAATTCCCACTCATAGTGACCCTATAGAACAGGGTAGGAGTGCCTCATAGAGTTTGATCTTTTTGTTAATAGCCAAGTACTTAACCACTGTGCTATGGTTGCCATGTTGTTGTTGTTGTTATGTGCCGTTGAGTCAGACCCGACTCATAGCAACCCCTTCTTGGGTTTCCGAGGCAATATCACTAAGGAAGTAGATTGCCCAACCTTCCTTTTGAGGAGTGGCTGATGGGTTTGAACTGCCAGCCCTCTGGTTAGCAGTCAAATGTCTTAGGCACTATACTACCAGAGCTCCTATGGCTGCCATAGCTCCAGGTAATACATATCTACCCCAGCATTAAGAAAGAACAACGGGGAGGGTAGAAAAAGGCTTTACTTTTAACTGGGCTACACACATTGCTGCTCTGGCCAAAGGTTGTAAACAAACACGGAGGAAAAAGGGAGAGTGGATTTTGGGTAACAAACAGTATCTGCTGTATGGGCTTTTCCAACCTTGGGTAGAACTGTGGACAGATCAAGTCTCTGAACCCTTATTTATAGGTCCAATGATGTGTCCTCTGTCTGGATATATTTAAGGACTTAGCATCAAGTCAGGTTGGCCTCCAAACTGGCTTTGATCTTCACTGTAGTACAAAGGCTAGCCTGGTTCTTCTGTTCTGGTGTTTGGATGCTTTCTTGCCTGAACCTTCCTAAATAATTGACGTGGTTCTTTCTAAGCTTTCTAAGCTGCTTGCTTTTGACGGTTCTTCTAGTCATGGGTTCTATTCCCAGCATCCCTGGTCTGGTGCTGTAGAACATTGTTATCTGTTGAGAGGCATCCTGTGTACCACTTGCCTGGTCGCCCCCAGACTTCCCTCAGGCCAGCTGTCAAAGCCCCTGAGAACAGTGGACCTCAGCCTCTGAAGCCTTTCTTGGATCCACTGGGTGAGCTTCACTTTGCTTGTTGGACCTGCCTTTCGATATTTATAACTGGTGTCTGAGTTATCTCAGAGCATCCTTGGAGGCTCAAGGCTAGCTCAATCTGGACCATCTGGAGTGGGATTGGGAAGCAGGAGTTTCCTACCTCAGATGACAGGAAGTTCCAAAGACCAAGAGGAATATACTAAGGTAATAGCTATAAGATGATGCCAAAGTCCTAGTGCAGGGGAAAATGATGTACCCTAACTCCAGAAGGGCTAAAGGTAGTTTATCTGTTAGGATCTTAGCAGTCATCAAGTGAAGAAAATTGAACCCAAAATGGCTTAAATAAAAATGCCAGCTGGGAAGTCCAAGGGTAAGATGAGCTTTAAGCGTGGTTTACTGCATGGGTTCAAATGGCATTGCTAGAATCTAGTGCTTTCCGTCACTGTTTGGTTTCCTGAGTTGACTTTCTCAAACTACCTCTGGCCTCATGGTCATAGCTCTGGGGGCTGCATCCTTTCCAGTTTCTTTTCAGAGGAGAAAGAGAACGTCTCCTTCCCTGATAGTAACCCCGCCTCCCCCCAAATAAAAAGTCCCAGAATTGAGATTCATTGCTCCTGATTCATCTGATTTGGGTAATTGTCCCTCCCTGAAACTCTGGCTATGAGGACTAGGAAAATGTGATGCCCTGAATGGTTAAGGGTCTAGTCCTAGGATTCACCCCCTAGAATTGCCAATAGAATCAATCCCACCCAAACCATATGGCTAAAAAATGGGGCAGAGTCCTTCTAAAATATATTCCAAAGCCTGTGGGTGGGAGATGGAGGAAGTGAATGTAGGGAGGTGACCCACAAATGTTCACTCTAATTGAAGATTGAACTTAGGTGCCACAGATGAAGACTTTTGGTAATGCCAGACTTTTAAAATCAGGAGAAAGCATGCAAGGATCAAGGGACAGAGAGAAAGAGGTGCTTGTAATTATCTTGAACACCAGGGATGTGGTGTGTGACTGGGTCAGGCTGGCTTAAAGGGCCAGGAACAGGCAGACACCTGGCTCTGGTCTCTCTCTTCTCCTAGTGTCTGCTCTAGTTTTGCTTGAAAGTTCAGTTCCAGGTCAACTACCTCTGGGATTCAGTGCCTTCCAGGCTGCCCATCTTGTTGCAGTTAACCCTTCCAGGCCTGGCCTTGGGAAGAGATTGGCACCTTCCTGCTCAAAGAACACATGATTCAATCAACCCATGTGTTTATTCTTTTGGCAAGAAAAATGCTGGTTAGTGCATTCATTGCCATTCAGGACAATGGCTCCTTCAAGTCTTTTGGGCTTACTGACCTTGTTATTCTCTGTACTCAAATATAATTTGTCAGCCCCAAGTGATATATTTCTGCTTGAATTTGGTCCCAGAAAAAAGTCTGTGGCCACAGATGCCTTAGAATGCTGTCTATCATCCACAAACAAAGCCAATATAAATCTAGTATTTTTTTTTCCTCATAGAGCCAAGTACAGTGTCCGAATTATAAATCGGCATTCCTTAGGTGCCTGCCAGTTTGTCTTCTCTTTCTGCTACCTGTATGATTCCCACTAATTTTTATGTCCCTAATTATCACAGTCACCATTGTGTTTAGTTTTGTGAGTCTTCTAAATCCTTTTGGAATCAGAGTAAATTCACAGGAAGTAAATAACTACCATGTGATTTGTTGATTTGTTTTCCCTTATGTATTGGTTTTCTCAGCATGGAAGAGAAAATATGTAATTCAGACATAAACTTTGTCTGATTAAGATCAAATGAAGTTCTTTTATTTGTTCCCCCTTCCTCTTTGCTCCCGCCTTTTTCTCCTTCCCTTGGCCTTCTCTCCCTCTCCTCCTTCCATTGTGAAAAAGCATTTGATCCTTTTTTTTGAGGGGAAGGAGAGATGTTGGGAGCTCAGAAGTGGCTGGTGGAACATGTCTAACTCTTGACTTCCTCTGGGGTGGAAATTCATTTAAAATTTGTAGTTTCCAAAGTGCCTGCCAAAGCCACAGCATGGGGGGTGGGGAGGGACTCAGAATCTCCCAGGACAGGCTGGAGCCAAGCAGTGGGGGTGGGTAGAGGACATCCCTTGCAGAGTCCATTCCTAGGAAATATCTTTAAAGCAAGAAAAAAGTGGATGTCTGAACTGATATGAATCCAGACCCCTGACTGCAGTCTTGAGTAGATCTTCTTAGATTCTGTTTTATCAGTTATCTCTACCAAAATCCACAGAAACTCTTTATTTCCTTTTTGATTAAATTCAACCTCTCTCCCTGCTGTACAAAACTCTCCATAATCTAGGCACAGTTTACCGAGAATAGTCTCATCACTATTATGACCCAATGCAACCCTTAGCTTTACTGCTCCTCTTACCCTCCCAAGACTTCAAAAGATTGAGCAGAAGATCTGAACTTGAGTTCTCAGTCCATCTCTTACTGCCCCAGGATCTTGGGCAAGTCACATAACCATTCCGAAGCTCAAGTCCTCTTTAGGCAAATGGAACTAGTGAATATGCATTGAGTTCTGGAAGCCCTGAATCTTTTTCTCTTTGGTAACTGTCTAAGTTAGCTAGTGCTGCTGTAACACAAATACAACAAATGGGTGCCTTGAAAACACAAAAGTTTATTTTCTCACAGTTCTGGAGACTAGAAGTCCAAATTAGGATCTTGATTTCTTCCTTGTTGATAGCCCTGTGCAATCTTTTGTCCCTTGGCTCATAGATGATCCCCATATGGCATCTGTCTTCACCAGTATGTGCTTTATACCTACGCTACTATTTATATAACACAGAAGTGATTAGGTTTAGAATCCACCTGACACTGGTATAACCTCAAGTGATTGATGATTGATTATATTACATTAGATTGTACCCACAGATATGGGGGTTAGAATTCCCACACACATTTTAGGAAAGAGGACATAGTTCAATCCATAAAATGAAACATACCCTAGTTTTTCTCTGGGAATACCCTCACCCCTTAGTCTTGGATTTTTGCGTGGAATTAGTTCTGCTCTCAGCTTTACGAGTGAAGCACTGAAGCCAAGAAGCGCATCATAAGCTGCTGGGCTCCCTGATTCGTTCATGGGTGGGCATGTGACCTAAGCTGGTCCAATCAGAGTAGACTTCAGGACTTATGCTGAAAATTCTGGGCCACAGGCACTTGGGCTGTGCTTGAATCTGGAAGGATGTGGTGTGGTAGTAGGATCCTGAGCTTGAAGATCAGGCCTGAGGATGATCCACCTGAAGAAGCAGAGCTGAGGAGGAGAAAAAGAAAGCAGGTCCTAGTCAGTGCTGGAGTGCCACTTCCCCTATCTGGAATGACCTCTGCACACGGACTCCTTCTTTCCTCCCTCTGTCCCAATCCTTCCTTACCTTATAGGCCAGTACAAGTTGGCCTCCTCTGGGACAGATCACTAACCCTTCCAGCCCTCATTGGCACCCACCACCCAGAACACCACTGACATTACACAATTCAATTCATGGTTATAAATGGGCCTCTGTGGTTTCAAGTAGGCTTTTAAGGTCTTTCCAAGTAGAATAACCACCATCTGTCATTTTGTCGTACTTTGGTGGCTTGCATGTTGCTATGCCACTGGTGTTTCAAATACCAGCAAGGTAGCCCACGGTGGATAGGTTTCAAGTGGAGCTTCCAGACTAAGATTAGGAGGAAAGGCCTGGTGATCTACTTCTGAAAGTAAGCCAATGAGAACCTTATGGATCACAACAGAATATTGTGTGTCTTGCTTTGGACACATCGTCGGAAGGGATCAATTGCTGGAGGAGGAATCATGTTTGGTGAAGTAGAGGGCCAGTGAGAATGAGGGAGACCCTTGGTGAGATGTATTGGCATGACGGCTACAACAATGGGCTCAGACACACTGGCAATTGTGAGATTGATGCAGGACCAGACAGTGTTTTGTTCTGTAGTACGTAAGGTTGGCATTAGTTAGAGTTGACTTGATAGCAGCTGTCTATCAAGAGTGAGAGTTTTCTTGAGGTTAGGTCTCTGTGAACCCCAGCTCTCCAGCATAGGGCAAAGCACATTGTCAGTGCAGAATCAATATTTCTTGTTTGATGTCCTCACGGGACTGTTCTTTGCAGAGATTTTGTTTATGAAGTGTCTAATGGTGTCTGGCACACAGGAGGCAGGTGAGGTCATTAGATTGCAATCCTAGTGCTGCCCTGTATGACACTGTGACCTTGGAAAAATCACCTAAGTCCTATCAGCTTCTGTTTCTTCATTTATAAAATGAGGCTGAAATACTTTCCACATAGGCTTGTGTATTTATTGAAACAACTGGTGCAGAGGTGTTAAGTACATGTGAGCTCCCTCTCCGGCCTTCCCCGATTCTGGTGGAGGCAGGTATTACACAAGCAAGATACAGACATAATATACAGATTGATTTATTAGCTTGGGGATAATTGGTGTGCCTAGACAAGTGAATTTTCATCAATGGAGCTGACCCAAGGACTTTCCCACCAAAGGGGACCTAAGCTGTTAGTAAATGATGAGTAATTCAGCTGAGTTTTATCTTGACGTGACAATTGACATGTCCAAATTCAACTCAACTTTATATATTGCCTTCTTCAAGAAGCCTTCCTGAATCCCACAACATTTGGACACATCTCAACTTCGAGTGATTGGCTTATCTACCTGTTGGGGAATGGCAGTCAGCATAATCTGTGTGTTGAAGCTAGGACAGAGCAGATACTAAAGTATTTGCTAAAGGAATGAATGAATGGATTCCTATCTAATGTTGTTGTTAGCTCTGATTCACATCAACCTCTTATGCACAATAGAATGGAAAGTTTGCTTGGTCCTGTGCCATCCACAAAACTGATATTATGTTGGAGCCCCTTGCTGCAGCCACTGTGTCAGTCCATCTCAAGGGTCTCCCTCTTTTTTGTGGCCCTGCACCTCACTAAGCGTGGTATTCTTTTCCAGCAATTAGTCCCTCCAGATGACGTGTCCAAAGGAAGCAAGACAAAGTCTCGTCACCCTTGCTTCTGGTATCTAATACGGAGATGCTAAAGAAGCAGTGACACAGCCTGGAAGACTGCAGCAAGAGAGAGACTCCGAAGGTATCCTGAGTCCGCAGCAGACCAGGTAGTCGCTACATAATCAAAGGGGGCTCTGATTTCTCTACTCATTTCCAGCTCCTGAGGTTACATAGTATAGCCAGTGAGCACTTGGGCTGAACTCAGATCTGAGTTCAATTCCCTACTCTGCCACTTACTAGCTGAATGACTTTAAGCAAATTACTTAACATCTCTGAGCCATCAACGTGCCCAGTTCGCTCTTAGTATGGCTTTGCGCAGAAGCAGAGCCCGCCTTCCCAGCTTGCCCCTGTGGGGCCCGGCCTCTTCCCTCTAGGCAGGCGGCCCGCCATTTAAACATCTCAGAAATATGCAGGCCAATGGAAACACACATCCTCCAAGCTGCCTGCTCCTCACGCAGGGGATTAAGTTCTGTCTCATCTTCCCAGTTTGGAATGCTGAGTATTTGGTCAAGGATTCAGCTTCCCTTTTTTATGAGGCTTTAAGAAAACCCAAATTAAACCCTGATTTGTTTTTTTTTTTTAAACACCAGAATTCTTAATCTTTTAGTTTTTGGCTCATTTTCTTTACAGGCTTAGAGAGCAACATTAAACAGATTCTGTTTCTTAGCGCACTGCTTTTTCTCTGGTGTGTGTCGAGAGGTAGTGTGGGTAGGAGTGAATGGGCAACATTCTGTTTCATGAGACAAACCTCTAGAGATTTCTGAGAGTCTTACTGTACTACTTTACCTTGTTGTGTGACCTGGGCCAAGCCTCCTTACTTCTCTGGGCTTGTGTGTACTCATCTGTGGAATGAAGAGACTGAGCATCAAGTCCTGTGTGCCCCTGGAAGGCAGGATAACATCACTTAGAACTCCTTTATTTGAAACTGGGACTCAGAGTGGGGAAGGGACTTACTCAAGGGTACACAGCTATTTAAGAGGCAGATTTCACACAGGTAGTGAGTAGTGAAGGCAGAATTCAGTCATAGCTAAATATCTAACACCGAGATCTCAATCTCTATGGTGTACTAGCGATTAACCCAGAAATAAGGCTGAGGTGAGCGGCATTGCATCTGTTGTTGTTGTTGTTATGTGCCGTCGAGTCAGACCCGACTCATAACGTCCCCTCCTTGGGTTTCCGAGGCAGTATCACTACGGAAGTAGATTGCCCAACCTTCCTTCCAAGGAGTGCCTGGTGGGTTTGAACCGCCAGCCTTCTGGTTAGCAGTCAAGTGCCTCAGGCACTATGCTACCAGAGCTCCTCGTTGCAGCTGTATCATTAAAAAATCTTGTTAAATTAAAAAAACAATCTAAAAATATAGAACATATATGAAAAGGGAAAAATCGCCCATAAATTTTCATCACCCTAGGAGAGGAGCCCTGGTGATGCAACTGAAAAGTTGGTTCTGCAGGAGAAAGAGCTGACAGCCCACTCCCATGAAGATTGCAGCCCAGGGAATCCTAGAGAGCAGTTCTACTCTGTCACATGAAGTCACTATGAATTGAAAATTAACTTGATGGCACCTCACACCAACAAATGACACATAAAATTTTGATGTAATTCCTTTTATATGTATAAACATTTAAACGAATATAATCTTAATACATACAAATGCATCTCCTACTCTTAGTATTTTATCATGTTGCCACCTGGTCCTCATTATTCTCTTTCCAAATGACTCAAAACAGAGTTCTTCAGCAGCTGTATCCTTGGTTTTTTTTTTATTATTATTATTATCATTAGCTTTTTATTGTGATTTGGGTGAAAGTTTACAGAGAAAATTGGTTTTCCACTTGACAGTTCATACACGTTTTGTTTTGTGATATTGATTGCAGTCCCACAATGGAGCAGCACTCTCCCCACTTCCTCCCTGTGGTTACCATTTCCCTTTTTCCTTCTTTCCAATTCATTCCTGCTTTCTGAGCTTCATTCCTGAGCAAATGCTTCCTTTTTGGATTTCCTAAGGTCAATTGTTCTGAGGAGTGTATGTCTCCCTGGTGTTATTGTTTATCTCACACGCCTGTCTATCATTTGGCTTAAAGCTGAGCCACAGGGGTGAGTTCAGTTCCATGCTTGAAGGATGTCTGAGGACCATAGTCTTGGGGGTTCCACCAGTCTCTATCAGATCAGTAAACTTGGTCTTTTTTATGGTTTCAAGTTTTATTCCGCATTTTTTCCCACTCTATCTGAAATCATCTATTGTGAGCCCTTTTGAGCGGTTGGTAGTGGTAGCTGGACACCATCTGGTTCTTCTGGCTTCAGTATGGTAGAGTCTGAGGTTCATGTGGTCCACTAGTCCCTTGGACTAATTGTTTCCATGAATCTTTGATTTTCTTCACTCTTCTTTGTTCAAGATGAGGAGAGAGCAATGGTTGCACCTTAGATGGTTGCTTGCAAGTTTATAAAACCCTACTACTACTCATCAAAGTAGGGTGTAGAACATTGTCTTTGTGGACTATGTTACGCCAACTGACCCCCACAACTATGGTCCTGAGCCTGTAGGCCCAGAGACTCATTTCCTCAAGGTGTGTGATTATGGCTCAAAGGTTTTCATAACTTTGCCCCCTGTTAGCTCTGCTGTATACATAGATATTTTTACAGCACGTACAAATACCTATGTAGAAAGATCATCTGCCAGACCTACATATAGTCATGGGTATAGTCCTGTGTTCCTACCTATACCTGATCATATTGCTTGTCTACCGATGTATCCGCTCCTACATTAATGTTTGTTAATCCTGATGATGCAGGATTGTGTTTAGTGTTCACCTTGGTCATCTGTTACTCTTGTGTGCCTCTCTGTGTCTTCCTTTTCCTTAATGATATTGTGCTGGTCACCCACTTTTTCTATGCTCCTTTCCCTTTACCCAAATTAATGTGTCTCTTATCTAACTAGTGATTTTCCCTCCCTTCCTCTCCCATCCCTGGTAACCATCAAAGAATATTTCCATGTGTAAACCTTCCCTTGACTCTTTATGATAATGAACTATACAATATTTGTCCTTTTGTGATTGACTTACTTCACTCACCATAATGACCTCTAACTTCATATGAGGTGTTTTGTGGTTTCTTCATTGTTCTTTAATGTTGCAGAGTAATCCATTGTGTGCATGTATCATAGTGTGCTTATCCATTCATCTGTCGATGGACACTTAGGTTGTCTCTATCTCTGCTATTGTGAATAGTGCTTTGATGAACATGAGTGTGCATATATCTATTTGTGTCCCAGCTCTCATTTCTCTAGGGTATATACCTAGTAGTGGGATTGTTGGAACAAATAGTATTTCTGTTTCCAACTTTTTAAGGAAATGTCATACTGTTTTCCACAGTGGTTGTACCATTTTACAGTCCTACCAGCAGTGGATAAGAATTCCAATCTCTCCACACCCTTGCCAGCATTTGTTATTTTCTGTTGTGTTAAACTATGCTATTATTGCTGGGGTGATGGTATCTTGTTATTGTTTTGGTTTGCATCTCTCTAATGATCATGAGCTTGCTTCACATGTTTGGTGGCCACCTGATTATCTTCTTTGGTGAAATATCTGCCCAGTTTTAAATTGTCTTGTTGTTGTTGAGGTGTTGAAGTATTCTATAAACTTAAGAGATAAGTCCCTTGTTGGATATGTCATTGCCAAGTATTTTCTCCTAATCTGAAGGTTCTCTTTTTACTTTTTTGGAGAAGTCTTTTGATGTGCGTGAGAATTTATTTTTTAGAAGGTCCCAGTCATCTGTTTGTGTTCTGCTGTTTGTGCATTTTTGGTTATGTTTGATAGTCTATTTATGCCTAAGCTTGCCCTTATTTTTTCTTTGATGATCTTTATCGTTTTAGGTTTACATTTAGGTCTTTGATCCATCTTGAGTAAGTTTTTGTGTATAGTGTGAGGTATGGATCTTGTTTCATTCCTCTGCAAATAAATATCCAGTTTTGCCAGCACCATTTGTTAAAGAGACTGTCTTTTCCCCATTTAATAAATTCCAGGTCTTTGTCAAAGATCATTTGTCCGTAGATGGATGGAGCTACTTCTGGGTTCTCAATTCTGTTCCATTTGCCTGTATGTCTATTGTTGGACCAATACCAGGCTGTTTTGGCTACTGTGGCTATATAGTAGGTTTGCTATCTGGAAGTGTGAGACTTCTACTTTTTCTTCTTCTTCAGTAGTGCTTTGCTGATCTGAGGTCTCTTTCCTTTCCATATAAAATTGGTGATTGTTTTTTCCATGTCCTTAAAGAATGCTGATGGAATCTGGATCAGGACTGCATTATATCTATAGATTACTTTGGTTAGTAGTGCCATTTTCACAATGTTCAGTTTCCTTATCCATGAACATGATATATTCTTCCATTTATGTAGGTCTCTTTTAGTTTCTTGTAGTAGTTTTCTTTGTATAGGTCTTTTGTGTTTCTGGTAAGATTTATTTCCAAGTATTTATCTTTTTGGTAGCTATTGTAAGTAGTATTGTTTTCCTTATTTCCTTTTCAGAGATCTCTTTGTTGATGTGTAGAGGAATCTGATTGATTTTTGTGTATTTATCTTGTACCCTGTCACTTTGCTGAATCTTTCAATTAGTTCCAGTAGTTTTCTTGCTGACTCTCCAGGATTTTCTATCTATAGGATCATATCATCCACATATAGGGAGAGCTACGTTCCCATTAATGTAGCCATTCTCCTATGATTGGATACTTACGTGGTTTCCATTTTAAGTAATAAAAAATTGTGATGAACGTCATGAATAAACTCAGTCCTGTATTTTCCTGTATTTTTTTCATCATTTGTTAAGATAGTTTCTTAGACGTGTAATTCTTAAAGGGAATCACACCTGGCCACCTGAGATTTAGTCTCAGAAATGGGAGCAATAGTCTGTTGAAATATCTGTTGTCTTTAAACAGCTGCCGTGGGACTCTCATCCACATGCTGGAATATCACTGTGACTGGGTTTTACTGAAAACAGACTCAAGTAGCCCCTTCAGGGAAGCGGGCAAGGAGTGAGGCTGGGCTCGTTCAAGTGAGGTGAAATTTCCTGAGAAGGAATGTTGAATTTAACATGTGCTCAAATTTGAAGAAAGTCTTTCCAAAATACATCCTACCCTCCCTGCCTTAACAAACAGCACACTGATGAGACCTTTTCTCAGAGTCGGGATCAATCCTGGAGCCTTAGTTACTGCCCAGGGTTGCTGTGCCTGCTGCCACCTTTGATACCAAAGCAACCTCTGGAGTCAGGGCTGCTGGCTAGCAAACTCTCCTGATCGTATGTGATGGGGAGGTGGCATGTTTCACATGGCTCAACAGGTGACAGAAATAAATTCCAGCTCTGGCTGGGTGTCAGCTTCCCTGTATAGACCAGCTGAGGAAGGGACAGTCCACAGTGCTGGCAGCTTCTTTAGTGATTTTGGTTATTGTATTTTCAGTTTAGTAAACTTGGTTATTTGTTTATTTCTCAAATCTGCTGTTACTTTTCCCCCTAAATTTTATAGTGTTGCTGAGACTGACTATATCCTGAGAAACATGCACCAATTGAACAGTTCCTGCACGTACAATTCAGTGATAATGATTATGTCCTTTCAGTTGTGCAACTGTTCTTGCCCTTCCTCCTTTTCTGAGTTGTTCCTCCCCATTACCATAAATTCACTGCTTGCTGAGTTTCCTTTCTGATCTTTTGAGTTGCTTTGTCAATTTGAGGCCACATAGATACTTCTAAAAGAGCGTAATGCTCAAGGGAGACCCTTTCTACTAGTTACACTAAACTATTGTTTGGTTTTAAGATGACTTCAGGGGATATTTTTGGTTTAATGTTGAAAGATTATTTGGGGCAATAATTTTAGGGATTCTTTCGTGTTCTACAGCTTCAGAAAGTCTAGAATCCATGAGAATTTTAAATTCTTTTCTGCATTTTCCCCCTTTTGATCAGAATTTTCTATAGAATTGTTCGTCAAACTGTTTGGTAATGGTAGCTGGGCCCCATCCAATTCTTCTGGTCTCATGGCAAAGGAGGCAGTTGTGGATAGAGGCAATTAGCCCACATTCCATATGCTCCTCCTATTTCTCACTTTCCTTCTTCTTCTGTTGCTCCAGGAAAATAGAGACCAGTTGTTGTATCTTGAATGGCCATTTGCAAGCTTATAAGACCCCAGACACTGTACAATGAACTTGGGGATAGAATAGAAGTACTAAACACATTAGGCTAATTATTGGGATGTCTCCTGAAACCATGACCCTAAACCTCCAAACCAAGGAACCAAATATCATGAGGTGTTTGATTGTACATAAGCAGCCTTAGCAGCTACTCTTATTTTTTGTCATTGTTGTAATCTATCACACACTTTTGCCAATTCAACTTTTTATATGTGTACCGACTCGACGGCACACAACAACAACAACAAAAACAGCATAGGTGTACAAGTGTAAAAATGGTGTGGGGGCAGCATCTGATCTTCTCTAACTTCACAAGAGGGGAGGAGGACCAAGATCAATAGCCCAAGGCTGATTTCTCTGATTCAGAGGGTAAGACATGCCGCCACCCTTCAACCTTTTTACCAGTGTTGACACCAACTGTACCTCCCATGGCATTGTCTACTTCCCTATTGGGTTTGATAATTCATTGCAATGGTCATACAGAACTCACAGACAATACCCATGATTATGGGGTTGATTAGGGAAGTAACAGGTTACAACTCAGGATCAGAAATGACTCAAAATACAGTTCTCTGATCAGGACAGCCTCTTCTCAGCTGTAGCACAGGCAAGCCCCTCTCTCTGGTCCTCAGCTTCTTGTCCCTGAGGCCCCTTGGCCTCTGCCCTATTTGAGTATTACAAGCCTATTTTATCTCTGCTGATAGGTGCCCAGAGGCACCCAACTCTGCCAGTAACTCTTGGCCCAAAGATACTCAGCTTTCTCGTTTCATGAGGCAGAAGCCCACTGCAGATTCCTGCCGGATCTCCTGGGTCTGCTGCTGCTGTTTCTCTGCCACTGCTTCCCACGGTCTCTCATCATCTCTGCAAAGTGTTATAACTTACAGATCTCTGTCTCTCGGGTTACTGTTGTTTGGCTGTAAGTCACAGGAGTGAGTGCAATTCCAGGACTGAATGGGACTAAGGGCCGTAGTCTCAGGGGTTTCCTTAGTCTCTATCAGACCAGTAAGCCTCGTCTTTCTTTATGATTTTGAGTTTTGTTCCACATTTTTCTTGCACTCTATCCAGGATGGGAATTCTGGTAGCGTAGTGCCTAAGGTACTTGACTGCTAACCAGGAGACTGGTGATTCAAACCTACCAGCCACTCCTCAGAAGGAAGGTTGGGCAATCTACTTCCGTAGTGATACTGCCTCGGAAACCCAAGGAGGGGTCACTGTGAGTTGGGTCTGACTCAAAGGCACATAACAACAACAACAACAACTATCCAGGATCTCCCATTTTGATCCCATTCTGTGTGGTTGAAGTGGTAGCCAGGTACCATCAAATTCTGGTCCTAGGGTCATGTAGGCTGAGGTTCAAATTGTCCACTAGTCCCTTGGACTATTTCCATGTGTCTTTGATTTTCTTCTTTTTTTTTTTTTTGTTCCAGATAAGGAGAGACCAACTGTTGGATATTAGATGGCACTTACAAGCATTTAAAACCCCAGTCGCTACTTACCAAAGTAGGATGTAGAGCAATGTTTTTGGTACTATGTGATATGGCTCTTCTTTCTTGATGGTTGTGAGCTCCCTCATTTCTACCTCCAGGATGGCTCATTTTAAACTTAATAAGATCGTAAGACTGACCAGTCCCCACTTAGGGTTCCATACGTTTTATTTGCATGCTACCACACACACAAGGGTGTCATGCACCTTATTTTCATTATTAATAAACTACCTAATCCTTTTGGTGGGCCACAAGCACCTCTCATTGGCATAGTCTCACTCAGTCATCTGGTGGAAGTCAGAAAGACTATGGGCATGTTTAAAAAAAAAAAAAAAAAACACAACCAACAAACCAAACTCACTGCCATCAAGTCGATTCTGACTCATAGCAACCCCCTTCAGGTTTCTGAGGTGGTAAATCTTTATGTAGATTGTCCAGTCTTCCTTCTGCAGAGTGGCTGGTGGGTTTGAACCACCAATCTTGTTAACAGTCAAATGCCTTAGGGTACTATATGCCATCAGAGCTCCTTAAGACCATGGCTAGAAGGGCCATAACAAGCAATTCACTATACCATGACTTACTGACAGCCATTACAATAGTCAGCTGTGCAATCCTATGCTTAATGTGATTTTTCTACCACTGTTAACCTCCCTTTCCCCCCTCCTTCCCATCCCTGGTAACCACTAATAAACTTTGGTCTCTATACATTAGCCTTTTCTTGTCTTTTTATTAAGTGAGGTCATATAATTTTTGAACTTTTGTGGCTGCTTTATTTCACTCAGCATTATGTCTTCAAGTTCTATCCATACTGTAGCATGTATATATCACTTTTTATAGTGTCTAGCTTTTTAGCCAGTTTTTTTTTTCCCATGTTTGGCTTTGAACATAGTTTAGCTTTGAAGATAGTAGGCATAGTTGTTTTACAGTCCTGTCTGGATAATGCCAGACTCTGGAGTCCCTGTTTATTTGTATCTCATCTCTCTCTCTCTTTCTTTTTTTTTTTTTTTTGCTATTGGCTTTCACTCATAGTGTCTTCTCTCCTTGTGTACTTCGTTATCTTTGAGGGCAAGATATTATTATGTTTGAAAAATAATTTGTAAAATAATTTAAGTCCTGGAATAATGCTGTCTTCCTCTAAAGATTTTAAAATTTCTTCTGTTGGATGCCTGTAGCTCTAGAGTCTGAGATAATCTTGATCCAAGTTTGGGGCTCGACACTCCTGGGCTGCTCAAATGTCTTAAAGCAAGAGGCAGTTCTTGTAAGAGCTGCTTGACTTCTGCTTCACCTTAACTACTGAGATGTAGCCATGTGGAGCCTCAGTCAAGCAATAGCTGGTTTGCCAGGGTCTCCAACCTGGACTTGGACTTCTACTCCCTGGCCTGACAAGACAACCAAACCCATAGTTCAGCATAGTGGCTGCCTCTTCAGTACAGACATTCCCTGGGTTATGAATGCTGAACTTACAGACAACTTTTGCCCTTTACTATTATGTAAATTTTCCCTTATTTTGAAACAGTTGAACTAGTCCCTGCTTGCAACAAATTCATCACAATCACCTTCACTTGCTGCATTTGCAGATTTTAAATCATTGAAAAGGCTTTGAGCCTTTTCTTGCACTAAAGTAAGGCTAAATAGGAACTTGTATGCATGTGTTCTGACTGACCTACAAATTCAACCGAAAGACATGCTTAGGAATAGATCTCATTTGTAATCTGGGAACTGACTGTAATGGCAAATGCCCACATGGCAAAGATGGCCTAGAGTGCTGGGGGCTCATGACCATAGTCTTGGGGGACATGAGAGTCAATTGGTATGACACAGTCCACAAAGACAATGTTCTACATCCTAATTTGGTGAGCAGTGACTAGGGTCATAAATGCTTGTGAGCAGCCATCTAAGGTGTTACTATTGGTCTCCCCTCCTGTGGAGCAAAGAAGAGTGAAAAAAATCAAAGATGCAAGGAAACAATTAGTCCAAAGGACTAATGGACCATGTAGATCCCAGTATCCATGACTCTGAGACCAGAACTAGTGGTGCCTTGGGTACACTGCTGACTGCTCTGAAAGGGATCACAATAGGATGTCCTGGTTAGAGTAGGAGAAAAATGTGGCACAAACTCAAAATCATAAAAAAGACCAGGCTTACTGGTCTGATAGCGACTGGTGGAACTCCCAAGACTATGGCTCTTAGACCCTTCAAGCCTAGAACTGAACTCACCCCAGTGGCTCAACTTTTAGCCAGATGTTAGGCCTGTGAGGTGAACAGTAACACCAGGGAGGTATGCATTATTTAGAACGATCAACCATACAAAATCAAAAGGGCAGCATTTTCCCAGGGATAAAGTTTAGAAAGTAGGAATAGATGGGAAAGGACAAAGAGAAATGGTAACCACAGGGAGGAAATGGGAAGAATGCTGTAACACTGTGGGGATAGCAATCAATGTCATGAAACAAAATGTGTATGAATTGTTGAAAAGCAATTTGCTCTGTAAACTTTTACCCAAATTCAAATAAAAAAGAAGAAAAAATAAATAAATAAAGAGTTCTGGGCTCACCTTTCTGGATTACCATGCTCTCCCAGAACTTGACCTACTAATCTTCACTCTCTTGTTAGTTTTTGATGTTTTTATGGTTTTTATTCATTCAGATATTTTAATGTCTTCAGTGGAAATATATTGTCCCAAATTACCTAGTACAGGCAGTCCATGGGTTATGAATGAGATCTATTCCTAGCTAATAAAAACTTTGCCATGTTAACATTTCTATGTGCACAATCCAGAGACCTTAAGTATGCTCATTATGTTGTACAGCTATCACCACTATCCGTTTCTATATTTTTCCATCACCCTTAACGGAAAGTCAGGGCCCCTTAAACAATAAACCCCCGTCACTCTCCTTCCTACCCCTAGGACATTAATCTACATTCTGTCTCTATGCATTTGCCTGTGCTAGATATTTCATATAAGGGGAATCATTCAATATTTGTGAGTAATTTCACTTGACGTAATGTTTGCAAGGTTTATCCATCTCACAGCATGTATAAGAACTTCATTTCTCTTTATGGCTGAGTAGTATTCCATTGTATGTATATACCACATTTTGTTTATCCATTCATCTGCTCATGGACATCTTGGCTATTGTGACTAGGGGTGCAATAAACATTGGTGTACAAGTGTCTGTTTGCTCCCTTGCTTTCAAGTCTGTTGGGTATATACTCAGGAGTGGAAATGCTGTTTAACTTTCTGAGGAACCATCGAACTGTTTCCCACGGCAGGTGTACCACTTTACAATCCCACCACCAATGAAGATTCCATTTTCTCCACATCCTTGCCAATACTTGCTCATTTTTCTGATCATAGCCATCCTAGAGGAGGTGAAATGGTATTTCACTGTGGGTTTTTTTTTTTTTTTTTTCCCCTCTAATGCCAAATGACATTGAGCATCTGTTTATGTGCTTGTGGGCCATTTGTATATCTCCTTTGGTGAAGTGTCTATTCAAGTCCTTGGCTTAATTTTGCTTGGGTTGTTTGCTTTTTTTTTGTTAAGTTGTAGGATTTCTTTATATCTTCTGGATGTTGTTGTTGTTAGGTGCCATCAAGTCATCTCCTACTCATAGCAACCTTATGTACAATAGAATGAAACACTGCCCGGTCCTGTGCCAGCCTCACAATCCCTGCTGTACCTGACTGAGCCCATTGTTGCACCCACTGTGTCAATCCATCTCATTGAGTGCCTTCTCCTTTTTTGTTCACCCTCCACTTTACCAAACACGATATTCTTCTCCAGAGAATGGTCCTTTCTCACAACATGACCAAAGCAGGTGAGATGAAGTCTGGCATTCTCACTTCCAAGGAGCACTCCAGCTGCCCTTCTTCCAGGACAGACTTGTTAGTTCTTTTAGCAGTCCATGATACTTTTAGCATTCTTCACCAAAACTACAACTCAAAAGCATCAGCTCTTCTTTGGTCTTCTATACTCATTGTCCAGCTTTCACATGCATATGAGGCAATGAAAAATACAATGGCTTAGGTTAGGCACACATTAGTCTTTGCTTTTCAGCACTTGAAAGACATCTTATGCAGTGGATTTTCCCAGTGCAATATGTCATCTGATGTCTTGGCTGCTGCTTCCATTGGTGTTGATTGTAGAACCAAGTAATATGAAGTCGTTGACAACTTCAATCTTTTCTCCATTTATCATGATGCTGCTTATTGTTCTGGATAGTAAACCCTTATCCAATATATAATTCCCAAATATTTTCTCCCATTCCATAGGTTGTATCGTCACTTTGTTGATAAAGTCTTTTGAGGCACAGTAGTTTTAATTTTGATAACCCCCTGAGAGGTCTTAACTATGAGTTTGTTCTTCATCCATGTTTGGGGTTTGTGGTGGTTAAATTTGTGTGCCAACTTGGCTGCGCCTGGTTGAGTAGCTGGGCAGCTGAATTTAGTTATTCCCCATGGTGAGATTGGTAATTAACTTCATGGTGGAATCTATTGGAGCAGCTGAGTAGCTGCTTTGGATATGTGGTCTGCTTCCCATACATAAGAAGCAGCTTTGGGAACGGTCTCTAACTTATGGCATGCTTGAACCCTGCATGTAGCCGTGTTGTTGTTCGGCAGCCTGCCATGCTTTGCCGATCTTGGGACTTTCAATGGACTTGAATTCATGGCCTGCTGTGTGGTATCATCGGGACTGTGCCATTTTACTTGTCAACCTTGGACTTGTCTCAGCAGCCAGCAGCTGTCGTGAGTGAAGAAAAGCCTCTTTAGTGAGCAAGGAACAGGAGGCAGAGCTGAAGCCTAAGATTGAGGGGCTTTCACCAGCCCTTGGAGCCTGGCACTTTGAACTCAGACTTAAAGCCTCCAAACTGTAAGAGAATTAACTCCTGTTTGTTAAAGCCATCCCATTTGTGGTATCTTCTGTTAGAGCGGCACTAGGTAACCAAAACAGGATTCAAATGTATACAACCTGTGTGATCTGGGAATCAATCCCTAAGTTCACCAGGGCTTCCGTGAAGAAAGGAGAGAGAGAGAACATGCAACCCCACTTGCTGCTTCTCTTCTTGTTCCTCAGCTTCTTTCCCTGGGCCAGCTTTTCCAGTGATGCTTGTTTTCCCCTGTAAGTCTGTTACCAATTATTTATCAAGACCTACCATGTGCCTGGGAGCTCTGATAGTGTAGTGCCTAAGGCATTTGACTGCTAACCAGAAGGCTGGCAGTTCAAACCCACCAGCCACTCCTTGGAAGGAAGATCAGGCAATCTACTTCCATAGTGATACTGCCTTGGAAACCCAAGGAGGGGTTGCTATGAGTCAGATCCAATTTGATGGCAGTGAGCTTCATTTTGGTTTGGTTTACCATGTGCCTGGCTCTGTTATATAATGATGAATGAGACAGAGTTACTAATTTCAAGCAGCTTACATTCTAGCGGAGGGAGACAGGTAATAACCATGTAAATAAATACATAAAAGAAAAACATTAAATAGGGTGATGTGGTACAGAAGAACATGAAGAGTAGCTAGGGTGATGGGACATATGCTAAGAACACATGGCAAGGAGAAGGTCCTTTTATGCCATCTGCTTTTGGCCTGGTCATGGCACCATTTGCCCGTTTTCATAGTCCTTGTGCACACTCATTCCATGCCTTTGAACTGTTGTTGTTGTGTGCCATTGAGTCAATTCCAACCCATAGACTCTTAGCAATCCTATATGACAGGGTAGACCTACCCCAGAGGGTTTCTAGGCTGTAATCTTTATGGGAGTAGATCGCCAGGTCTTTGCCACTGCAGAGTCACTGGTGGGTTCAAACTGCCAAGCTTTCAGTTAGCACCTGTGCACTTAACCATTGTGCCATTGGGGCTCCTTGCCTTTAGGTTAGTGAGAACAAATAGATTTCGTTTTCCCAGCCACTTCTGACAGATTGGTTGTGGCTTTCTGGGACTCTGTTTTGATGAGAATTCTGACCGGGCTCAGTGGGGAAAAGTGTCGTGAGGTCTGCTGTTCATGGGGCTGTGTGGGGCAGAAAGAGGAGGGGACTGAAGCCATTCACACAGGCAATTTGGTGGAGGCTTGAGTTCTCTAAGTAGGGCCAAATGGCTGGAGCCTCTGTGGTTTCTCTTCTTGATTCATGTCAAGATGGATCACCTTTGCCACCTTCAAGCAAGGGCAAGTATAAGACCTTTGAGGGCTTAAATCTACTAATCCTCAGATAACTGAGGTTTTTCTATAAGGGGATTCTTTCATTATGTAGAAACCTAGAGGCTGAATGATCTTTTTAATTTTTTTTTTTTTTTGGTATGATTATTTGTTCTAATTCAAAACATCGTTCTACACTTAGTATGTAGAAAATTTGGAACATACAGAAAAGTTATTGTCACAAAACGCAGAGGTAAATATTGTTAACATTTTGACTTATTACCTGCTAGTGTTTTGATTTTTGTTCTCTCCCTATGCATTTTTACATCTGCCGTTTTATATCTTGATCTTCCCCCACATTAACAAAAACTTAAAAAAAATCCTTTTTGTTGGCGAGATAATATGCAGTACTTTGACTGGAACATGATTTTTTTTTTTTTTTAAATCATTCTGTTGTTGGATATTTAGGAGTTTTGCACTTAATTCGCCCCCCCTCCCATTATCAGATATTTATAATATCTCTGTGCCTCTCTTTGCTTGCATTTTGAATTATTTCTTTGGGTTACGGACCTAACAATGCATCAAAGGGCATGAACATTTGTCAGTTTTTTAAATATATATTGCCAAATTACCTTCTTGAAAGTGTATTCCAATTAACATACCCACCAGGAGCATACAAGAGAGGTTGTATATCATTGTTCCTTACATATACCAAATATATAATTAAAAGAAATATTTTTGGTTAATTTGGTAAGTAAAAAATGGTATCCTGTTATTTTAATTTGCATATTGTGCTATCACTTTAATGCAGTTCTCTTGGTGAAATTACTGTTTATGCAGACAATGCATTTCTTTGATAGACGCAGCCTTTAAAATGGGGTCAATTACTGCAGTGTCTAAGGGCTCTGTTTGTCTAACATTTATTGAAAAATATGTGCATTGCATAACGTAGGGTAGTTTCTGTGGAATCATTTGCAACTTCTTTCTTGGGTACCAGCTACTTTCCGTCCACGAGCAAAAGGTGGAGTCCTACAGCAAGGAAGGTGCACAGGTGCATTCAAGACCAGAAGGGTGAAATAGTAAGTGGAGAAAGCAGGATCCAACAGCATAATACGCTCATTTATGCTTAGGAATTCATATATGCATTTTAGAAAGCATCTAGAAGGACATAACTCAAACCACTGATGGAGGTTATCTCTGCAGGTTGGGGAAGAGGACTTTATGTTTATTATTCAAACATGAATATGTATGCGTATATATGTGTGTGTGTATGTATATATATCCACACACACCATACAATGCATACAACATGTAATATATATATAATGTATATATGTGTGTGTATATATATCCACACCATACAATGCATACAACATGTGTATATATATATAATGTATATATGTGTGCGTGTGGATAATGAACAAGGGTTATTTTATAATCAAGAAAAAACATAAACCTGTTTTAACAACTGGTTATAGATGGGGAAAAAAAAATGTTCTGTCTTAACAGTTCTATGCCCTCTTTTTCTTCATATATAAGTAGAAAAAGTTTAAACCCATTGCCATTGAGTCAATTCTAACTCATAGTGCCCTGTAAAACAGAGTAGAACTGTGCCGTCTGGTTTCCAAGGCTATAATCTTTATCGACAGCACATAACAACAACAACAACAATCTTTATGGAAGCTGACTGCCACAGCATTCTTCCATGTAGTGGCTGGTGGGTTTGAACCTGTCAAACTTTTGCTTAGCAACCAAGTGCTTAAGCTCTGCACTTAGCAGGACTTCTTTCCATACAGATAGATAGTATGTCACTCTCCCTTCCCGTGTCTCTAGAGTAAAAGAACCACGTGAGGTATTGATGCTTCTGCTCTGTGTAGCTCCTGAGGGCTGAAAATGGGATTTCTCACAACTGTTTCCCCATAGGTTAGATTCAAAGTTGTTGCATATACCCAGCCTGTGTCTCTGATTTTGAAAACAGCTTTTAAATGGGATAGGGTTGGGAGGGGCAGGAGCCAGCTCTATTAGCCGTCACAACAACTTTGTGAGGCAGATATTCTTGGCCTGGTGTTTTGGGGAGAAACTGAGGCTCTAGAGGATGAACCAACTTGCCCAGCAGAGCATCGATGCGAGTTGTGAGTTAGGATTAAGATCCAGGTATGCCTGGCTCCAAAGGCCGGCTGCTTAACTACTATGAGGTCACTCCATTAGGAGAAATGAGAGGCTCTAAGATTCTCCTCCCTTAAGCCGTGGAGGAATGGAGCAGGACCCTCTTGATTAGGAAGCCAGTTTCCTGACCAAGGCAGCCCTAGGAACTTCAGCCATAGAGTTTCGTGGTGGCTAGTGGTTAAAGCATTTGGCTGTTAACCAAAATATCAATAGTTTGAACCCACCAGCTGTTCTGTAGGATAAAGATGAGGCAATCTGCTTCTGTGAAGATTGACAGCCTTGGAAACTGGATGGTTTAATTCTACTCTGGGGTAGTTCTACTCTGTTCTACAGGGTTGCTATGGGTTGGAATAGACTCCATGGCAGTGGGTTTGGTTTTATTGCCACTAGCTACTCCACATGTCTGCTTCTCCACATCCTACTGTCACCTGGCCTACTCCAGTGTGTCTAAAAGTGTGGTTACTGAGTGGCCTGCGTTAGCCTTTCCTGGGTGCTTGTTTAAAATTCAGATTCCTGACTATTCCTCTGAATTGGATTTTCAAAGGGTGTGATCCAAAAATCTGCGTTTTAAACAAGAGCCCCAAAGATCTTTACATTCACTATAGTTTGAGAATCACTGCTCTGCTTCAGACCTTTTCTTTACCTTACAGCTTCTCTTTCCTCAGAACTTGTCTATGGCCTGGCATCTTTCTACACTGAGACTTCTCAGCCCAGTATTCCACTGTTTATCTCAATCCTTCCAGAGATCTTAGTGAAAGTTCTCAGAGAAAAAGTCTGATTGGCTCAGCTCATAGTTTTACCCCAGGTTGTGTTGCTTTCCAGCCTATGGAGTGACTGCCCTTTGGTCATGTGCCAATCTCTGGACCAATTAGCTGTGGCTGAGGATGGAGGTAGGGCCACATGCCATAAAACTTGCTTTCCATTGGGGGTAGGCACTGTGATTGACATCTGAATGTCAGCCTACAGACTTTAGACATGTGAGAAAATCAATGTTGTTTTTCTATTGAAGGATTTAGTTTCTGTGTCAAGTCCCATTCTGCTGGTGCAGAGAGGACTCCAGAAGATACCCGAGGGCACGCAGAAATGCGGGTTGGGGAACTGAGGCAGGTAGAAGCCTGGCTATCCAGAGGAACCCAGGTGCAGGTCACCTGGGCCAAGTCTTCCTTATTGGAGTGCTGCCCAACCAACTCACTCAACTGGCACAGCTTCCCCAGCTAGATGTTAATCAGAACTTCTTTGAAGGCATTTTCAGGGTAAATCAAATGCTGCTTAGCCTTGACCTTGGCATTTCCTTTGAATTGCTTTTCACCTTTTTAGTTACCTCTGAGCCCTGCTTGAGGGTCTGTGGCATGGGCCTGGTCTTCCCTCTTGGGTTTCCCTACCCCTCAACCCCACCTCTACTAGCTTACTCTCTTGGCAGGTGTTAGTTTGGCTTTAGTTTTTTGAAGCAAAGACTTTTCAGAAAACCTCTGAGAATCCAGGCTGGAATTTGCCCCATCCACAGAGGCTCCTTCAGAGGCTAAGCTCTCACCTGTCACTCAGATCTGCCTGTCTTCTGTCCCTGGGTAAGGAGCAACTAGAGGCAGCCTGGGAAACTGGGGAAGGCTCTGGCTTTGGCATCAGAAGATCTAGGTTTGAGCCCTGATTCTGTTAGCCCTAGTTGTGTGGGGTAGTGGAAAGAAAGAACAGGCTTTGGAGGTAGACCTGGGTGTCAGTCTTTAACACGTTCAGGCTATCCCAATGTGCCTATGGTTGGCCAGCCTCCTCCAGTAGTATTGAGAAGTCTGGAAGTCCAGCCCATCCAAGACTCTGGCCCCATTTTGTTATGTGTCCAGGAGTCTGCTGATGTTTAGCAATCCTGGAGAGGAGATCAGCCTGGAGGGCAGACTGTAAAGGGAGGTGCCTCAAGCTGTGCTTCCTGGTGACATTTCAGGGCAAGGGCTCTCCCGAGGCTGAGGCCCTGGGAAGTCCTGGGATATTTTCCTTTCAATTTCTTCTGGCATGGGCACTGATGTGCATGAGAGGGGCTTCCACTGACCATAAGCCTCTTGTGCTTGGCCTCGAGCTAGAGCACTTTGGAATGAATTAGTTGTATGTATGTTGTTGTTAGGTACCGTTGAGTTGATTTCAGCTCACAGCAACCCCGTGTGACAGGATAGAACTGATCTATGGGGTTTTCTAGGCTGTAGCCACCTGTAGGTCTTTCTGCCGTGGAGTGGCAGGGTGGCTTTGAACTGCCAATCTTTTGGTGAGCAACCAGGTGCTTAAAGGTTGTGTTTCCAGGGCATAATGCTGCTCATTTCCAGGAAGCTCATCTCTTCTGATTGCAGAGACATTTTAAGCTTGCTCTTCTGACCTTGACCTCTCTAGGATTCCGAGGGACACATGTGCTGGAGTGGAATGAGAAATGGCCTGGATGCTGGAGGCCTGGGTTCCTGACCTGACTCTGCTGCTGGCTGACTGAATACTTTGGGGTGATTGTTGTCCTTCTCTGGGCCCTATTTCCCTGCTAGGGCTGGTAGATCTTCCAGTTCCTACATTCTAGCTTACACTTACTCCTCACTTATCGACTATCTCATTATCCGACACTTAGCATTTATGACAATAGTAAAAAAAACCCCTGCCATCTAACCAATGATGTATGTCTGGCAGTAATGAACACTGAGGTGAGGGGGTAATACTGGCTGTGATGATTAAAGTTATGTGTCAACTTGGCTGGGCCATTATTCTCAGTGGTTTGACAGTTGTGTAATGATGTAATTTGGCAGTTATGTAATGATGGAGTCATCCTCCATTTTCACGTAAGACCGATATTTTGCATGATCACCTGGTCTTTGGAACCTAACCATGTCAGTAAGTGAGGAGTGTGTGTATTGCACCCCTAGTGATTCCTAATACTGGCTGCCAGAATATGGGGTCCTGAGGCCATGCAGCCTCCATCTTACATGGGAGCTCATGGCACTCCCATCTCCCAAGATGACAGCGAGGACGATGGTGTTAGTCAGTTACTGAACAGGCATTGTGCTAAGGACCTACATGTACCTCACTTAATTGCAACAAAACCCCTATGAGGAAGGGACTATTATTGTCCCACTTGACAGATGAGGAGAGAGAAGCAGAGAGTGGTTAGCAAAGCTGCAGGCAGAATGTCCACATAGGAGCTATCCCATTTGCAGCATAATGAATTGAGCATTCCTCATGTTTTTGTTAGGCTGAATGGCTTTACAGTGTGGTGAAGAAGAAGGGTCTGACTCTTTAAGAAGCAAGGTGGTAAAAAGAGAAAGAATTGGAACTGGAGGGAGGGCCCTGAGTGACTGGGATCAGAGCATGGGGGAGAGGATAGGGATAGTGTGGGTGGGGGACGGGGAAGAGAGTTCTGGAATTGTTGGGTCTCTATATCAGAGCATAGCTTGAGTTCCTGAGCCCTGGGTACCCAGAGAGATGACTAAGGGCTGTGAACTGTCATTAGGGTTTTGAGTCCTCCTCCAGGTTGGCTTCAGTTGCCCCAGGCTCTATTGGGGGAAACAACTAGATTCTGAAATCAGCCTGCAGCACTGATTTTAGGTCTAGCTTGCGGGTGAACTATAATTATGTCCATTATACCTGTCTTGAATGATTCACACATGGCAGGGGCTTACTCAGGAGCAATCCTCCTCTTACTTTTTTTTTTTTTAATTTACATTTTCCGGTGACTCACTGATGTAGACACTATTGTCTCATTGACTAGAGAAGAAAAAGTGAGGAGGAAAAAAAAAAAGGATAATGTCATCAAGTACACTGAAGACATAATTGTCCAAACAATGTCTGGGTGATTCTGGGTCCCTGTTCTATGGGTTCTAATCTCTGAGCCTCTTGACTCTGCACCCCCAACCCCACCCCAGACCTCCCCTTCCTGTAAGTGGGAGATTTCCCTATAGCTCTATGAAGAGTGTGGAAGTACAATATGATGCCAGAAGTTTGTGCTTCGGGCCAAAAGGATCTGGAATCAAATTCATACCCTGGCCGGAATGCTTGCTGTGACCTTGAGCAATTTTAAAAGCTCTCTGAGCCTCAATTTTCTCACCTGTAAACTGGAAAAAATGATGCACTCTTTGCAGGTTGATGGGGGGATTAAATGAGATTATATGGTTAAGCAAATTGGCAAAGAGTTCTAGGTGGCACAGTTACATGCTTGGCTACGAACTGAAAGGCTAATGGTTTGAATCCACCAAGAGATACCTCAAAAGAAAGTCCTAGTGACCTACTTCCAGGAAATCAGCCATTGAAAACCCTGTGGAACACAGCTCTGCTCTGACCCATGTGGGTCACCATGAGTCAGAATTGACTCTATGGCAATGGGCTTGTTTTTTTTTTTTTTAATAGCATAATGAAAGTAACATTTTTTTTAAAAAAAACTTCTGCTTCTAATGCACTGAGAACTTTATATACAGTATCCTTACAACAAATTTGGGGAGCGCACTATTATTCCCCTCCATTTGTAAACAAGGAAATTGAGGTTCAGAAAGTTTTTAAAAAATTGCAGAGGTGTCCCAACACATGAGCTGATAGTGGGTCTCTGGTTGCTGCTGACAGGGGTGACTTGAGGGGCTGGTGATTCCCACACCCTGCCCCAAGCACACTGGGGCAATGCTGGAAAGAAGGGCGGTGCGGGCTGTGAGTCAGCCAGGAAAACCCTGTATGTCAGCCTGGCCAGCCTTAGTCATCCCCTTGAGGCCAGGCCTACCTGCTCACAGGGACTGCATCCGCTCCCTCCTCCTCCTGCCAAAATAGGCTTGAGCTTCATCTGGGCTGCAGCTGGGAGGTGTTTTCCCTCTGGCTCGTCCACAGCCTCTTGACCACTTCCTGTTGACCTCTGGCCTTTGGGTTTTGAGTGGGGCTTCCTCCCTCCTCCTTCCCAGAGGAAATCCTGAATATCCGTTCCACAAACCTGAGGCCCTCTGCAGGCTGTTGACCTCGCAGCAGAAGAGGAAAGAGGAGGTGAGCTGAAGGTGAAGCCAGAAGCTTCAGGAAAGGCCCCTGAGCTTCCAGAATCGAATTTTGCTTAGAGGACCACAGTAGGGGCCCAGAAAGGGGGACGTTGGTGCCTGGTGCAAGATGTGGCGGTTGTGCGGAGCTGGCTTGCCCAACTGACGAGAAATTCAACGTGAGGAGCCAAGGTAACCCGCATATTGAGAACAAGGGCGACTAGACACGCAGTTCTGCCCAGCAAGCATTACTGTGCCTGATGTGGCTGCAGGCACTGCGGAGGAAGGGGATGGCATCTCTACCTGCAAGGAGTTCGCTCTCCTAGTTGTGGAAATGGGTACAATATCCCGTCATTTGTGGTTTAGGAAGAAATGTCTACTCACAGGAGTCTAAACAGGAAGTGTTTTTTTACTTTTTCACATTGCTTTCCATTATGCTATGCTAAGTTCCCTTTCCTGTCCCTTGAAACATTTTGGGTGGGTTCCATAGTTGACTGGTCCTTTTCAGGGGCGTGGTGATTGGTGGCAGCTGGGCAGGCCCAGCCTCCTCTCGGAGGTCTGGAGGTGGCAGTTTCTCCACCATTCGCCATGGAGCCGACTAAGACTCATGGAGACCCCACGTGTGTAAGAGCAGAATTGTGCTCTGCAGGGTTTCCAATGGCTGATTTTTTGAAAGTAGATCACCAGGGTTTTCTTCCAAGGCCCATCTGGGTGGATTAGAATCTCCAGCCTTTCATTTATCAGCCAAGTGCATTAACTGTTGGTATAACTCAGGGACTCCTGAGGGGTTCTTAGCCCTGTTTATCTTCGGCTCAGTCTGGAAACCATTAAATCCTTTGTATGACCTATGCTAAAAGGAAGCACAGGGGCCTGTGGGAGCAGTAAGGTGGGCACCAGGCCTGGATTGGGGAGGTGTCAGGAAAGGCTCTGGGTAACCTCTCCCCACCCCAGGTGTGACAGACTCAAATTCCCTCAGGACACAGTGTTTGGTTTATGTGATAATTTTCTCCTCTTCTGAAAGAAGTTTCCTATGACCTCTGGGCATCTACATGGAAGTTATTGTGAACTTGAGGGCAGGGAGTCTTTGTGTCTCCAGTGCCCACTAGGCCCTGGCATGCTGATAGTGGGTGAATTAATGAGCTGATACCAATTGAGGAGTTTTGTTCTCTCTCAAGAGCCCTCATGTATGCCTTGTTTGATGGGGTGTCTTGGAAACCTGGAAGATTTGGAATTCTTAGCAAGAATTTTTAGGAAGTGAGATGGCCCAGCCTGATCCAGTGGCTAGCGGGCTGTGAGCTGGGCTCTGCTCAGCCATGGGGGAGGCTTGTTTCTGGCCAGTCCCTTGCATGGTTCTTCCTCCGCTGGAGCTGGAACCCCCTTCTCAAGTGTCTGCTTCCTCTTCCACAGCAGCCTTCCAGAGCTCGCTCTCATTCTGTTCAGAAACATGCTTTCAATTCATGCAGTGTCGTTCCACTCCCTCCAAGGTTATGCTTATGGAACTATGTTCTTTCCTATGACATTCCGATCGCAGGTCTATTTATAACAATGACTCACCCACCACCTAAACTTCTGCAGGAAGAGTTCGGCTTCAGAGCCAACTCCCCTGGAATATAAAACAATTTGAGCTAGTAAATTGTCACTATTTCATTTCCATAAGATTGTTTGTCCTTGGCCTCCTCTTGACCCTGTTGCCAGATCACTCAGTGAAACTCCCGTCCCCAGTGCCACCATCTTCTCTTGTTTATCAAGATTCTTGTGACTCCTGACCTGCACAGATGAGCAAGTTCCTCTTTATCATTAACCTTGAGACAAGACTTCACTTCCTGCATTTACAGATGGGAAGTTTTCTGCTGGACCATTTCCCTTTGTTTTCAATTGTTTGCATGTGAATGAGCTCAGGTTGGGAGGTGGGCTGGGAGAAGATGAGTCTGGAAGAGAGCTCTGAGCCCCTACCCTTGGCCTGAGGTGGTTGTCTTTAACCTCCTTCTTGTAACTCAAAGGGACTACCAGTATGGAGTCGGGGTAGGGAGTTGTTATCAGTCAAAGTAGTTTCTACGTTTTCTCTGCCCCACTTCAGGGCAGGCTTTCATCATCTCATCCAGCAGACATCTGTCTGTAGAGATCTATGACCTCTTATGGCAGTGAGGCTTGAGGGACACAAGGATGAACAAGACATTTGCAGTCCAGCTGGGGAGATGAGATGGCCTCCTTACCCACCAGCTCCTTCCAGTTTGTCAACTGACACAGTTGTTGTCTACTTCATAGAGAAAATATGGTAGAAACCCTCAGTAGGGTCTTTGGCTTCCTGTCCACATCCCCCTACTTCTTCTATCTTGGTGGTTGAGGTATCTTTCTATCTCATGGCCATGACCCATGCTCTGGAGTCTTTCCCCTGACTCCCACTGCCTGGATTCAGAGACACCACTCTCTCCTGTTTTGGAAATGAAACTGAGTGGAGTCAAAGTTCAGCCTGCATCCCGGTGGACTCCACCCCTTCACAGCATGCCTTATTTCAGGCTTCTATCTCTTCTGCTTCACATCACTGCCATAGTCACCCACTGGTGGCCTCACCTTCAGGCTGTCTCCCTTCAATCTATCCTCTGTTAATCACACATGTCACTACCCTACTTAAATCTCTTCCATGACTCCCCACTTTGCATGGCATACCCCCCCCCCCACCCTGTGTCCAGTCCTTATCTGTCTCTTGGTCTCATCTCCTGCCACATTTTCACACCACCATCCTCAAACCCTATTTCTCAGCCCTCCTGAAATACTCCAACTCTCCAATTAATTTTCTTCCCTCATACCTCTGCCTTAGCACATTATGTTTCCTTTGCACAGAACATTCTTATCACCTTGTCTTTTGGCTAAGTCCTGCTCTTCATTAATAACTCTCCTAGGTTGTCCTCTCCACTGGACAGCCTTCTCAGACCAACCCCTTCTCTCCTAGTTGGGTTAGTGTCTTTTTCATTGTTTTCCTTGTCATTGCCATGGTTTGCCACCTGCCCTGAACTTTCTGTCTGAGTGTCTACTCTCCCACAGGCCCAGACTTTCACGCCACCCACCAGACTCCAGTCTGGGTCCAAATTTCTTTATTTTATGTACCCCCCCCCCCAAGAGTGATTCCTTTTCCTTTAGAACATTTAGTAGTTACATGTAACAAGAGCAGCTATTTGATTAATGTTTGCCTCCCCCACCAGACTGGAAGCTATGTGAAAATAGAGATGTTTATTTTTTAAACTAGGGGCATTGTTTTTCTTCTTAAAGAGCATCGATTATTAAGTATTTCAAGAGAATAATGAACACCCCTGTATCCACCATCCTACTTTGTCCTATCTGAACACTGGCCATATTTGCTTCATCCATTTTTTGGATTTTATTTAAGCTAACATTATAAATATGATTGAAGGTTCCTAAGTTTCAATGCATGTCTGTAAAAACTTGGTTTTATAAAATAAGTTTAAATGTTAAGTTGGTAAAAATATTTACAAAATATGTAGAAGGTTTAAAGGTTAGTGAAACAGTGACCACCTGTGTACTGACCACCCAATTTAGGACAAAGAATACAAGTGTCATTTTTAAAGTCTCCTCTGAGGCCCTCCTCATTCCATTTCTTGATCTCCCTTCTCAGAGGTAACATTATTCTGTGTCACGTGTATGAATTTCTTGCTTTTTCACATTGTTGTTGTTGTTGTTATTTGCCATCGAGTCGGCCCCGACTCATAGTGACCCCTCCTTGGGTTTCCGAGGCAGTATCACTACAGAAGTAGGAATGCCCAACCTACTCAAATATATTTGTATCCCTGGACAATATGATGTTTAGTTTTGCCGTTGGTTCTACCTTTATATAAATGGAAACATATTGTTTGATTTTCTGCAATCTACTTTTTTTATTCAACATTTTGTTCTGACATTGTATGTACCCTGTAATTCATTCATTTTCTTTTTTTTTTTTTTTTTTTCTGGTTACTTCGTGTCACTCTGACAGAAATATCACAGGTGGGTAGCTTTAACAGGAGTTTATTCTCTTACTGTTTGGAGACTAGGAGTGTGAGTTCAAAGTGCCAACTCTAGGGGCTGGGTGAAAGCCCCTCAACATTGAGCTTCAGCTCTGCCCCTTGCTCCTGGCCCACTGAAGCTGGAGGCTTTTCTTCACTCAGGCAGCTGTTGGCTGCTGAGGCTGACAACCCAAGGTCAACAAGTAAAAAGGCACAGTCCCAAATATTACCAAACCATACGGCAGATTCAAGTCCAATAAGAGCCCCAAGATCGGCGGATAACGTGGGAGGCTGCTGAACAAAGACTCGGCTACATGCAGGATTCAAGTATGCCAAAAGCTGCAGACCATTCCCAAAGCTTCTCCTTTTGTACTGGAAGTGGACCTGGTCCCTAAGCAGCTATTCAGCTACTTGCGGCAGATTCTACCACGGAGTTGATTGTCATCTCATCATGGGGAGTCCAGCCACTCAGAATCAGGCCCTCCTAAGTTGACACATAATCTTAACTACTACATTTCTGTTATATGAAAATACCATAGTTTATTTATCCAACTTCCTGCTGGTCGACATTTAGGTTGTTCTCTCCCCTACAGTCTGCCTTTTTTTTTTTTTTCTGTTACAGTCAGTGCTGCAGGGAAAAGGTCCCTTTTACACACAAAAGAGGTGCAAATGCCCTCCAGCTAAAAGCCACCAGGAACACATCTGTCGTGGATTTGGAGGGTCATAAGATATGTATCTCTACCTGTTTTTGGGTTTGTTGTACTGTGGTGGCTTCCATGTTGGTATGGTGCTTGAAGGTATGCTACCAGTATTTCAAATACCAGCAGGGTCACCCATGGTGGACAAGTTTCAGTAGAGCTTCCAGACGAAGGCAGACTAGGAGGAAAGCCCTGGCTATCTACTTCTGAAAACTAGCAGTGAAAGCCTTCTGGATCCCAACAAAACCTTGTCTAATACAGTTCTGGAAGATAAGGCCCCTAGAATGATCAAAACCAACCAACCAACCAACCAAACAAACAAAAACAACCAAAATCACTGCCATCAAGTTGATTCCGACTCATTGCGACCCCCATTGGGTTTCTGAGGCGGTAAATCTTTACGAAAGTAGATTGCCCCATCTTCCTTCCATAGAGCAGCTAGTGGGTTTGAACTGCGAAACTATAGGTACTCAAAACACACAGTGGCTGCAGCAATGGACTTGAGCATACCAAACATCTTGGAGATGGTGCAAGACCAGGCAACATTTTGTTCTGTTGTACTTGGGGTTGACATGTGTTGGAGCCCACTCCATGGCGACCAGCAATAACAACAAAGTATGTACGACTTCATACCTTCAACTTACCTAGATTTTGCCAATCTGTATTCCCACAAGCAGTGTATTAGAACTCCAGTTGCTCTACAATCTCACCAATTGTTAGTTTTCTAGACTTCAAATAAATTTGTGAGTTTAATGGGTGTGAAATGCTTTCTCATGACTACTGATTTCTGGTGAGCTTGAGCATGTTTCCAAACATTTTCTCTTCTGTGAAGCCCATTCATCTCTCTTGCCCATTCCCTTTGGTGATTTTTCTTCAGAATTGATTTGTTGGTTGTTCTTTATAGATTTTTTTTTTTTTAATTAGGATTTGGGTGAAGATTTACAGAGTAAATTCACTTTTCATACAGCAGTTCACATATACTTTGTGTCATGTCATTGAGCAAAATTTACAATGCAGCAGCTCCCCTCCCACTTCCTCCCCATAGTTACCTTCTCCCAGTGTCCATCCCTTCATACTTGTTCTTTATAGATTTTTTTAAATGTGAATCCCTTGTCATTTATTTGAATGGGAAATCTCCTCCTAGGCTTGTCTTTTTTTGGGGGGAGGAGTGAGGTCGTTACAGATTTTTGCATACAGTGTGAAATACACAGATCTTAATTAGTACAGTTTGATGGATTTTGACAAATGCATACAGCCCCATAACCCACTCCTCTATCATGCTATCAAACACTTCCATCACCCAGGTGAGTTCCTTCATGTCCCCTCCCAGGCAACCACTGTTTTGATTTCTTTCACCTACTAGAACTTCATATAAATGAAATCATACAGTAAGTGTGTCTGAGTTCTTTGATCAGTGTAATGTTTTTGAGACTTATGTTGTTGCACGGATTTCTTTTTTATTGCTGAGTAGATTCCCATTGTATAAATATACCACAATATGTTTATCTTCTGTTGATGAGCATTTAGGTTTCTTCAGGTTTTTGCCACTGTTAGTAAAGTGGCTGTAAACATTCTTTTTTTTTTTTTAGGATTTGGGTGAAGATTTACAGAGTAAATTCACTTTTCATACAGCAGTTCACATATACTTTGTCTCATGTCATTGACCAAAATTTACAATGCAGCAGCTCCCCTCCCACTTCCTCCCCATAGTTACCTCCTCCCAGTGTCCATCCCTTCATACTCTTCTGCACCCTGAGCTATCTCTCTGTGCATAAGCAGCCCTTCCTTCTCCCATGATTGTTCTCTCCAGGGCGAGTGTCTACTTGAGGTAAATGTTTAACTCACATGCCTGTACTTTGTTTGGCTGGAAACCACAGTTGTGGGTTCAATTCCAGACCTGAAGGGCAGCTAGGGGCCATAGTCTCAGTGGTTACACCAGGTTCCATTGGACCAGCAAACCTGGTCCCCACCTTCTTTTCTTTTTTTGCCTCCAAATGATTTTGAGTTTTGTACCACATTGTTCTCCCTCTTTATGCAGGATCTCCTACATCCCTTCCAAGTGGATGGCAGTGGTAGCCGGGTACCATCTAGTTCTTCTGGTCTCATAGTTGTATAGGTTGCAGATCGGATGGTGTACCAGTCGCTAGGACTGATTGTTTCCATTAATTTTGGTTTTCTTCCTTATTCTTGATGAGGAGAGACCCGTTGTTGCATCTAGATGGCAGCTTCCTAGCTTTTAAGGTCCCAGTCGCTACTCGCCAAAGTAGTAGGTGGAACAATGTTTTGTATAGTATGTTTTGCCAATTGAGCTTGATGTCCCCTGCGACTATGGTCCCAAGCCCGCAGGATCAACTACTCCGTCCCTCTGGGTAGCTGGCTGTGAGCAAGCAGTGACCATAACCTTGCCCCTTGTCAGCTCTACTATACACCTGGGAATTCTGATCATTCACATGAACTTATAGGCCCATTGTCTGCCAACCCCATATATGATCTTGGATACACTCTCCATTTAGACATACCTAATTGTTTAGCTTGTTCACCCATCTATCCGTCCCTATACCCATGTTTGCTTTCACTGACAACTCAGTATTGTATATGCAAAGCTGTAAACATTCTTGTACATATCTTTTATGAACATATGTCTTCATTTCTCTTGATAAATACTTCAGTGTGGAGTTGCTGGGTCATAGGGAGGTATATGTTTAACTCTATAAGAAGCATTGTACTTTCATCTTTTAACTTTGTTCAGAGTATTGCCTATCATCAGATTTGATGATTTTTTTTAAACAATTGTTTACACTTGGTTAAAGAAATAATTTTCTGAGATCATGCACATTTTCTTCTGAAGGTTTTATTTCACATCTGAATCATTCATTCACCTGAAATGGACTTTTTCCTATTGAGATAAGAATCTATTTTTCCCATTTCCCATTTGGATAATTAGTATTCCCACACCAGTATTGATTAGTCTATTCCTCCCCGCACTGTAGTATTGTCTGTCACAGATGAGGTTTCCATATGGACTGAGATCTCTAGGAACTCTCTTTATCTCCAAAAATGCTTGGCCTTAAAGTATATTTTTCAGATATTGGTTAATTATACCAGCTTTCTTTTGGTTAATATTTTCCTAGTTGCTCAAAGGGCATGGGGTCAGCATCTTCTGGCCTTCTCCAATCTCACGAGGGGAAACAGTCACCATCAATGTTGTTGTTGTTGTTATTTGCCGTCGAGTCGGCCCCGACTCATAGCGACCCCTCCTTGGGTTTCCGAGGCAGTATCACTACGGAAGTAGGATTGCCCAACCTTCCTTCCGAGGAGTGGCTGGTGGGTTTGAACCGCCAGCCTTCTGGTTAGCAGTCAAGTGCCTTAGGCACTGTGCTACCAGAGCTCCCTCACCATCAATAGTCTAAGGCTTATTCCTATGAGGCCAGACACACTGCCACCTGCCAATCTTTTTACTAATTTTGACACCAGCCTTCCCTCCCATGGCACTCGCTACGTCTCTGCTGCGTTCAATAATTCATTGCAATGGCTATACATAATTCACAGATAATACTCATGATTATGGGGTTTATTAGGGAATTAACAGGTTACAATTCAGGTTCAAGAACACACTGAGGATACAGTTCTTCCATCAGGACAGTCTCCCCTCTGGTATGCCCTCAAGCACGCTTCTCTGGCTCTTGGCCTCTCAGCCTGGCCTCTGCCCTGCTCGGGCAAGTGGTACAAAGTTCTTTTAGCTCTGTCGATAGGTACCCTAGGTGCACCCCACTCTGCCAGAAAGCCTCTTGCCCAAAGGCACTCAGCTTTCTTGCTTCAAGGACCAGTAAGCCCCTTTCAGCTGGGTGTCTTTCTCTCAGCCAGGCATCTCTCAGCCAAGGAGGTTCAACATAGACATCTCAAGTCCAAGGACATGCTCCACTTGACCTTCATCTCTCCTCTTGATGGCAGTGAGATCCCCCTTTCTGCCTCTAGAAAGGTTCATTTTATGCCTGGCAGAGTGACAAAACCAACCCATCGCAGCATCAGAGTTCTATCCACCTTATTTGCGTGGTCCTACCCAGTAATCCGGTGGGAGTTACAAAGATTATGGCTAGAAAAGCCATACCAACTAATTCACTGCCCCACATTAATTTATCTTTTGCCATTTGAAAAAAAATTCGAACCTCTCTGAGTCTTTATGTTTTAGGTATGTGTTACTTAACATCCATTTGGACTATATCCGACCACATATATGTCTGTGGTCCCATAAGGTTTTTGGTGTTTTTTTTTTTTTTTTCTTTTAAAGAGATAGCAGCTCTCCTGTTTTATTATTTCCCTCTAATGGTTTTAAAGACCCCCCAAACTCAGACTCTTGCAGCTCTGACACCATGGGTGGGATTCAGGCAGGTGAGGCCGAGAACATGGCCCTGGGTGCAGGCTCTCAGGCTTTGTCCAGTGCTCCTTTCACTCTTAAAAATATCTTGGTTAAGGTGATAAAATATGGGGTTGCCCTAATTGTGTTGTCTGTAGGTATGGTTTCTTTTTTATTGCCCTTCTAAGGATTCATTATACTTCCTGTATGTGAAGATACAATTAATTATAAATTATAAAATATAACTCATCAATCCTAAAAAAATGTTTTGCCATTTCTCTTTTAAAAAAATATTAAATACTTTTATTTAAAAGTGTAGCTTGAGCAAATGATAAGTTAATAAATATGTAATTCAATTAATATGTCATCAAGTTGTCTAACCTTGCAGCTTAAAGCTGATACAGCTACTCTTACAACATACCAGATGTGGTGGTTGAAGTTGTATGTCCACTTGGTTGGGTCTGGTTGAGTGGCTGGGCAGCTGGTGGTAGTTATTCCTCATGATGAGACTGGCAATCAACTCCATCGTGGGATCTACCACAAGCAGCTGAGTAGCTGCTTTAGGGATATGGCTGCTTCGTATATAAGCAGCAGCTTTGGGAATGGTTTTTAGCTTATGGCATGCTTGAACCCTACATGTAGCTGTGTTGTTGTTCAGCAGCCTGCCATACTCTGCCAAACTTGGGACTTTCAATGGACTTGAATTAATGGCCTGCCATGTGGTTTGGTAACATTAGGACTGTGCCTTTTTACTTGTCAACCTTGGGCTTGTCAGTCTCAGCAGCCAGCAGCTGTCTGAGTGAAGAGAAGCTTCTAGCTCCAGTGGGCCGGGAGCAGGAGGCAGAGCTGAAGTTCAAGGTTGAGGGGCTTTCACCCAGCCCTCAGAGCCTGGCACTTTGAACTCAGACTTAAAGCCTCCAAACTGTTAGAGAATAAACTCCTGTTTGTTCAAGCCATCCCATTTGTGGTATATTTCCTGTCAGAGCAGCACTAGATAACCAGAACACCAGGTGTTATATAAAATGGACCTTTTGTTGGCTGCTGTTCTGTGACACCTGCTTTAACCCTTTGTGTTTGCTTCTATTGTGTATCATACGTAAAAGAATATATAAAACATAGATTAAAGAATAGCTTGTCCACCACTCAGGTTAAGAAATAAAACATTATCTAACACCTTAGGTTTCCATTTTGTGTCCCTGCTCAAGCCCATCCTGCCCTACTTCCCACATCACTACTATTCTGAATTTTATGTTGCTTATTCCATTGCTTCTCTGTTTAGTTTTAACCACATGTGTATGTATTTCTAAACAGTTAATTATTTACTTCTGCTTGTTCTGAAGTTTATGCAAGTGGAATTATGCTATACGTATTCTTCTGTGACATATTCTTTTTTATCCTTCAAATTTATGTTTTTAAGTTAATTCACAATGATGAGCATCACTGTTTTTCATTCATTTTCACTGCAGTATGGTATCCCACTGTATGAATATAGTACAATATATTGAACTAATCTGTTGATTATAGAGACTTAGGTTGTTTCCATATTTTTAATTTTATACCCAGGAGTGGGATTTCCAGGTTATCGTAGGGTATGTGTATGTTTAACTTTGTTAGTTAAAAAACAAAAAACCAAACTCACCACCATTGAGATCCAGCTCACAGTGACCCCTCCTTGGGTTTCCGAGGTGTTATCTCTACAGAAGTAGATTGCTCAATCTTCCTTCTGAGGAGTGGCTGGTGGGTTTGAACCTCCAGCCTCTGGTTAGCAGTCAAATACCTTAGGCATTAGTACCTAATAATTAGTACTAATTTACATTTCCACCTTCTATATATGAGTTTCTTTTGCTTCACATGCTCACTAACAGTTGGTTTTGTCAGTGTTTTAATTACATGAAACTCGTGGGTGTGGAATGTATGGCATGTATATGTGTTTTTAAACTTTTTGTTTTGGCATTGTGAACATTTTAATTTTCAATATTCTCAATTATGTTAAACATATACTCATGTTTATTGGACATTTGTTTTTTATCTTCAGCAGAATTTCTCCTTTGTCTTTTACCTATTTTCTTTAGGATTATTTTCCATTTTCTTTTCTCATTCTTTATTTAAAAAAAAAAAATCAAACTCACTGCTGTCAAGTTGGATCTGACTCATAACGATCCCTCCTTGGGTTTTTGAGGTGGTATCTCTACAGAAATAGATTGCCCGGTCTTCCTTCTGAGGATTGGCTGGTGAGTTTGAACCACCAACCTTCTAGTTAGCAGTCAAATGCCTCTTAAAAATAAGTTCTTAATTTATGTACTTTTTTTTTTCTTTTCTTTTAATGGTAAGTGCTTTCTCTGTGCTTTATTTAATAAGCCCTTTTCTACCCTGAGGTCCTAAAAATATTATCCTATATTGTGTTCTAAGGAGCTCTGGTGGTTAAGGTATTGGGCTGCTAACCAGAAGGTCAATGGTTTAAACCTACCAGCTGCTCCACAGGAGAAAGATGAGGCAGTCAGCTTCCGTAACTATTTACAACCTTGGAAATCCTAATGGGGAGTAAAGTAGAACAGAAATCTAACATGATTCTAAAAAAATACTGTGTATGGTAATAGTTAAAACCAATTCTTACACTATGCATCAGAATCTACTCGATGGCAGTGGGTTTTCTTTTTTTTTTTTAATTGTGTTCTAATTTTACATTTCACATTTGTGTTGAATTTACCTTTAGTGAATTTTTATGTAGGGTATGAAGGAGAGAGTTATTTTTTTTCATATGGATAACCAGTTGTACCAATATCATTTATTATGGTCCCTGGGTGGTACAAACAGTTAACGCTGCTAACTGGAAAGTTGGAGGTTTGAGTCAACCCAGAGGCACCTTGGAAGAAGGCCTGCTGACCTAATTCCAGAAAATCAGCCACTGGAAACCCTGTGGAACACAGTTCTTTTCTGACACGCGTAGGGTTGCCATGAGTTGGAACTGACTCTACAGCACCTGGTGATTACGAATCTGTGTAACCTTCATACCTCTGGCCTACGGTTAGGTTGAGGATGGTGTGGGAAAGACCATTGGTTACGGGTCAGTCTGAGAAGCAACCATGACTGTGATGTAAGAGTTTGTGGAAAGGTTGTGAACTGTTGCATCTGATCAACCTCAAAGTGGCAGCTTGTGGTGAAATTGCAAAGCGATATCTAACTGCCATAACCTTCTGGAAAAAAAAAAAAGGGTATTATTTCTTCTTACTTCACCTCTACTTCCCAATACTTTTCAAGTTTGTCACATTGGCAAACTCTAACCTGGAACTATACTGGGAAAAGTAATTCTCTGACTTGAAAGGAAGTGATTGTGGTGCCACGTTAACAACAGACCATCCAGAACAATGGGAGATATTTACATGGTTAGCACTTTTTTCCATGTATAGGTAAGGTGTCCCCAGCCAGCCTGGTTGGGAATGGCTTCATGTTCATAATAAGACCATGTCTTTCTTACTATGCCTAGGACTAGAAGTTAGTGAAGGAGAAATCAGATTTGAAATGAATGGTGCCAGACGCTAGTCTGTTCAAAAGTAAGATAGAGGCATACCTGACAGTTAATGAATAAAAATACTGTTATTTTTCTGGAGTTTGTAATATTTGTGGTTATTTTTGGCTTTTAAAAAACTGTAATTTGCTTTTTCTTTCTCATTTTAAATCAATATTCATTTCTGTACCTAATTTTGTGTTTCTGAATTTTTATTCCTTTTCTTGAAGAGAACTCAATTTGTATAAGCTTCAGAACCCACAAAACCTGCATGTGCCCTAATTCCATAATTGTTCACTTTAAGCATTTTCTAGTTCTTCTCATAATTTTTAATTCTAAGTGTTTTCTAGTTTCTGTTAGGATTTTTTTTCCAACATCCATGTGTTGTTTAGAAGTGTATTAAGTGTATGGGTTTCCTCTTCTCATAGTCTTTTGATTAAATTGATTTCTTACTTAATTCCATGGGCCAGAGAATGTGATTTGTATAATACCAATCTTCTAAACTTTATGGTCTAGCACAGTTTTCATAATATTCCATGAATGCTTGAAAATAATGCATTTAGTCTGTAATTAAATGAGATGGGGGTGGGTAGGCAATGTTCTACATTGAAATCTAGCTTGTTCACTGTGCTCTTCAAACCTCTATATCCTAAGTGGGGGGTGTGTGTGTGTGTGAGTAATATCTATTAGTTAGAAAATTGTGTTAAAGTCTCCCACTATGGTGATAGATCTGTTTTTCTGTATAGACATGTCAATGTTTGCATATATATTTTGAACCTAGATATTAGGAACACACAAACTTAGAATTTCTGTATTTGACTGGTGAATAAACCTTTTATCATCTTACAGTGGTTCTTTTTACCTTTAGTAGTGCCTTTTCAATCTTCATGACTATTAAGTCTGATACTGATCTGTTGTTGTTGTTATGTGCCATTGAGTCGGACCCGACTCATAGCGACCCCTCCTTGAGTTGCCGAGGCAGTATCACTACGGAAGTAGATTGCCCCATCTTCCTTTCGAGGAGTGGCTGGTGGGTTTGAACTACCAGCCTTCTGGTGAGCAGTCAAGTGCCTTAGGCACTATGCTACCAGAGCTCCTGATACTGATCTAGCTGGATGGAATTATTTTTTAAATTAGTATTTGTTTGATAGCTCTTTTTTTATTATTGGATTTCAGTCTTTCTGTATTTTCATTTTCAGGTGTGTCTTTTGTAAATAAGCTTATAGTTGGATAGTGTGTGTACATGTGTGTAGAGGGGAGGGGATTGTGGATATGTGCGTATATGTGTCTATGTGTCAGTCCACAATGGCATTTCTTTGTCTTAGCTGGAAAGTTTAGTTCATTGATACTTTTAATGAATACTCATGTATTAGGATTTCTTTCTGTTATCTGTTACACTTTTTGTCTGTTTCTTCCACACTCACTGGCCTTTTTTTTTTTTTCTTTCACTTGATTGAGTTTTTAAAAAAATTTCCTTTTCTTTCTTCTTGTTTTAAGCTACACGCATCCATGTCTATTTTTCAGTACTCCTAACTATGGTAGCATAGTGCCTAAGGCACTTGACAGCTAACCAGAAGGCTGGTGTTTCAAATCCACCAACCACTCCTCGGAAGGAAGATTGGACAATCTACTGTAGTGATACTGCCTCGGAAACCCAAGGAGGGGTTGCTATGAGTCGGGTCCGACTCGAGGCAAATAGCAAATAACAACAACAACTG
>NW_006921629.1:4321178-4325760 GCF_000298275.1 Orycteropus afer afer
ATTCAATTTAACAGAGTTTAAAATTAATAAATACATTCATTTTCTTTCTGAACAATACAAAAACCTTTGAATGTTTAATGCTGATCACGTCCTCTTAATTTACATATTATTTTCAGCCTGTTTTCTAACCACAAATTAGACGTTAGTAGTGTTGTTTCAGAAATTCAATATTGGTTAGGATTTTTACCTATATATTTACCTAATATTTTTGTTCATTATTCCTTTTTGTAATACACTCTCCATCTGTGATAATTTTCCTTCTTTTTGTAGTATGTTCTTTATAATATTTGAATGTGTGTGTGTGAGAGAGAGAGAGAGAGAGAGAAAGGTCTTTTGGTGACAAACTCAGTTTTATTTGCTTGAAACTACTTTTATTGAGTCCTCATTCTTAAAAAAGTGTTTTGCTGGCTAGAGAATTCTAGGTTAATTTCTCGGCACACTGAAGTTACTATTCTGTTGTTTTCTGGCTGCCATTGTTGCTGTTGAGAAGTCAATACCAGCTTCACTGCTACTCTTTTGTCATTTCTCTTCTTAAGATCTTTTCTTTGTTGTTTGGTTTTCTGCAGTTTTACTCTGATGGATGTGATTTGATGGGATTACTGAATCTCAAGTTTAGGTCTTTCAAAGATTCTACAAAATTCTTATTTTCTTTTTAAATATTGCTTCTTGCTCATTTTCTCTCTTATCTCTTGATTCTTAGACATCCATAAGACCTCCTTTATGCCTTTTTCGTATTTTCCAATGTTTCGTCACTTGGGACTGCATTCTGGGTAGTTTATTTTGATCTCTTTTAAGTTCACTATCCTCTCTACCCTTGTACCTAATATGGCTGCTTAACCCTTCCACTGAGTTTTTAACTTTTAAGTTCAGATTTATGTAGGTGAGTTAATGGATAGACAGACAGATGTTGTTGGCAGGTGCCGACGCCCAGTGACCCTGGGTGCAACAGAACAAGACCTTCCTGGTCCTGTGCCGTCCTCACAATCCTCGCTGTGTTTGAGCCCATTCTTGCAGGCACTGTGTCAATCCATTGAGGGTCTTTTCTGCTCAGCCTCCACTTTGCCAACCATGATGTGCTTCTCCAAGGACTAGTCCCACCTGATAACATACCCAAAGTGAGTCAAAGTCTTGCCATCCTTCCTTCTAAGGCACCTTCTGACTATACTTCTTCCAAGACAGATTTGTTCATCCTTCTGGCAGACCATAGTATATGCAATATTCTTTGCCAAGACCATAATTCAAATGTATCAATTCTTTGGACTTTCTTGTTCATTGTCTAGCATGCATATAAGGTGACTGAAAATACCATGGCTTGGGTCAGGCATATCTCAGTCCTCAAAGTGATATCTTTGCTTCTTAACACTTTAAAGAGGTCTTCTGCAGCAGATTTGCCTAATGCAATATGTAATTTGATTTCTTGACTTGCTTCCATGAGCTTTGATTGTGGATCCAAGTAAAATGAAATCCTTGTCAACTTCAACCTTTTCTCCATTTATCATGATGTTGCTTATCGGTCCAGTTGTGAGAATTCTTGTTTTCTTTATGTTGAGGTATAATCTATACTGAAGGGTATAGTCTGATCTTCAAGTCCTCTTGACTTTTGGCAAACAAAGTTGTGTCATCTGCATATCACAGGTTGTTAATGGGTCTTCCTCCAATCCCAATCCCACGTTCTTCTTCACACAGACAGACAGACAGACAGTCATTGCCAATAGTTCTATCATGTCTTTGTCAGATTTACTTGTTAATTCTGCGTAGTCTTGTTCCCTTTTATATTTCAAACTTTTATTTCTTTAAATATAGTAAAGGCAGTTATTTTATATCCTGGGACTGGTAATCTAATTTATGAAGTCTTTTTAGACCTGTTTCTACACTTTTGTTTTGTCTGGTTCTCAATCATGTTGCCTTGTTACATTAAGTGTTTTGTGCATTTTAACTGGGAGTTGCTAATTTTTTCTTGAAACTTTTATCTGGAATAATCTTTTAGATTTTGGTTGAAGGTAAATTCCTCCAAGCAGTATTTAAACTTTAAAGGGTAAGCTATATTAAATTATCCACTTGAAAAGTGCAAGAGCATATATTCAATTTATAAACGAGTATGAGGATTATTTATACATTTTAAGCACCGAGGTTAAGAGAAAAAAGTATCTTTGCTAATTCTTTCTGTGGCAGAGTTTATTTCTCATTTATCCTTATATTGAGAGCAAAGCCTTTTGGGGTCTAGTTCTTTTGTGGGAGTCTCTATTAGATTACTCACCTTGAATGAGCCCTAGACTTTATTCTGTTTGCCTGTGTCCCAAAGAGTTCTCACATAGAAAATTCAAGTTTTCTACTGTTTGGCCAACACTTTCAGAGTGAGAGCTGACTTTCCTGGCTTCCGGCTTCCTGCCTGGGGGCTCTCCCCTTACCTGTTCCAGCCATGGGCCCTGCTTGGAAGTTATTTAAACATTCAACAAATATTTATGAATTATCTATTATGTACCAGATAAACTGTCTTACATGCTTGGAGAACATCAGTATGTGAAACAAACAAATGTCCCTGTCTTCGTGGAGTTTACAATCTAGTAAGGAAGAAAGAAACATAATGAATAAGCAAACAATATAATAAGCAGTAGTTCTCAAACTTTTTGGTCTTATGATCCCTTTATACCTTTAAAAATTTTTTAAGGACCCTAAAGATCTTTTGGTTATGTGGGTTGTATCTATTGAAATATATCATATTAGAAATTTTAAAAAATTATCTAATCCACTAAAATAATAAACATATTACATATTAACATAAGTAACATTTTTATGAAAAATAATTACATTTTCCAAACCAAAAAATTAATGTGGAAACTGGCATTGTTTTACATTTTTACAAATCTCTTTAATGTCTGGCTTAATAGAAGACAGCTGAATTATATATGCTTCTGCATTCAATTTGTTGTAATATGTTCTTGTGGTTAAAGAATATAAAGAAAATCTAGCCTCTCGCAGTATGTAAATGGAAAAGGGTGATGTATTTGAATACTTTTTAAAGATAATTATGTATATTCTTCCTTGGTACTATATCAAGCTTGACAAATGTTAATTATTTAAAGGTAAGTTGACTGTTAAATCTGAAACCATATCAATGAACTTTTTGTACTCTGTCACATTAAATCTACTGGTCCACCTTATACTTTGAATGGATCTTTTATCCATGTGTGATTTTGTAATATCAAGTATTGGTTATTTGGAAAATACTCCTTTACCAAGTTATTACAAATCTTCTAATGTTCATACATTTTAGACAGTATCAACAAATCATTTTCATTACTATAACCACTGATCTCATCAGAAAGTCTTTGAATATTAAAAAGCTGTCAAGCTTGTGGTAGCCAAAACAAATTTTACAAAATTCTGATTTTCAGTTGTAAGCTCAAATGTTATCATTGGCAGCAGATACTGTATGTTGTTTGTCTTGAAGTTACAATCTAATCTTGGCCTATTTTTTAGAAAATGTCTGCCAAATACCTAATCTGAATAACAATAATAGTTTGTCAATCTTTCTTTCAAATAAAAATAGTATTCCATGAAAAAAGTGGCTAGTTTAGCTCACAACTCAAATAACTACACAGATGCTTTTCCTCGAGACAACCATTTTACTTTGTAATACAGAAGTGCCTTATGTATATTTCTCTTTTCATCATACAGAATATTAATAACATGTATATTAAAGGGACAAGGTTTTTTTTTTTCTTTTAATTGTGATTTGGGTGAAAATTTACAGAGCAAATTCACTTTCTATACAGCAGTTCACATATACTTTGTCTCATGATATTGACTGCAATTTACCCCAATGCAACAGCTCTCTTCCCACTTCCTCCTGAAAATTACCTCTTCCATGTATCCATCCCTCCATGCACTCCTGCCCCCTGAGCTGTCTCCCTATGCATAAATAGCTCTTCTTTCTCCCATGATTGTTCTCTCCAAGGAGTATATCTACCTCAGGTAAACATTCAACTCATATGCCTGTCTTTTGTTTGGCTGGAAGCCATAGGTGTGGGTTCAATTCCAGACCTGAAGGGCAGCTAGGGGCTATAGTCTCAGTGGTTCCACCAGGCTCTCTCAGACCAGCAAACGTGGTCCTCCCCTTTTTTTCTCCCCAGATGATTTTGAGTTTTGTTCCACATTGTTCTCCGCCTCTATCCAGCACATCCTACAAAGATCCTCTGCCGAGTGGTTGATAGTGGTAGCCAGGCACCGTCTAGTTCTTCTGGTCTCATAGTTGTATAGGCTGTGGATCGCATGGTGTACCAGTCACTAGGACTGATTGTTTCCATAAATCTTTGGTTTTCTTCTTTCTTCTTTGCTCTGGACAATGAGAGACCCATCATTGCATCTAGATGACTGCTTGCAAGCTTTTAAGATCCCAGTCTCTACTTGCCAAAGTAGGAGTTGGGACAGTGTTTTGTGTAGTACATTATGGCATTTGAGCTTGATGTCCCCTGAGACTATGGTCCCAAGCCCACCGGTTCAACTACTCAGTCCCTCTGGGTAACTGGCTGTGACCAAGAAGTGACTACAACCTTGTCCCTTGTCAGCTCTATTATACACC
>NW_006921629.1:4328395-4338532 GCF_000298275.1 Orycteropus afer afer
GTTGGATTTTATCAAATGCCTTTTCTGCATCAATTGATAATCAAGTGGTTCTTCTTCTTTGTTTTATTTACATGGTGGATGACGTTGATTGTTTTCTAATGTTGACCCATCCTTGCATACCTGATATGAACCCCCACTTGGTGTAATGAATTATTTTCTTGATATGTTGTTGGAGTCTATTGACTAGGATTTTGTTGAAGATTTTTGCATCTGTATTCATGAGGGTATAGGTCTGTAGTTTTCCTTTTGAGTTATGTCTTTGCCTGGTTTTGGTATCAGGGTTATGCTTGCTTCATAAAATGAGTTAGGGAGAATTCCACCCTTTTCTATGTTTTGGAATAGTTTGAGTAGGATTGGTGTCAGTTCTTCTCTGAATGTTTGATAGAATTCTCTGGTGAAAACGTCTGGGCCAGGACTTTTTTTTGTTGGTAATATTTTAATGACCTGTTCAATTTCTTCTTTTGATATAGATCTGTTCAACTTTTCCGTGTTGGTTTAGGTAAGTGGTGTGTTTCTAGAAATCTGTCGATTTCTTCCAGATTTTCAAATTTGTTGGAGTATAGTTCTTCATAGTATCCTGATATTATCTAAAAGGATAAGTTTTAATAAAACTACTAACTTTCATGGCTTCATCTAGGATGTTCGTAAGTAAAATGACTTTCTTACTTCTACAAGGGCATGGTAGAACTGTTTGGTGCCACTACCTTGATTCATGCTAAGGCACAAGCTGTTTTACTGGTTGTTGCTTTTACACCATCAGTGCACATGTCAACATAGTTTCAGGACAAATTATGAGATTTTAAAAAGTTATTCACTACTTTGAAGGGTTCAGCCCCTCTTGTATTTGTTGTCAAGCATTCATGTGAAAGATTGTTCTGATGATTAGTTGGTGCTGATACCACAGAATAAAAGCAGAACAGCCAGTCTGGGCACATGTGTGGATTCATCCAGTATAAGGTAAAAAGTGCAATTCTGTACATGAAATATTAATTCAGTCATCATGTTTGCAGTTTAATCTTTAGTTTGACAAGTTATTGCTTGTTGGAAATTGGCAGTGCCATGATTTCTTCTACTGACTTTTCATTCAGCAGATATTCAGCAAGTCAACCATAGTTGTCAGGTATTTCATGCACTTTAACAGCCAATATAATGCAGTAACTTACCCTGTAAGATGTTTCGATGGTTTTTGTTTTTTACTTCTAGTTTGTAACAATTTTTGGCTCATCACATGTGTGTTTAAAATAATCAATTCCTTTAACTTTTGAATGATTAGTGTCAAAATAACACTGCAACTTTTAACAACATGTTACTATTCAAAAATGTTCTGCATAGCAAGCAATAAGATAAATTATTATGAGCTACTTTCCAGTTCACCAATTATTTCTTCAACTACGTTTAATCTGCTATTTAATTCATTCATTGAGTTTTTAATTTTAGTGACTTTCTATGTTTTTCTAATAGTTTAAGTTGGACATTTTCCAAATATGCCTGTTCATTTCAATGGTATCTTTTTGTTGTTTTCTTTTTTACTCCTTTAATATCTTTAACTAAAACATAACTTATTTTGTTGTTCATATGTTGCTTGTTCTAGAGGTTGAAGTCTTGGGGCCAGGGAGGTGTCAAATCTTATTGCTTATTCTGTGTGACTCTTGCTTATACATTTTGTCATTTTGGAATATGCGCTCACGTACAGCAACACTCTCTCTGTGGGAGTCATGTACAGCCTTAGTTGACAGTGTGCTATCCAGAGCAGTTTTGTTTGTGTTACTGTCAGGAATCCTGGGAGTATCACTGGCCTGAGACTAATCTTTATGTAACTTTGCCAGCTTGAGAGTTCCTTAACCATAAAGGTAGGGTAATCAAATTTCCCATTCTATGTGGGGTGAATATCCATGGTAATGGCTCTTGGGAGACATTCCCCCACCCCCTCATTCAGAGCCTAGGTTAGGGCAGAAAACTTCTTTGTATCATCTTCACTCCCTCCTAGTTTCCTCTCCTGTGTAACTGCTGCATTAATTCAAAAGCTTATTCCTATGGTATTTACTTCCCTTTCAGCATGTGGTCCCTGGGGATTTCTTGAGATGTTAGGTCTGCTTTTAAAACATCTCTTTTGTCCAGAATTTCCAGGTATTAATTAGTAGGAGAATTTTCAGGTTCTTTAGTGCAGCATATTTCTGAAACTATAAACTTTACTATTTGTTTTTGTTAACCATTGTGTTCTTTTTTTACCTATCTTCTTGTTATTGTCATTAGCAGGTGTCAATCCAGCCTCCAACTCATGATGACTTGTGGTTGTTAAGGTTAGTTGTCAGCTTGGCTAGGCTGTGGTTTTCAGTGGCTTGGCAGGTGGATATAGTTATTCCCCATAATGAAACTGGATGTGGTGTAATCACCTCCATGGTGGAATCTTCTGCAAGCAGCTAAGTAATTGCCTTTAGGGTATGGCCTGCTTCCAGTATACATGGAGAAGCTTTGAGAAAGGTCTCAAGCTTTTTCAAATTTGGGTCCTGTATTTAGCCGAGTCGTCGTCTCCAATTCCTAGACTTGAACCAATGGCCTGCTGTGTTGCCTGCAGATCTTGAGATTGTGCCATTTTACCTGCTGACCTGGGGTTCATCAGCCTCAGCAGCCAGCAACTGTGTGACTTAGAAGAAGCCTCCAGCTCCAGTGGGCCTGGAACAAGAGGCAGAGCTGAAGCACAAGATTGGAGTGCCTTCACCCAGCCCCGTGAGCTGGCACTCTGAATTTGGACTTCTAGCCTCCTAGCCTGTAAGAGAATAAATTCCTGTTTGTTAAAGCCCTCCACCATGGTTTGTCTGCTGTAGCAGCACTAGAGAACCAAGATAATGACCCTAGGCACAAGGGAACAAAATGCTGCCTAGTCCTGCCCTACCCCTGATCTGTTATGGATCAGACTCCTGTGATCCATAGGGTTTTAATTGGCTGGTTTTTGGAAATGGATTGCCAGGCCTTCCTTCCTTGATCTGGAAGCCCTGTCGAAATCTGTCCAGCATCGTAGCAACACACAAACGGCATGAGGAGCATTGGCTGGAAATCGAACCCAGGTCTCCTGCGTTGGAGGTGAGAATTCTACCACTGAGCCACCACTGACTCATGTACTGCCAAAAAAAAAAAAAAAAAAGTTAAATAAGTGTTATCTTCTTTTGTTCTTTCTTTGTTTCTCTTGGTAACTGAGACCTTTGAGCCTCTTGCTCTTTGCTGTGCCCAAGACAGGTCCTGGCACGTAGCAGGCACTTAAGAAATGTTTGTGGGATTAATTAGAAGAATAAATTTTACGTATACCAAGGGTGAGTGATAACACAATAACACAGAGTCACACAGAGGTGCACAAGAGAACAAAGATAAGCAGTTTTACACACACAATACTGCATTATCAGTAATAACAAACATTAATCTAGGGGAAGATACATAGGTAGACAGGCTGAATGACCAGGTGTGTCTAGGCAAAAGGGAGTATACCCATGACCATATATAATTTTGGCAGATCACATTACTACGTATGTATTTCTATGTGCTGTAAGAATGTCTCTATAAATAGAGTTAACAGGGCCCAAAATTATAATATCTTCTTAGCCACAGCCAACTACCCTAAGGGAGCAGTTGTTGGACCTGTGGGCTCAGGACAATGGTCACAGGAGACATCAAGCTCAATTGGCATAATATACTACACAAACACAGTGTTCTGCATCCTACTTTGGTGAGTAGCAACTGGGTCTTAAAAGCCTGCAAGTGGGTTTGCTGCTCTGATAGAGCCTGGTGGAACCACTGAGACTATTGCCCCTAGCTGCCCTTCAGGTCTGGAATTGAACCTATACCTGTGGCTTCCAGCCATACAAAAGACAGGCATATGGGTTGAACATGTACCTGAGATAGATACACTCTTTGGAGAGAACAATCATGGAAGAAAGAAGAGCTGTTTATGTACAGGGAGACAGCTCAGGGGGCAGGAGTGCATGGAGGGATGGACACAGGGAAGAGGCAACTATCAGGAGGAAGTGGGAGGGGAGCTGTTGCATTGTGGTAAATTGTAGTCAATGTCTTGAGACAAAGTGTATGTGAACTGCTGTATGGAAAGTGAATTTGCTCTGTAAACTTTCACCCAAATCACGATATAACAAACAAACAAACAAAAAAGCCTGCAAGTGGCCATCTAGATGCAATAATTGGTCTCTTCTTGTCCGAAATGAGGAATGAAGGAAACCAAAGATGCATGGAAACAATTAGTCCAATGGACTAGAGGTGCAGGCAAACCTCAGCCTATGTGACCATGATACCAGAAGAACTAGGTGCTGCCTGGCTACCACTGTCAACCACTGGGAAAGGGATCAGTGCAGGAAATGCTGGATAGAGTGGGAGAACAATGTGGAACAAAATTCAAAATCATAAAAAAGACCAGGCTGACTGGTCTGATATGACTGGTGAAACCCCCGAGACTATGGCCCTGAGTTACCCTCCAGGCCTGGAGTTGAACTAACTCCAGTGGCTTCCAGCCAAACGATAGACAGGCATATAAGGTGAACATTTACACCAGTTAGGTACACTCCTTAGAACAGTCAGTCATGGAAGATTAGAAGGGCAGTATTTGCACAGGGAGATAGCTCAGAGAGCAGGATGCATAGGAAAGAAGGACACAGGGAAAAGGTAACCACAGGGAGCAAGTGGGAAGAGAGCTGCTACATTATGGGGATTGCAGTCAACGTCATAAAACAAAATGTGTATGAACTGCTGCATGGAAAATGAATTTGCTCTGTAAACTTTCACCCAAATAACAACAACAACAACAAAAGAATAAATTTTACAGACGTGGAGTCTGAGACCAGAGCAGTGAAATAACCTGTCTCTGGAAGTTCAGGGCTGGTAAAGGGTTTCTAGCTGCCCTCATTCATTCACTTACTTATGTATCCCACAGATTAACCTGTTGTTACAGTTATATGAAGACTTTTCTTCCTCTAGTTTTGCACTCTGCATCTTATTTTATTGGAGAGTATGATCTTGTCTCCTATCTTCTTCTCTGGATTCAGGACATTTTTCTCCAGATAAATATCTGAGAGCAATCTCTCACACATAAGAGCTGCAGGTCTGGTGGTCCCAGAGGAGTTGTAGGTGGTGGCGGCTGAGATTGTGCAGAAGAGGAAGGGAGGCTAGAGTGAAGGGGTGGCCAGTGAGGAAAAGGAAATGCCGTGTGTTCCCAAATGGCCTCATCAGTGGCATATCATACCATTGGTGGTTTCTGTTCCCTCTGTTCTGTTAAATTTGAACTCTTGGTAGGAGGCCAGTTGCTTTAGCTAAAAGTGGCTTGCTTGATATATTCCTCTTACCCCTAGCCGTCAAATCCAGCTCACAGCAACCCTATAGGACAGAGTAGAACTGCTGTAATCTTTATGGAAGCAGCCTGCTACATCTCTGTCCATGGAGGGGCTGGGGGGCGGGGGGAGGAGGGAATGTTGAACCTTCAACTTCGCAGTTCACGGTCAAGTGCTTTAACCACTGCACCATCAGGGTTCTTTATATTCCTCTTTGACACTGAGAGGGATATAAGGAATATAACAAACCTTGCCCCTAACTTGAGGCCTCCCTGTCTGTCTGAGAGTAGCAGGCACCCCATGCAGTGTGGGGGTCATAGAGGAGAGAGCCCTAAGGGTCAGGAGCCCTTAGCTTCTGACCCAGGACTGTTCCTGTGTGACCTTGGACAACTCACTTGCCCTGTTTGGACTCAGTTTCACCACCTGTAACTTAAGAGGATAATTTCTAATGGTCTTTCAAGCTGGACATCGTGTGGTTACAAAATCAAGCAGGGTATGAAAAAGGGGATCGGAATGGAGCACTGGTCTGACCCTCAGTGACATCCTCTACTCAGGGCTGATAATGCAAGAGGGATGAGGGTAGGGGTGGAGGCAAACACGGGGCAGGGAGCGGGTTACTGCAAGGACTTTAGAAACAAGGGCCCTATTTCCTTGTATATAGGTGATATCTATAAAACTGGGGTTCTGTAGCAAGGAAGATCTGGAGACGTGAGTTTATAGCTATGACCCAAATGAGAGAAATCACTGAGTAAACCTGTTCATTTCATAGAATATTACATGACCATTACAAATGATAGTTTAAAAGACTTTCTAGTGTCACAGCAAAGTATTTATGCTATAATGGTAAGTGAAAAAAGCAAGACACAAATTGATAGAAATAGAATAGCAAAAAAACAAACCCACTGCCATCAAGTTAATCCCAACTCATAGCGACCCCCACTGGATTTCCAAGGCTGTAAATATTTATGGAAGTAGATTGCCTCACCTTCCTCCCAGGGAGCACCTGGTGGGTTTGACCCACCAACCTTCTGGTTAGAAGCCAAATGCCTTACACATTATACCACCAGAGCTCTTTAGAAATAGAATGTTGTTGTTGTTGTTGTTATTTGCCATCGAGTCAGATTCAACGCATAGCGACCCCTCATTGGGTTGCCAAGGTGGTATCACTACAGGAGTAGATTGCCCAACCTTCCTTCCGAGGAGTGGCCTGGTGGGTTTGAACCACCAGCCTTCTGGTTAGCGGTCAAATGCCTTAGGCGCTACGCCACCAGAGCCCCCTAGAAATAGAATAGCTAGGTGAAAAATAAGCATATCAAAGAGGGCTGGAGGAGGAAGTGAGGATACTTTTTCCTCCCTGGAGAAGCTGCTGCTCTGCTCACTACATTTTCTATATCTCCTTGAGTGAGACTGTACTACTTTTATGATGGCAGATAAACTGTATTAAAATCGTATTTTAAAGAACATTGCCCTTTGTGCTACAGGGTGCTGGGAGTCCCGGTTGACCCGCACATCCACACCTGGGCTCACCGGGGACACTGAAGCTTCCCGGGAAAGGAGTTATGGGTGAGGATGGGAGAGCTGCACAGCTAGCTGACTGTTGAAGGAGCAGCTGCTCAAACAGATGCCTTGTGGCTTAAAAAAATGAAGATGGGCTCATGGTCATGGCCTCAAATGGTTGCAGGGAAAGGAGTTAGATGCCTTCCGAGGGGATTCCAGAGGATAGAAGCAGCAGTGCTGGGGAAACTCCAAACTTGTAGGGACCAACTTGTTGATTAATAGAAGGAAACATGGCCAACCTTGTGAACTGTCCAAGCTTAGAACTGGCATTCTCCCGGCAGAACTGAGTCCTTCATTGGGAGGGTTTGACCAAGGCTATGATCACTGTCAGATTGCAGCGATCTTTCCTGCAGTGTTGGGGCGTAGAGGAGCCCGACGTTCCTTTCCATCAGTTAAGGGAGTAGAAAGACTGGGAGAACCTCCTGGTCATGGTCAGGAGAGGGGCTTTTGGAGTCAGACAGCTAAGTTCAAGTTCTAGATCCACTACGTACTAGCTGTGCCATTTTGGCTAAGTTACTGAACCTCTCTGTGTGTCAATTTTCTTATCTGTGAAATAGGGGTAACAACAAGGTGGCTGTGAGAAATGAGAGAATGGACGAAAGGGTTTGGCGCAGGGCTTTCTACAAAATAAGGGTTCCGTAAATGAAGTTGGTGGCAGTGGGATCATTTTTCAAGGCACCAACGAATGCCAGGCCGCCTGCAACTTGCTCAGCTCCCGAGTCACTCACTTCCTCACGTTTTGGCTGCGTGACGTTGGAATTTCAGCATCTGTTGGTCAAAAGTCATAGTCTGTATATGGCTGAACTAATTTTATCCCAGATTATTTCTGACAGAGTCAACATTCTTCCCTCTCCCCGCCTGCCTGTGAATCCCCTCAAAGGTACCTATTCTCTAGGCAGGCTGCTCTCTTAGCTTGGTTTCGTTGGCCTCCCTAACCATCTCGGTGCCCAGAATGTAACAACGAACCCGTCTCCCAGCCAGGCGCTGGGTGCCCAGGAATCCCGCCCCGCACCGCGAGGCCTATCTGCCAGCCCATCTGTTTCTAATCAGCGTACTGCGGCACATTCTTTTTGCCGAGTGTGCAGGCCTGGAGCCTGGGGACTGTGCTAATTGATTGCTAAATGGATCTTGTCATTTCCAAAAGAGGCCTTCAGGCCTACCCTTTGCTCCGCCTTTGCTCCCTGTGGACCGAAGAGCTTAGGAATTAACTCATCCATTGCCTTTGGAGAGAGGCAAGGGAACTGTCTTGAACTCCAATTGTGGGAATTCACCAGGAGCCTTAGAAAAGCTCCTGCTCTTTGTAAAGAGATTTACGGCTTCAAAAGCGCTTCCATGGACATGATCCAGTTTAATTCTCCCAGCAGCTTTTTTGGGGTGGATACAACCCAGTTGGACAGATAAGGTAGTCAGGTTTCCAGGGTGTGAGTCTAGTGGCCTCAAATTTTACAGATTGGTGGCAAGGATGAGACTTTCTTGAACTCGACTCCTGCTGAGTGCAGCTTCTGTCCACCAGCAGGCCTGGGCCAGTACTTGCTAGGGAAAGAAGAGAAAGCACAGGGCCGGCTGGGCTGCGCGAGTCATCGGGGTGCTCACTGGTGAGCTGTCCAACATTGGGCTGTGCTGTTGTGATGAGAGCACTAGGTGGGGAAGATGCTGCTCTTGTTCAGAGGTGAAGGGTCACTGCTGCAGAGGGCAAGTAGCAGTGAACCTTCCCTCCAGCAGTTTCCTTGCTCCAAAGGGCCTGGGGCTCCTGGCCACTTACAGTACTATTGGGTCACTATCTGTTTCCTCATGTTTTCCCAGCTTGAAAGTAGAGGTTGTTTTTCCACTTCTGAATCTCCACCTGGAACAGAATGTGCTTGTACTGCGTGTTCAATACATAAATGCAGAATGAATGAACACATGAATGACTTGTTCTAGACCTTTTCCCCGATCTCACTCTCCTTGGTCTCTTGCAGAACTGATCAGTGAGAACGGATTGAAATCCCCTCTCAGCAGAACAGTTTAGTACTTTGACACCTGGGCCCCAGACAAAAATCTCTGAGCCTCAGTTTCCCCATCTGTCAAATGGGATGATCCCCATGTGTGCCCGTCCCGGGTTGGTGTTAGGACCAGTTGAGATGCTGGAAGTACAAACACTATACTTTTGTGAGGGGTGATTTGTTTGTTTTAAGCTTTAATGGATTCTGGGCTCCAGTCTCTTCCAGATGCTTCTTCATTGGCCCACTCTGCCAAAGAACTTACTGTAAAATCAGGAGTGCAAAGATGTTCCTTTAGCTCATAAAACTATGTATGGAACCTCAGAGTAACTCTTGGTTCAGACTAGAAGAAACTGGAAGAAGGAGATGCCCTCAGACATCTGTACCTTGGGCCTCAGGTCCCAATAACTCTGGGCTCCTCTCTCCTATCCTTACCTTCTTTCCTACATCGATTACAACTTTGGTTAAACCAGAGAGAACTAGACTCGACTCCTGGATCTCCTTCCTCTTAGTTTTCTGACTTGGAGGAAATTATTTGACCTCTCTGACCCCATGTATAAAGGAGTTCTGGCAGTGTTGTGGTTAAGGCATTGGGCTGCTAACCAAAAATTGGTAGTTTGAACACAGAAGCTGCTCGGCAGATGTACAGTACTGCATTGTCAGTGAAGGCAAACATGGGTATACAGGTGGATAGATGGGTGGACAGGCTGAACTATTAGGTATGTGTCTGAAGCGGGGAATGTACCCAAGAACATGTATAGCGTTGGCAGACAATGGTCCTATAAGTTTATGTGAATGATCAGAATTCCCAGGTGTATGGTAGAGCTGACAAGGGGCAAGGTTGTAGTCACTCCTTCATCACAGCCAGCTACCCAGAGGGATTGAGTAGTTGAACCTGTGGGCTTGGGACCATAGTTTCAGGGGACATCAAGCTCACTTGGCATAACATACTACACAAAACATTGTTCCACCTCCTACTTTGGTGAGTAGCGACTGGGATCTTAAAAGCTTGCCATCTAAATACAACGATGGGTCTCTCCTCATCCAGAGCAAAGAAGAATGAAGAAAACAAAAATTCATGGAAACAATTAGTCCTAGTGACCAGTACACCATGCAATCTGCAGCCTATATGACTATGAGACCAGAAGAACTAAATGGTGCCCAGCTACCACTGTTAACCACTTGGAAGGGGGGAATCTATGTAGGAGATCCTGGATAGAGAGAGGGAGAACAATGTGGAACAAAACTCAAAATCACTTGGAGCAAAAAAAAAAAAA
>NW_006921629.1:4340306-4342855 GCF_000298275.1 Orycteropus afer afer
GGCTTGTTTTTCAGTCTGCAGTCACCAAAGCTTACAGGCACAGAAGACATGGTCTCTGCCTACAAGAGCATATAGTCTGGCGATACCATGCTAACTACCATCTACTGAGACTGATTTAAAAAAAAAAAAAAAACCTTACTGCCATCAAGTTGTTGCTGACTCATAGTGACCCCCAATGGGTTTCTGAGGCTGTAAATCTTTACAGAAGTGGATTGCCCAGTCTTCCTTCCATGGAGTAAGTGGTAGGTTTGAACCATTGACCTTCCAGTTAGCAGTCCAGTGCCTTATCCACTACCCCACCAGAGCTCCTTATTGAGACTGACAGGGGCCAAGTATTGTGCTTAGTGCCTTTCATATATTATTCCATATGACACTCACAAAGTCAGACTGGCCAAGGGCTCAGCTCCCAGCCCTACCACATCAGACCCTGGGATGGCAGCAGTGGACAAATCTGCCCAGTAGGCTGGAGAACTCCAAGCTCTGGGGTGGGCAGGCACTGAGAGAAAGGGCTGGGGGGGTTGGAGTTGTACAGCTAGCATCTGCCTTCCTGCTTGGCCTCTTATTTGCTGTGTGACCCTGGGGAAATCGCTTCACCTCTCTGAGCCTCAGAGGTTTCAGTGAGACCAAATATGTAAGACATTAAGTAAATACTAGATGCTCGGCAAATTACTTACGCTATTAAAGCACTTTCTGGCACTCGATCCAGTTGGATCCTGACAGAGAAATGACTTGTCCAAGGTTCCAGCTAAGCCGGCAATCCAGCCAGACCTGGTGGCTTCTTTGGGGACACAGTCAGTCACTCACAAAGCTGGAGGGGACCTGCTTGTGCCAGGCTCTTCACATTTGCCCTCTCATTTGCTTTTCCCAGGCACCCTGGCAACAGTACAATTGTGTCTGTTTTATGAATGAGGAAACCAAGTCTCCAAGAAGTTAAATGACACATTCAGGGCCCACATGAGCAATGGTGGGAACCAGGCTTTGTCCCCAGAATCGTGTTCCTTCTGCTCGAGGACACTGCTGCTTGGTCCTCATTTTGTCTAGCCGCTGCCTGATGAGTGGTTTGGTCTCTTAATGCACCTGCCTCCCAGGAGCAGCATTTCCTCTTGGGCTAGGAATTCATCCCCCATAATAATAATAGTAATAATGTAACTCTAAAGAAGTTAATGTTTTGTGGCTACCTGTTTCCTAGAACTTGATCATCCCTAGGAGAATTGCTTGTGGGGGTCGGGGTTGATTTCTGGATCAAAGAGGATTTACAGAATCAGAGAGATCGAATTGTGGGGTGCTGCTGGGGTTTCTCTGAGCCCCAGAACCCCACCTGTAAAGTCATGTCCCTGTTGCTCAGTAACTTTACATGGATTCCCTCACTTAATGCTGACGTGGGACCTACAAGGCAGATACCATGTTTATCCCCAAGTTACAGATGAAGAAACTGAAGCTGAGTGCCTGCAGCTAGTAAGTAATGGAGAAACTTGAGCCCAGTCAGTCAGGATCCATAGCCTGAACGCTTAAGTACCACATAACAATTGGGTGGTATGAATGGTTAATGCTCTCAGCTGCTGACTGAAAGGTTGATGGTTCAAGTCTCCCCAGAGGGACCTTGGAAGACAGGCTTGGGGATCAGCCATGGGTAATCCTACGGAGCACAGTCTTCTTCTGACAGACATGGCGTCCTCATGAGTCTGAACCAACTCCAGGGCAGTTGGTTTTTGGACAGTGGGGGAGGGTCAGGAGGTCTCTGGGAAGCCTCACGACTCTGTGATTGGCTAGGCCCCCTCTCTTCCATTCCAGCTGACCTTCCTAAGTTCTGGAAACTTCCTTACCTCTGCACTCAGTCACACTGCTAGATACTGTCAGATTACCCAACAAGCAAGGTAAACACAGGCTTACTTGTACTTACTTACTCATCTGTAGTGAGCAATTTCACGTTTTTCACCACATCAAAGATTCTACTTCTAGATATGGCTGGCCTCTGTCTCTCTCTCAACTCCACAGCGCCTTCTTACAGAATCAAAGTCTCTTTTCAAATTTACAATCCTTAACAGCGACAGAGTACCCAATAAGCAAGGTAAACATGGGCTCACTTTGCTGACTGAGTAAACCGCCCCTGCTGCTGGAGTTGCCTGTGGGGCCGCGGCCATGGCTGCTCTGGGCCTGTGTCTCAGCCGGTGCTGGTTCCCCAGGCTCCTCCTTGGCAGCCCAAGGCAGAGTTGGCCAGAGCTTCTGTTAACATTTCAAGGATTTATTCTGCTCTCTGTATCTTCTCTTCCTTTGCCTTGCACTGTTTATTGAAATCGTTCATAGGATACTGTTTAACACTAAAACAAAAGTCAATAGAAAAATATATGTGGGCACTGGTGGGATTGCTGCCCTGTGATGGTGCTCAGAGACAGTGGTTAAGTTCATGTTGTGCTCCAGAATGTTCAAGAGAGACAGGGAGCAGGGACTGACTTCCTGGCTATATTCTACAGTTGTTGTTGTTGTTGTTATGTGCCTTCGAGTCAGACCTGACTCATAGCAGCCCCTCCTTGGGTTTCTGAGGCAGTATC
>NW_006921629.1:4343635-4348981 GCF_000298275.1 Orycteropus afer afer
TGGGCTTACTTTCATCTACGTATCTTCTTCAGTGAAATGTCTGTTAAAATCTTTTGCTCAGTTTTAATTTGGGCTGTTTGTTTTATTATTGAGCTTTGAGAATTCCTTCATATTCTGGATATAACTCCTTTATCAGATACATGCTTTGTGGAGATTCCCTCCCTACCCCCCAGTCTGTGGTTTGTCTTTTCAGTGTCTTAATGGTACCTTTTGAAAAGCAAAAGTTTTCATTTTGATCATACCCATTTTACCAATTTATTATTTTATGGATTGTGCTTTTGATTGTGCTTTCTAAGAAATTTTTGCCTAATCCAACGTCACAAAATTGTCTTGTAGTAGTTTTAGGATTTACATTTAAGTCTGCAACTCATTTTGAGTAATTTTTTTTTATATTATACAAGGTTTAGATCAAATAAACATGGCATATTTTTAATTTTATTAATGTTTGTTTAAATGTCTCTTAATGTAGACTCATAATTTTGCCCACAAAGAGACTATACACTTTTTGTTAATTTTATTCCCAGCAATGTAATGTTTCTCTGATGCTCTTGTAAGTGGTATATTTAAAAATCTTCTTTTCCCTATGTTTTTGGTAATTGGTATACAGAAATAAGAATGATTTTACAGATACTGATTTTGTGTCTAGCAATATCATTACATTTTCTTATTAATTCTAATTATCTGTAGATTCTTGTAGATTTCTATGTACAAAATTCATATTATCTGAAAACAGTGAAATTTTTTCTTTTTTAATCCTTTTATCTTGTTTTTTTTTTTGCATAAAATTTATAATTGTGTTATTTTCCAGGTGAATTGAAACTTTCACCATTATAAAGTGACCCTCTTTATCTTTTGTTATTTTTTTAAAATTTAAACTTTGTTTTCTGATATTAGTAAAATGAATACAGTCATCTGCTGCAGTCTGACTGCATATACGTCCATTTGTCCCAACTCCTATAAAGCCTATTAATATTAAAAATTTTAGGTACTACAATGGTTCATAATAACAAATGGGCACTACTTTGCAACACATATCAAAACATTATTATTATTAGTTTATTAAGATGTTTTAATGTATTTGGAAGCATTTCTTTAATGTTTTTATACTTAGAAAGGTATACTATGTGTTACATACTGAGACAAACATTTGACTAACTGATGTTACATACGGATTGTATGTAACTGTTCTGATATAGCTACAAATTCGACTTAAAGACAGATTTAGGAATGGAACCTGTTTGTAATCTGGGGACAACCTGCATATGATATAGTGTTTGCACAACATCCAAATCACATGACATCTTGTTTCACAGAATGTATATGGATGTTAAGCCACACATGACTATATTTATAATTAACATAATATGCAAGAGCTTTCTTTTGGTTAATGCTTGCATGTTTCATCTTCTGTCCTGCATTCACTGTCTCTGTGCTCTTATGTTTCATATGTTTCCTTTGTAGATAGCATGTAATTAGATTTTATTTTTAATTCATAACTTGTGGTTCCCATCAGTGTATATAGATCATTCTCACTCTTTTTCAAATTCTGCAGAGAAGCCCATGATATGGGCAAGGGTGTTATGGTCCATTCATTATTCCTTTACTGCTGGACAGTAGGCTGTTTCCAGTTCTATCTGATCACCAGTGATGCTGCCGAGAGCACCCACTGTTGGACACACTTCTTTGAGTGCATGTGACAGTGCTTCCTTCTCCCTCTTTCCTTATGTCCCTGCTGCTTCCCCTTCTTTATTCTCTCCTCACCAAATGTTTAACCAGATCCAGGAATGAATGCTTTGATGCTTTCTTCATAGACCAACCAAACTCCAAACCAAACTCACTGCTGTTGACCCCCTGTTGGGTTTTCCAGGCGGTATCTCTATGGGAGTGGATTGCCTAGTCTTCCTTCTGAGGAATGGCTGGTGGGTTTGAACCACCAGCCTTCTGGTTAGCAGTCAGTTGCCTTAGGCACTATGCCACCAGAGCTCCTTCATAGACCAAAGTTTACATCAATTCTGGGCTTCAGTATCTCCCACTTCACAAAAAACAATGAAGTTCTAGAATCCTCAGTAGGGGAATCAATCACCAGTCTAGCCCCTGGTCGCATCTCTGGCTGTAGTCCAGAAGATGCCAGGGCTTGGCTGGTGGTGCCACAGTGGCAGAGCCGGAGTGTGACTTCGACCAAGACAGCAACATGAAGGGGGACTTCTCCCTGACTGCAGTTGACACATATATTTTCCTATTGGAGTACTACTGCTCAATCTAATAAATTTCCTTTTCTTTCATAAAAGGAAGTTGGAATTGCCACTTCCATTTTTAGAAGCTGAGAGGAGTTGGCCCACATTGTGTGGGGTGAGAGACGGGGGAGGAGGGCAAGTCAGACACGAGGACCAAACATCACTTGGCAGCTAAGCTGGGGCTGAGGAGGCGGCCCATGTCCTTTTTTTCCCCTCCCACTGTGAAGCAAATATTCTTAATAAAACATACAACATCTCAACAATTTCTATATGGACAATTCAGTAGCATTGATTACAGTCTTAAAGTAGTACGATCATTTTCTCTATCCTTTTCCAAGTCATCCCACCACCATTAACCTAGCCTCAATGCCCTCTGAGCAGAAATGCCCCCTTTCACCCTCCCTCCCACCCCTAGTAACCACTAATCATCTTTAGTTTTTAAATATGTTTTTTTCATATAAGTGAGATCATACAATATTTGTCCTTTGGGGACCAACGTTTCTCGGTCAGCATGATGTTTTCAAGCTTCATCCATGTAGTGGCATGCATCAGGATTTTATTTCTCTGTATGGCTGCATAATGTTCCATCACATGTATATATTGCATCTTGTTTATCTAGTCATCTGTTGATTGACATTTCAGTTGTTTCCACCTTTTGGCGATTTTGAAAAGTGTTGCCACAAACATCGGTGCACAGGTGGCTCATACTCTTTTGAAAAGAGCCTTCTGCCAATTGAGTCATTAGGACTGTCAGTCAGGAAGTCACTCAAAGGATGGGAGAGAGTACCTTTCAGTTGCCGTGTGAACATGGCCAGTCAACTAGGTGGGCTGCCTCCTCGTGTTTTCTGTAGGAGGATTCTCCTCTACAAAACCAATGTCCTGGAGTATGCTTCCGTGTGAAAAGCATGGAACTTAGAGTCCGGAGACAGGCCTGAATCTGTGTAACCCTGGGTAACTTCCTCAACTTCTCTGAGGTTTAGTTTCCACGTTTGTACAATGGAGAGAGAATAATACCTGCCCTCAAAGGGTTGCTGGCAGGTACAAAGGAGATGACCTATGTTTAAAAATAAAAAAAGCCTAGCATGGTGCCTGTCATATAATGGAACTAGAATCTAATTCATCTGTAACACAGCCAACATGAGGTAATGCTGGGAGGATGGGGGCACAACGGGACTGGTGAGAAACACTGAAGGAGCGTTAGAGAGGACTTGTCTGAGGGAGGGAAGGGCCCTGGGTCCAGAGCTTGGGTGAAATAGCCCACGGCTCATCCAGCCCCCTTTGTTAATTCAAGGCTCACCTGGCAGCTTTCTGGTTGCTAATTTGTTTTCCCATTGATCTTGGTTCTGGGCTTGGGGAAGGGAGCTGACCTACTGTGTGTTAAGCTAGTTCATGTTGGTTGTTTCTTAACTCTGCATGGAGGTATCATGAACCTCTTTTTAACAATGAGAAAAGAAGCTCAGAGATGCTAAGGGGCTTGCTCAAGGTCACTCCGCTGAAGAACGGGAAGCCTGGGGTCGGTGTGATCCCCATGTCCCCTCCCTTTCTATCACACCATGCTTCCTCCAAGTAGCACGCTCTGCCCCCCCACATGAGTACCCTTGACATGCCCCCATTCTAGGCTTCTGAATGGGAATTCAGCTTTGTCAGTGCAGTCTTAACTTTTCCGATTTAACTCCTCCCTCCCGTCCTTGAAGCCTGAACTCCACTCCACCCGACTAGTGACTTGAGAAAAGTGACTTCCGAATCATCCAGACCTTGACCTGGGGTGACCCAGCAGCCCCTCTCTAGCACTCCCTTAGTGCCAACTGTCACCTACAGACCATGCTTCATGTGGATAGTCTTTTTTAACAGCTGCAACTCCGGCCAGCTGAAGGGGATAGGATGTCTGCCAAGTTGGCCAGGACTGGAGGGTGGACAGCAGCCAAGCCCACTGCTGGGGTTTATGTAGCTGCCTTCCAGTAGGGTGACCAACTTGTCCCATTTTGCCCAGGAAACCCACTGTGGTTGTGTGCTGTCAAGTTGATTCTGACTCACAGTGATGTTACAGGACAGAGGAGCACTTCCCCAGAGGGATTTCTAGACTGCAGTCTTCAAGGAAACATATCACCAGGTCTTTCTCCCATGGAGCTGCTGGATGGGTTCAAACCTCTAACCTTTCAGTTAGCAGCCAAGTGCTTAACCTTTGTACCACCAAAGGCTCCTTAATCCCAGGCAAATCAGGACATTTGGTCACGCTACCTGCAAACCCATGACACAATCTTCACATTGATAGAGATGGTAGGCAGGCTGAGGGTGGCTCTACTCGTTCTGTGGCCCACTTTCTGAATGGACACTTGGTGGGAGCAGGCACTTGTCATTCAGTTTGTCCTGAAGATCCTTTTTGTGTGTGTGCTTTGGGTGCAAATTTACAGAGCAAAATTCGTCTTACGTTCAACAGTTCATGTACATTTGACTTCACACACAGATTACTATCCCAGACCATAACACACTCTCCTCCCCTCCCATCCCTGTGACCACCCCCTCCCTATGCCCTTCTTAACTATGCACTCTGTCCAGCTTTCCCTCCGTGTGAATGCTGCCCCTCTGGTGCCCCATGGCTGATTGCTCTAAGGGGAGTGTCTACCTAGAGTAGGTGGGTGCATCGCCCTAGGGTAGGTATTCTGTATGTAGGTCTTTCTGCTGTTGGGCTGAGAGCTGATCCTTGGGAATGAGTTCAATTTTAGGCCCAAAGGGTAACCCAGTTCCATAGACTCCATCCGGCCAGTAATTCTGGTCATTTTTGTGTTTTTGAATTTTGGTCCACATTTTTCCTCCCACTCTATTCAGGATCTCCAATTTTGATCCCTTCCCAAGTGGTTGGCATTGGTAGCCAGGCACCATCTAGTTCTTCTGGTCCTGAGGTATGTCATATTCTTGGACTAATTGTTCTGAATTGGCTTTGATTTTCTTCACTCGTCTTTGCTTCAGATGAGAGGAGATCAATAGTTGCATAGTAGATGGCCCCTCAACAGCTTTTTTAAAATTTTATTTTGTTTTGTTTTGTTTTTAAATTTATTGTGATTTGGGTGAAGATTTACAGAGCAAATTCACTTTCCATACAGCAGTTCACATA
>NW_006921629.1:4367087-4381623 GCF_000298275.1 Orycteropus afer afer
TGGTATTTTCACGCAAATTCTTCTGCTAGTTGGGGTTTAGTCCAATTCTTCATCCTTTCCTTCAAGGCTCAGGGGTCCAAGATTATCTTCTGTGTCTATGTTAATTGGTTTCCCTTTTCTTTGTTGAAGAGGGTCTGTGCAATCCTTCTGCCTAGTCCGCCATCTTGCCCTGCCTCCTGTCTTTTTTTTTTTTAAACAGAAGAATATGTGTGGTTGTTGTTAGGTGCCCTTGAGTCAGACCTGACTCATAGCGCCCCTCCTTGGGTTGCCGAGGCAGTATCACTATGGAATGAGATTGCCTAACCTTCCTTCTGAGGAGTGGCTGGTGGGTTTGAACCGCCAGCCTTCTGGTTAGCAGTCAAGTGCCTTAAGCACTATGCTACCAGAGCTCCTAGAAGAATATGTACACCCAAATATTTTCTTGAATAATTCAGCTCATTTATGGACCTGAAAGAAAATAAAACATATTCTTAGTTCTTATTGAGTTTTTCCCTTATTCAGTCTGAGTATATTTGTTTTTACTCAAGTTGATGGCTTCTAATGTAACTTACCCTTTCTGTACCCACCCTTTTTTGGACCCTGATATTTTTCTAATTCTATTATTTTCACCTTTTTCTCAACATAAACAAGCCCTCACCTTTTGCTGGTAGTTTAGTTTCTCTACCTGCAATTAACCTGAGCTGTTAATTCCTCTGATTTGCACAATGTCACAAGGATTTTAAAGTCTGTCTTCATTTCCACCTTTCATTCTCACAAGCATGGAGCTCATATACTCACTGGACTACACTAGGAGAAAACGGAGGCTCTGAGAATTGGCTGAACAGGGTTTCTCAGGAAACCTTGGGTGGAGCCTGGACTGGAGCCAGGCTGCTGGCAGTTGGCTGATAATAACCTTGTGTTCTTGCACTTTAACACTGGCCTTGGCTGTCTGCACCCAAAGAGTGAATCAGGTAGCAACTTCAGGCTTTCAAGGGGTGGATGGGATAGGTGGGGGCCTCCACTATGCCTTGGATCTCACAGACTGAATGTGACTTCTTGGCCTACGGGCTAGTGAGTGGGACACCTGCCCTCAGCTGGTGCTGCCTGGAGGGCTCAACCCATCTCATTTAGGGTCATATCATTTTGAACAGGAAACAGCAACTGTACCAGGTATATGGGAGGCTTGGAACATGCTGGGGAAGGCCTGCCCAGGGCTGCTTGATGTGAGCTACCCTCTCTCAGCGCCTTCTTTCCTAGCAATGCAGAGGTCCCATCTGTCTTTACCTTTCCTCAGAGGATCTTTTTTTACTCCTTGGTCATCATTTTTAGCTTTTCAGTACTCTTTCCCCACATTTTTCAAATGTCATGACCACAAAAAGCCCTTGCACCTTGCTGAAGTCCAAGACCAAAGGAAGTAGGCCAGAAAAGGTCATCCAATCTTGAGTCCACTCCAATAGCAAGACATTTCCTGGGGGGACTGGGCATATTGACACTGTGATGGGTAACAGAGAACCCATAAGACTCAAGTTTAAATCCCTGCCCTGCCACAAAGCTTGAAACCTGGGATTGGCTATGGAAACTCTCTGCACTCTTATTTTCTTCTCATTTCCAAAATGGACCAACACCACCCCTGCTCTCCAGGAGGCAGCTAGGGCTCCCGCTTATGAACCTACCTACCATGCCTAGTACCCAGCACACTGAAGGTGTGAAACAAATGTGGGCCCCTTCCCCCAACACCTTCTGGGCTACATTCATTTGCATCCAGCTGTAAACCTCCAAACCTGAGATAGTGTCCTGTATTGTTACTTGTCACTCAGAGAAAAGCCACATGACCTTGTTCAGGCCCCACCCTCTCTGAGCCTCAGTTTTTGAGTCTGTAAAATGGGCCTGGAAACTGAGTTCTTGTGAGACCTGAATGTGTTGTACTTGACTGACAACTGCCATCCCTCACATGACCTTGTTCCCAAGTTGCAGTGATGTATGCAGGGCTGGGCACATGACCTGCCCTGGCCAATCAGAGTCATCCCCTAGAAGCTACTGAGCTGGGTCTAACCTAGAGGAATTCTTTTTACCTCTGGGCAAAACTGTAAGAGTTTACGATACCAGGGGCTGTTTCCCTTTACCACATAGAGACGGTGGGTCTGTGGAAAGAGGATCAGGTCCACACACTGAAAGAAGCAGAGCTGAGAAGCAGAGAAAGAGCCTGAATGCATTTGAGTTCCTGGTGTCCGTTGTATCCTACTCTTTACACTTGATCCTGTTGTTAATTTGTTGAGTCAGTGCTGATTCATGGCGACCCCATGTACATAGAGTAGAATGGTACTCCATAGGGTTTTCAAGACTCTGACTTTTCGAAGCAGGTCACCAGGCCACTCTTCTGAGATTACTCTGAGTGGGTTTGAACTGCCAACCTTTTTAGTCAGCAGTCCAGTGGTTAACCATTTGCACTTAGCAGTCTTTTTATTTTTCAAGAACCTTCCCAGAATAACTTCCCCCTTTAGCCTAATCTAGTTTAAACTGAGTTTTTGCCTCTTGTACCCCAGGAGGACAGACTGAGTAGGTTTGTGTTATCAAGGGAGGAAACCAGGGCTTAGAGAAATTAAGTCACTTGCCCAAGGTCACTTCAAGAGTAAAAGCAGAACTGAGATTTGGATTTAGGACAGTCTTAGCCCAAGGTACCATGCCCTTTCCAGCAGGAGCTAGTCAGGAAAATAGAAATTATGCAAGATTTTCAGTAGAGGAAATGTCATATAAGGATTTGGCTCTGCAGGACAGAAAAAAAAAAAAAGGATACTGAGAAAAACCCAGAAAAAATAACTGTAGAAAGCACCTATCATCTCAAGGGCTTGAGGGACAAAAGGAAAGAGGTTGAAGTTACCAGAATCTAAGAGCTCAGAGTGGGGGCGCATGGTGCTGGAGCTCAGACACTGAGGAGGGGCTGCCCTGCTCCGTGAGCACTTCTGAGTAGACATAGTGACGCTGGTCTTGGAGAAAGGAAAGGAGTGCCTGGGTGGCACACGTTGTTAAGCACCGGATTACTAACTGAAGGTTGGTCATTTGACTCTACTCAGACCAAACCAAAAACCAAACCCATTGCCGTCGTGTCAATTCGACTCATGTTGTTGTTGTTGTTGTTATGTGCAGTGGAGTCAGACCTGACTCATAGCGACCCCTCCTTGGGTTTCTGAGGCAGTATCACTACAGAAGTAGATTGCCCAACCTTCCTTCCGAGGAGTGGCTGGTGGGTTTGAACCACCAGCCTTTTGGTTAGCAGTCAAGTACCTTAGGCACTATACTACCGGAGCTCCCAATTCGGCTCATAGCAACCCCCATTGGGTTTCCAAGACTGTAAATCTTTATGGAAGTAGATTGCCCTATCTTCCTTCCGTGGAGTGAACAGCAGGTTTGAAGTGCTGACCTTCTGGTTAGCAGCCATATACCTTATGCAATGCACCACAAATCTCCTTGATCTACCCAGAGGCACCTCAAAATAAAGGCCTGGCCATCTGCTTCCGAAAGGTCCCAGCCATTGAAAACCCTACGGAGTTCAGGACGATGCAACACATGGGGTCACCATAAGTTTGAATCAACTTGACAGCAACAGGTTAAGTGGGGTTTTTTTGTTTGGAAGTCCTCAAGGAAGCTAAGATGGGAACGGGCTGCCACTACTGGGGCTGCCCTGGCACGGACAGCAAACAAACAGAAGGAAGTGCCTTCTCTCCTCCCCTGCCTGCCCATCTCCAGTGCCTCCTAGCGATATCACTAAATGGAAAGTCAGCTGGCGAAGGAGTCTGAGAAATGTGACTACAGGGATCCAGCCCAGCATCACAGCACCACGGGTGGTGGTGTTAGGTGCTGTGGAGCCAGCTCTGACTCATAGCGACTCTATGTACAACAGAACAGAACGCTGCCGGGTACTGCACCGTCCTCACATCACTGCCATGCTTGAGCCCACTGTCAGTCCGTCTCATTGAGGATCTTCCCCTTTGTCATGGGCCCTGCACTTCAGCAACCATGAGATCCTGCTCCAGGGACTGGTCCCTTCTGACAACATGACTGGTGGTTCAGTGTGTGTGCCACCTTGGCCTGGCCTGGCTGAGTGGCTGGGCAGCTGGAAGTAGTATTCCCCATGATGAGACTGGTAATCATTTCCGTGTTGGCATCTACTGTGAGCAGCCTTAGGGATGTGGTCTGCTTCCTGTATATAAGCAGAAGCCTTGGGGAATGGTAGCTAGCTTATGGCACGCTTGAACCCTGCATGTAGCCATGTCGTTGTTCAGCAGCCTACCATTCTCTGTCGACCTTGGGTCTTAAAATGGATTTGCATTAATGGCCTGCCGTGTGGTTTGGTAACATCGGGACTGTGCTGTTTTATTTGTCAACCTTGGACTTGTTAGCCTCAGCAGCCAGTAGCTGCCTGAATGAAAAGATGCCTCTAGCTTCAGTGGGCTGGGAGCAAGAGACAGAGCTGAAGCCTAAGGTCGAGGGGCTTTCACACAGCCCCTAGAGCCTGGCACTTTGAACTTGGACTTAAAGCCTCCAAACTGTAAGAGAATATTCCTGTTTGTTCAAGCCGTCCCGTTTGTCGTATATTCCTGTCAGAGTGGCACTAGAGAACCAGAACAGTGAACAAAATACAAGAGATGAAGTCTGGCCATTGTCGTTTCTAAACAGCATGTTGCTGGATGCTGGAAGCTATGTCACCAGTATTTCAAATACCATCAGGGTCATCCATGATGGACAGGTTTTAGCAGAACTTTTACACTAAGATAGACTAGGAAGGACGTGGCCAGGTCCACTTCTGAAAAAACTGGCCACTGAAAACCTTATGAATAGCAAGGAAACATTGTCTGTATCAGACAATATAGACAGTGTTTCCTTGCAGTTCATACAATGTGGCAGAAATGAGCCCCTCGGGTTGGGAGGCACTCAAACTATGACTAGGGAAGAGCTGCCTCTTCAAAGTAGATTGACCTTAAAGATATACATGGAGTAAAGGTTGTTTCAGGACCTTCAATTGCTGATGTGGCACAACTCGAAATGAGAAGAAACAGCTGTAAACATTAATAATCAGAACGTGGGACGTACAGAGCATGAATCTTGGAAAATTAGAAGTTGTGAAAAATGAAATGGAAGGCATAAACACTGATATCCTAGCATTAGGGAGGGCAGTGGGCTGGTATTGGCCATTTTGAGCTGGACAGTCATGTGGTCTACTACGTCAGGAATGAAAGACTGAAGAGGAATGGCAACAAGTGTACAAAAGTGGATTGAGAGCTGAGAGACAATAGATAAACAAGCAGCAGCAGGTCTTTGCTAATTTCTGAAGGCAGAGAATCAGGTAATCCTGAAGCAAGACCAAGTCCATCCCGTAACTCTTTGGTCTCTTTCTCAAACTGGGCCCAGAGCCCAGATTGATGACTCCATATGGGTTCATTAAAAGAGTGCTGGTGGTACAGCGGTTAAAGCGCTCGCCTCTCTCGGAAAGATTGGCCACCATTTGAATCTACCAGCTGCTCTGTAGGAGCAAGAGGTACAGTTTGCTTTTATAAAGACCACAACCTTGGAAACCCATTGAGGCAGTTCTATTCTATACAATAGAGTTGCCATGAGTTGGAATCTACTAGACAGCAATGAGGTTTTTTTTTCATTTTTTTTAATGGGTTCGTTGCATGAATTGAACAAGGGTATAGGCTTCCCACAGACTTTGAGGCAGGGTCTGGGCTAGAGGAACATTCTTGCCCCACCCCAACCTGCTTTATCCAGGCCCTTCTTCAGAGGCCTCAACGAGCCTGGGAAGTTATCAGGGTAGTGTCCATGGAGAATTAGTCACTCCCTGACCAGGAGGCAGGAGGTAGGATTCACTGTGGCAATACGTACCTCCTTAATCTCTCTGGCGGTCACCTTTTCACAGGCAAGTCTGCCCAGACACTGTGAGGGGGGTGGCTCTTTGCTTCAGTCCCTCCTTGATGCCTTATCCCTGCTCCTGGCACATCAGATCCTGTCATCCACTGTTCTGGGAAACTTCTGTGTTCAGCAGCTGATAGGTCCCTGAGGCTACTTGAAGCTGTCAGCTTCTCTTTGTTTTCTTCTCCTGCCTACTCACTTTTCTTGTCAGATGTGGAAGAAAGAGGATGGGATTTGGACATTAGTCATAGTTGGCTCATTACTTCCCACCTACAGAATACTGGCAAGTTACTTGTACTTCACATAAAACGTAAGAACCTTGCAACCATGTAGGCCCATTAACTACCCTGCCATCTTTATACTATAGCTATCATATGTATTGCATCTACACACACAACAAATCTCACAACAAAATCTTCTAATTTTTGCTCTAAACATTCTTATGCCTTTAAAGAAGTTAAAAGAGGAAAACAGTCTTTTAGACGTACCCATACATTTACTATTTCTGGCACTGTTCATTCAATAGATATCTAAGTGCTAAATGCCAGGCCTTCTGCAAAACACTGAGGATAGAGAAAATAATAAGACAGAAGCCTTAATTCTAGGAGTTCAGGGTGGAAGAGGCAAACTTAGTCACTTAGGGCTCTTCACATTATGAATGACTGAAAATTCAATCCACACTATATTGAAATAAAGGAGAATTTGCAAGAATAGGTCTAGCTTCAAGTACAGTATGATAGAGGAGCTCAAATTGTCTTTCTGTCTCTATTCCCTTACTCTGTAGGGAATCCATTTTCAGGCACAGCCTACCCTTGTGCTATCAAGATGGCTGCTGCAGCCCCAGGCTAAACAACCCTAAGTCAAATAGAAGGAGAAGGTCTTTCCCAGAAGTCTCATTGCATATTTTTGGATCTGATTGGGTCATATGCCTGTGCCTGAGCCAGTTGTTGTAGCAGGAACAATGATGCTCATTGGGTAGGTCTGAGTCATGGGAGCTATCCACCACTTACGGACTGGCTGAGGAAGAGGCATAGATTCCCAAATGAAAATAGGACGCTCTTAACACTGTACACCGATTAAAATGGTTTTCTTTAAAACCATTAAATATTAATTGCTAGCAAGGTTAAGGAGCAACAGAAACTCTCATTCATTGCTAGTGGGGGTGCAAAATAGTACAGCCAAGACAGTTTGGCAGTTCTTCACAAAACTGAACAATACTCTTACTATTCAATCCAGCAATTGCTTGTCTAGGTATTCACAGCTGATTCGAAAAGTAATACCCACATAAAAACTTGAATGTGAATGCCTATAGTTTTGAAATCTTTCTAGTATATGGGATCAAGGAAGATTCTAGAAGACTGAGCTGAGAATGGAAGGCTGGATAGGCACAAAGTAGATAAAATAGTATTGTGGGGAAGAAGAGCATTCCAAGTTGGAGAAATTGAAAGGAAACCATGTTTGGCTGGAGTGCAGAGAACAGGGTGTTTAGAGGCACAGGAGGAGCTGGAGAGATAGGTATGGGCAGATAACATGCGCTTATGTACCCTGTTGAAGACTTGTCTTCTCGGCATTGGGAAACCATTGTTTAGACAGGAGAGTGACCCAATCAGATTTGCATGTTTAAAAGGCCATTCTAGCTGTAGGGGGAGTATGGAGCTGAGGGACTCAAGAGTGGATGAGGGGAGGCCATTGCAGAAAGCTTCAGGCAATTGATGAGGGTGTTGTAATCACACTGTCCTCCTACGGGAGTGAGTACCAGGGCAGAGGAAGAAAAGTAGAGCATATGAGATACCTAGGAAGGAAAAACACAAGATGTGATGATGGATTGGATAATTATAAATGAGGGGAAGGAGATGACAATGATGATTCTAAGGTTTCTGACTCGCTTAACTGGATGGGTGGTGGTACCTTTCACTGAGCTAATAATGGTGGGAAGAAGCCAGGTTGGTGGCAGAAGAATTTGGTTCTTGACATAATGGCTTTGGGGGACCTGTGAGATGGCTAAGTGGAGATGTTGATTACTTGAAATGAAAATGCCCCAATGTGACTACTCCAACTGTTTCCAAATCCAGCACCCAACAATGACTGAATTTCTAAATTCAAATTTTTGAGAGAGGTTGAATCTGATTGGACATTGGTTAGCCAATAGATTGACTCCCTTTGGGTTAGGGGGCTACATCTTATCCAATTAGATGTAGCTGGGAAAGAGTGATGAGTCAGATAGTACAAACATTGACCATCTAAAGTTGTCCTTTCAGCGGAAGCTAAGGGAAGAGAACAATTCCCAGAAAAGGAGTTGCAGAGAGGGAAGCATTCTCAAAACATATTGACCACATCTCTAAAACTGGAAGTCAAACTAGGTGGTCTGCAAGGACCCTTTAGCTCTTAAAGATTAGTGGGCCCACTTCTAAATGTGAGCATTAAAGGACTGAGGGACAGAAAGCTGCCCACTGTGGGGAGCTCCATCTGGGAGCACTCTGAGAAATGCTCCATCGTGAACCTGGCATGGTACAGAGTCTCCTGCCTTTACCAGTGAGTAATCCCAGTTCTCACCTCTCCCTGAAATGAACGATCTTCCACCCTTGGCAGGACAACAAAGGGAAAGCCTATTCCTGGGCAGGAGAACTAATCTGTGGCTTTCACCAGTGACTGGAGCCTAGGGGTGATGTCAGCCCAGGCCTGTGCTGAGCACCTTACCATTTCTGAGTCCCACCCCACCCCACCCCACCCATCCATCCTGGTTTACAGAGACTTGGAGTCCTGAGCTGTCTGGCTCTCTCAGCCCTTCCCACCTGCGGGCCTAACCTAGTCAGGGGGACTTACAGCCCCCGCCCTGTGCTCCAGGAGTCCCAGCACCAGTTCAGCCAGGCACTGTGCTACAGCATCTCCCTGTTCCTGGGACTGAGCCTCCTAGACCCTCTCCTTCCCATACCTGTGTGGCTGTCCTGGTCCCACTCCTGCCCTGCCCCCACTTCTCCAAGATGGACCTGCTCATGTGGCTGTTCCCCTTCACTTGCTTCTGAGCTCCTCAAGGACAAGCAACTTTGGGGCAACTCACCCAACCTCACATGCTAATCTTTGCCATATTTCTGCCTTCCCCTTTCTACACACCTGTCCTTCTGCCCATGAACTAGATTCACATAGATTTCATCATGGGCAAAATGATAGTCCGTCCCCCACAGAGACAATGGATCCAAAAGCACTAAGCCAACAGTCCTTAAAGTGTGGTCCCTAGACCAGCAGCATCCCTATCAGCATCCATAGAAATGCACATTCTCAGCCCTACCTCAGACCCACTGGATCAGAAACTCTGGTGGTAAGGGCAGACATCTGAGTTTAACAAGCCCTCCAGGTGACTCTGATGCATGCTCAAGTTTAAGAAGCATTGTACTAAGCTAAAGGGGCCCTGGTAGCCCTGGTGGGTAAGTGCTTAGCTGCTAACTAAAAGGTTGGCAGTTCAAACCTACCAACTGTTCTGTGGTAGAAAGATAAAGCAGTGTGCTTCCATAAAGGTTACAGACTTGGAAACTCTATGGGGCAGTGTACTCTATCATATAGGGTTACTGTTAGTTGGAATTAACTTGATGGCAATGGGTTTGGCTTTTGTTGGGTAGTGAGATATTAACTGAGTCTGATCTGCAGATAGTAGCCTTCTCCCCAGCCCCATCAATAGCAGGTCCTGTTTCCTTTTGTCTGGTTTTGTTGAAGTCTCAGGTTAATCAAATCAGAGTCCCATGAACAGTTATCCTCTTTCAGTTTCTGAAAGATAATTGGTTGCCTTTTCCCCTCTCAGTAGCTCAAAAAAACCCCGGTTTTTATTAGGGCAAAGCAATAGGGATAGCTGGTATCCAGAGCCACACGAGCCCTCCAGGACACTCTCACCTGTTTCAGGCAAAGCTGGTCAGTGTGAGGCAATGGTACTAGAGGGAGAAATTCTTTCTGCCAGGCCATTTTACAGAAATCAGGTCTCAGAGAGGCCAAAGTCACACAGGTGGAGTGGCAGAGCCAGCCCAGGACCCAGGCTGCCAAGCTGGCATTCTTTCCACCACTCCAGTGCTTCCAGAACTTTAATGTGCACACCAACCCCCAGGGATCTTGTAAGATGCAGACTCTGACTCAGTAGGTCTGGGGTGGGGCCTGAGACTCTGCCTTTCGGACAAGCTCCCAGGTGATGCTGATGCCCCAACCACACTTGGAATAGCACGACTCCTCACCACGTTGTTTACCACTCATCCCTCCTAGACTGATTTTCAATCAACTTCCAGCCTATGAAAGCTGACTCTTGAAGAAATGACTCCTTACCTATGATCCCTGCTGAAAAGCAAAAGTCACAAATAGAAATCAGTGAGTTGATGAGGTTTTATGAACTGAAAAATCCCTTTAGCTGTTTTCCCAAGCTCTATCTTCAGCCAATTCTGCTAGAAAACCTGTCAATTCTAGGCCTTTCCCCACGTGGGAATCCATGGACACCGCTCCAGACCCCTGCTCCCAACAGTCCCCACTCCCAGCCTCTAAGATGCTGCAGTCCCTGCAGTGGGTCTCCCAGGCCCAGCACCACAGGCAGCTCTCACCATGGCAACAGACAGTTTCTGTGTCTAGAGCTTTCATTAGAAAAGAGGGGAGAGAAAACAGAGAGCTAACCCGGGTGCCTGAATGTCAACAGTCTGCAAAAGTTGTGGTTGTCAGGTGCTGCTGAGTTGGCTGTAACGCATAGCACCCCTATGGATAACAGAACAGAAGGCTGCCCGGTCCTGGGCCATTCTCACAATTGCTCCTGTATTTGAGCCCATTCTGGGAGCCACTGTGTCAATCAATCTTGTGAGTCTTCCTCTTTTTCTCTGACCCTCTGCTTTTCCAAGTATAATGTCTTTCCAAGGATTGGTCTCTCCTGATAGCAAGTCCAAAGTAAGCAAGATGAAGTCTTACCATCCTGGCTTCTCAGGAGCATTCTGGCTATCTTTCTCAAAGACAGATTTGTTCATTCTTCTGGCAGTCCATGGTATATTCAATATTCTTCACCAGCAACACAATCCAAATGTGTCAGTTCTTCTTCAGTCTTCTCTTTTCATTGTCCAGCTTTCACATGCATGTGAGGGAGGCAACTGAAAAGACCATAGCTCAGCTCAGAGGCATCTTAGTCATGAAAGTGACATCTTTTTTTTTTAAAAAGCATTTTATTGAAATGTAATTTACAGTGAAATACACAAAACTAAAGTGTCATGGGTCAATGCACTTTTTGTGTGTGTGTGCAGCGTTCCCTCCCCTCCCTTTCCACCCCTGGCAACCAACAAAGAAAGTTTTCCTCTCTATATAAACCTTTCCTTGACCCTCCACAACAATGAGTAATACTATATTTGTCCTTCTGTGATTGACTTATTTTACTCAGCATAATGTCCTCCAAGTTCATATTATGCAGTGTTTTGGAGACTCTACATTATCCTTTAGTGCTGCATAGCATTCCATTATGTGTATGTACCATAGTTTGATCATCTACTCTTCCACTGATGGGCATGTGGGTTGTTTCCATCTTTTTGCTATTATAAATAGTGCTGCAATGAACATGAGTGTGCATATATCTGTTCCTGTCCTGGCTCTCACCTCTTTAGGATATATACCTAGTAATGGGATGCTGGGTCAAATGGTATCTCCAATTCCAACTTTCTAAGGAATCTCCATATTGCTTTCCACAGTGGTTGTATCACTTCACAGTCCCACCAGCAGTGTATGAGAGTCCCAATCTCTTCATATCCCCTCCAGCATTTGTTATTTTGTCTCATTGAACCTTGCCATCAGTGCTGGGGTGAGACAGTATCTCATTGTTGTTTTGATTTGCATCTCTCTGATGGCCAGTGATTGTGAGCATCTCTTCATGTGTTAGCTGGCCACCTGAATATTCTCTTTGGGGAAGTGTCTATTCATGTCTTCTGCCCATTTTTCAATTGGATTGTTAATTCCTTTGGTGTCCAGGCATTGGAGTTTTCTATAAATCTTAGACATAAGTCCCTTGCCAGATATGTAATTATCAGCAAATATGAATTTGTCACTGTCATTTTTGTTATATGCTTTTTCATGGTGTTGATTTCTTTGTTCCATATAATTTTCTATGCTGAGCTAGTTTTGTTTATGAATCATGTTATCACTTCCTTCATTGCTATTGTTTCCATATTTGCTAGAGAGTTGTGCTAGTCCTCTTTTTTGATGTGAAAGTTTATCATTTTTCTTTGAGGTTACCCTGTGATTTATAGTTTCCTTCCCAAGTTTAGAGCAGTCCGTTCTATCTTGTAGTTGTCTTGACTTCCCAACCATCTAGAAGTTCTGTAACGACACAGCTTTTTCCCTCTTTTTGGTTTGTTCTTGTCCTCCTTTGTCAATTGATGTCTCTGGTTCCCTGTTTACAATCTTGTAGGCTTATTTACTTTGGGTACTGCCATAGCTGGGTTGGTTTCTGGGTTATATGATCATGTGTGTTAATGGTCAGTTGTTGTTGGCTATCGTTGCTTCTCTGACCAAAGGACTCCCTTTAGCATCTCTTGTAAAGTTGGTCTAGTTTTAACAAATTCCTTTAATTTCTGCTTATCTGAAAATGTCCTAATTTCACCATCATATTTGAGGGACAGTTTTGCTGGGTACATAGTTCTTGGTTGGAAATTTTTCTCTTTCAGGGTTTTATATATACCATCCCATTGTATTCTCACCTGCATGATTTCTGTCAAGAAATCTGAGCTTAGTCTTAAGCTTACCCCTTGTAGGTAACTTTTCATGTTTCCCATTCTGCTCTCATGATTCTTTCTTTGTCTTTGGTTTTGGTGAGTTTGATGATGATATCTGTGGGTGATTTTCTTTTGGGGGGTCTATCCTGTTTGGGGTTCGTTGGACTTCCTGAGCAGATATATTCTCATCTTTTATCATATCAGGGAAGTTGTCTTCCAACAAATCTTTGACAATTTTTTATTTTTTTTCTTCCTGTTCTGGAATTCCAAGGACACGTAGGCTATTCCTTTTGATGGTATCCCACATGAACTTTAGGCTTTCTTCACTTCGTTTTGATCTTTTTTTCTGATTGATCCCTTTCCAGAGAAGTATTCAGGTATTTGTCTTCAATTTCATTAATTTTGTCTTCTATTGCATCAATTCTACTCCTTTGCCCTTTCAATGTGTTACCTATTTCTAACAATTTAGTATTAATCTTCTGGACTTCTATCTGTAGATTTTGAATCATTTCTAATTCTTCATTTGTCATTTTGTTCTTGTATTTTCTTCCAAAATTACTCTAGGGTTTTGCCTGTGTTTTCCTTGATCTGTCTCTCAATCCTTTGAAGATACCTAAATATAATTCTTTTGAATTCCTTATCAGGGAATTCCAATGCTGTGTCTTTCTCAGAGATGTGTTTTGGGTCTGTATCCTGTTCCCTTGTTTCTCCTGTTTTATCTTGCTTCTTTGTGTGGACTGTGATGCTCTGTTGTCTGCAAGGCATTGTGACGTTTTTGTGTTTATATTTAATTGGTGATTGTATGTTGGAGTGACTTGCCCACGATTTTCATTTGTTTTGTTTGTGTATTATCTACAGCAGCAGTCACTAGTTGACAGCACTTAGACACTCACCACCTGTCTCCTTTCCTCTTGACAGCCTCTTATATGTCCCTGCCAACCTTGGCAAACAGAGACTATTCTTAGGTCCCTGGAATCCAAAAGAGAATGCTATCACTTTAAAATCCAAACTGGTTGTCACTTGTAAAGATTCAAAATGGCTGCGCCCTCAGTCACTTTAAATATTCAAAATGGCCACCACTTATAAACATTCAAAATGGCTGCCACGTGTAAACAATCAAAATGGCTGCACCCCCTGGACAGCGGAAAGTCAACAGCTCAGGTTGTCTCCCTCTTTGCTGTTTCCCTTCCTAGTCATAGCCCACCAGTGCACTCATCCCTGCAGTCCTTGGTGACCAGGGCTGATCTTTAGGTGAATTCTCAGGTCCCAACACCACTTAGAAATATTCAGGCTGACAGTCCGCAGCTCTGACTATCTCTGCACTCACTGTTTTCATTCAGGTTTTTCCACTAGCTGGTGCTTAATCCACTTCTACATAGTTCATTTCTAAGCTCAGGGCTCCAGGATTATCTTCTGTATCCCTGCCAATTGGTTTTTCTTTTGTTGAAGGGGGTCTGAGTCGCTTGTCTGCCTATTCCTCTATCTTACTGGAAGTGCAAAGTGACTTCTTTTGAAAAAGTACTTACATTCAAGACTTTGAGCCTAAACAAAGCTCCACTGTTAAGTATTTTTTTATACATTGTTTCAGTAATTCCTCTCAACAATCCTGCAAGGTGTGTGTGTTACTGTTCCCATCTGACACATGGGATCAGAGAGGTCAAATAAATTTCCCCAAAGTCAGAAAGCTAGGAAGGAGGAGATCTAGGAGTTGAGTCTAGCTCTATTTGTTGATACTAACATGTTTATTTTCTAAATTTCATTTAATTCCTGCGCTTTATTATTTTCTTCCTTCTACTTTGAGTTTAATTTGTTGTTCTTTTGTTAACTTGAGATGTGAGCTTACCTTTTTAATTTTTGAACATTTCTGCTTTTCTAATAATATATGCGGGAGCTCTGGTAGCATAGTGGCTAAGGCACTTGACTGCTAACCAGAAGGCTGG
>NW_006921629.1:4382243-4384636 GCF_000298275.1 Orycteropus afer afer
AGTTGACTTTCCCAATGCTACACGTCGTCTAATGTCCTGACTGCTGCTTCCGTTGGCATCGATTGTAGAACCAAGCAACGTGAATTCTTTGACAACCTTAATCTTCTCTCCATTTATTGTGATGCTGCTCATTGGTCCAGAAAACCTTATGAATATATGCATTAAAGTTCTAAATTCCATTTGGTACATCCCATAGCTTTTGTGCTATTTTTGTATTAAGGAGGCCTGGTGGCACAGTGGTTAAAAGAGCTTGGCTGCTAACCAAAAGGTTGGTGGTATGAAACTACCACCCACTCCATGGGAGAAATATGTGGCAGTCTGCTTCCATAAAGATTCAAAACAAAAAAACAAACTCACTGCCTTCAAGTTGATTCCAACTCATAGTGAACCCCACTGCATTTTTGAGGCAGTACATCTTTACAGAAGTAGATTGCCCCATTTTCCTTCCAGGGAGTGGCTAGTGGGTTTGAACCACCAACCTTCTGATTAACTGTCAAATGCTATAGCCTTGGAAACCCTATGGGGCAGTTCTACTCTGACCAATAGAGCCGTTAGGAGTCAGAATCAACTTGACAGCAGTGGGTTTCATTTTGGACTTTTGTATTATTCAAGATATTTTTTAATTTCCATTATGACTTTTTTTTTTTAATACATCGATTAGTTAGAAGTATCTTAATTCCCAAACATATCAGGCTTGTCTGGTTATCTTTTTGATAGTGATTTCAGTTTAATTGCATTATGATCATAGAACAAATATTCTTTGTATAATATCAGTCCTTTCAAAGTTCTTGAGATTTTCTTTATGACATAGTATATACATCAATAATTTTGTAAGTGTTTCATATATACTTAGGAGCTCTGGTAGCATAGTGGCTAAGGCACTTCACTGCTAACCAGACGGCTGGCGGTTCAAACCCATCAGCCACTCCTTGGAAGGAAGATGGGGCAATCTACTTCAGTAGTGATACTGCTTCGGAAACCCAAAGAGGGGTTGCTATGAGTCGGGGCCGACTCGACGGCACATAACAACAACAGCAACAACAACATATATGCTTACAAAGAATGTATTTTCTGTAATTGTGTGCAGTGTTTTATGTATTTCCATTAAGTCATTGTTCCTGATCAGAGTATTCAGGCTTCATCTAATTTTCTTTATCCTTCCTTTTATCTGGATTTTTTAAAAAACCAGTAACTGGAGTTGTGCTTTAAAATCTTCCACTGTGATTGTAGAATTTTCCATTTCTCCTGGTAGATCATTAATTTTTGCTTACCATATGTTTAAGGCTATATTATTGGTGCACAGGACTTTTACATCTTCTTGGTGAATTGAACTTTTATAATTATAAATAAATTATAATAACCTTTATAATTATAAAATGTCCCTCTTCAGCTCTATTTGTTATTTTTGCCTGAAAGTCTACTTTGAAAGATGTGGCTGTCACTGCACCAGCTTTCCTTTAGTTACTGTTTCATGGTATAGTTTTCCCACATTTTTATTCAACCTTTCTGTATCTGTGTTTTAGATGTAAATCTTAAAAACAGCAGTTGATTGTTATTTTTTTAAAATTGAATCTGACAATAATTGGAGTATTTACTATATTTACATCTTATGTAATTACTAGTGCTACTCAGTGTTTTCTCTTTATTCTCTTCCTCTCTTTCACTGACTACTTTCATATTGAGAATTTTCTTACTACCCACTGCTCCATTAGCTCAGAAGTTATATACACTTTTAGAATTATTTTAAAGGTTTTGCTAAACAACATCCATCCTTTACTTATCAAAACCTAATATGAATTGGTACTATATTCCTAGACAACGCAAAGACCTTAGGAAACTTATACTCTATATATCTTGTTCCTGTTTCATATGCTAATTATCATCACATTTAAATCCTCTTTATACTTTAAATACATCTCAAAACCAAACTCTTACCATAGAGTCAATTCCAACTCAGCAACCCTAAAGAACAGAGTAGAACTGCACCTTAGGGTTTCCAATGCTATAAGTCTTTATGGAAACAGACTCTCTCACCTTTCTCCCCTTGAACGGCTGATGGCTTTGAACCACCCCTTTGGTTGATGGCTGGGTGCTTTAACCACTATGCCACCAGGGCTCCTAAAGGCACCCCAGATAACTATCAGTGGCCTGGTATGAGTCCTTTTTCATCTTTCTTCATGCTTATATGAACACATATACACATACATAGGAATTTTGTCTTTGGTTTTTATAAAACTAAGGTTATATTAAACCAAACTCACTGCCATTGATTGGATTCGACTCATAGCGAACCCGTCCTTGGGTTTCTGAGGCAGTATCACTATGGAAGTAGATTGCCCAATCTTCCTTCTGAGGAGTGGCTGGTGGGTTTGAACCATCAGCCTTCTGGTTAA
>NW_006921629.1:4384876-4386085 GCF_000298275.1 Orycteropus afer afer
TTTACTGAGAAAATTGGTTTTCCATTCAACAGTTCACGCCCATTTTGTTTCATGACATTGACTGTAATCTCCACAATGTAACAGCACTCTTCCTACTTCCTGCTTTTACTATCCCCACTTATCCTTCTTTCCTATGCCTTCCTGGCTTCTGAGCTGTATCGTTGGGCAAATGCCCTTTTGCTCTTCTATGGTTAATTGTTCTAAGGGGTACATGTTGTATTAGTATTCACCTTATAGGCCCTATTGTTTGGCTGAAAGTTGACCCGAGTGTAAGTTGAGTTCCAGACTTGAAGGGTGACAAAGAGGGTTCTACCAGTCTCTATCAGACCAGTAAGCTTTTTTTATCATTAAGATACTTTTGAGTTTTGTTCCCCATTTTTCTCCCACTCTACCCAGGCCCTTCTATTGTGATTCCTTTCAGAGTGGTTGGTATGTGCCAAGTGCCATGTAGTAGAGTCGTGGAGGCTGAGGTTTGCATAGTTCATTAGTCCTTCAAACCAGTTACTTCCGTGCATCATTTGATTTTCTTTACTCTTCATTGGTTTGGATGGAGCGAGACCAATAGCAATACCTTAGATGGCCACTCACAAGCTTTTAAGACCCCAGTCGTTACTCACCAAAGAAGGATGCAGAACATTGTCTTTATGGACTGAAACTCAAAAACCAAACTCAATGCTGTTGAGTGAATTTGACTCACAGTGACTCGTTGGGTTTCTAAGGTGGCATCTCTATGGAAGTAGATTGCCCAATCTTCCTTCCAAAAAGTGGTTGGGGGGTTTGAACCTCCGGCCTTTTGGTTAGCTATATTATGCCAATTGACCTTGATGTTGCCTTAGATAGCAGGTTTATTTTTTGCTGAAACTTGCTTTACTTACTTAAATAACATCGTCATTCTTTAAAAATGCATTATGTCTTCTTTAAAAAAGACATAGATGTTTAATTCAGCTTGCATATAACTACACATTATTACATACAATGTGTTCTGGTTACCTAGTGCCGCTCTGACAGAAATACACCACAAATGGGATGGCTTGAACAAACAGGAGTTTATTCTCTCACAGTTTTAAGTCCAAGTTCAAAGTGGCAGGCTCTAGGGGCTAGGTGAAAGACTCTCAACCTTGGGGTCCAGCTCTGCCTCCTGCTCCTGGCCCACTGGAGCTAGAGGTATTTCTTCACTCAGCTGGCCAGTGCTGCTGAGGCTGGAAGCCC
>NW_006921629.1:4404788-4419686 GCF_000298275.1 Orycteropus afer afer
AAATCCATTAAATGGGGAAGAGAATGTTTGTTTAATAAATGGTGCTGGCAAAACTGGAGATCCATTTGCAGAAAAATGAAACAAGATCTGTTCCTCACACGATACACAAAAATGAACTCCAGATGGATCAAAGACTTAAATGTGAAATCTAAAACTATAAAGTTCCTCAAGGAAAAACTAGGGGCAAATTTAGGGGCCCTAATATATAGCATAAATAGACTATCAAGCATAACTCAAAATGCACAAATAGCAGAAGATAAACTAGATGAACGGGACCCTCTAAAAATTAAATTTTTATGTGCTTCCAAAGACTTCTCCAAAATAGTCAAAAGAGAACCTAAGAACCTACAGATTGGGGAAAAATATTTGGCAATGACATATCTGACAAGGGACTCATCTCTAGAACTTATAGAAAACTCCAACACCTCAATAACAAAAAGACAAACAATCCATTTTAAAAATGGGCAGAAGACATGAATAGACACTTCACCAAGGATGATATTCAAGCGGCCAACAAACATATAAAGAAATGCTCATGATCATTAGTCATTACAGAGATGCAAATCAAAACAACAATGAGATACCATCTTGCTTCAGCATTAGAAGCAAAGTTCAACGAGACAGAAAATAACAAATGCTGGCGAGGATATGGAGAGATTGGGACTCTCATATACTGCTGGTAGGACTGTAAAATGGTACAACCACTGTGGAAAACAGTATGGCGATTCCTTCAAAAGTTGGAATAAGAAATACCATTTGACCCAGCCATTCCATTACTAGGTATATATCCTAAAGAAGTGAGAGCCCAGAGAAGAATAGACACATGCACTATTCACAAGAGCCAAAAGATGGAAACAACATAGGTGTCCCTCAACTGAGGAATGTATAACCAAACTGTGGTACATACACACAATGGAATACTATGAAACGCTAAAGAATAATGTAGAATCTGCAAAACACCACATAAACCACATAATGTGGATGAACTTAAGAGGACATTTTGTTGTTGTGCTGAGTGAAATAAATCAATCACATAAGGACAAATTTTGTATTAGTCCATTATTGTAAAAATCAAGGAAAGGTTTATCTATGGAAGGAAATTTTCTTTGTTGGTTACCAGGGGTGGGAGGGGAAGTTAAGGAACACTGTTAGATAGGTAGAAACAAATATTGATTGGGGTGAAGAGAAGGGCAATGTCCCAAATGTGAGTGATCAACAACAACATGGTGGCACTGAGGAAGAAGAAGACAGAGAGGAGGTACAGACAATAAAGATGAACCCTTTTGCACACACAGTACTGCATTGTCAGTGAAGGCAAACATGGGTAGATGGGTGGATAGATGGGTAGACAGGCTGAACTATTAGGTATGTCTATGAAGTGGACAGTGTACTCAAGACCACATATAGGGTTGGCAGACAATGGTCCTCTAAGTGTATTTGCATGATCTGAATTCCTGGATGTATAGTAGAGCTGACAAGGTTGTAGTCACTTCTTGGTCACAGCCAAGTATACCCTGGAGATGACACCTGGAGGGACCAAGTAGGTGAACCTGTGGGTTCGGGACCATAGTTACAGGGGACATCAAGCTCAACTGGCATAACATGCTACACTAAACATTGTTCCAGCTCCTACTTTGGCAAGTAGTGACTGGGATCTTAAAAGCTTGCAAGCTGCCATCTAGATGCAATGATGGGTCTCTCCTCATCTAGAGCAAAGAAGAATGAAGAAAACCAAAGATTCATGGAAACAATTAGTCCTAGTGACTGGTACACCATGAGATCCTCAGCCTATATGACTATGAGACCAGAAGAACTAGATGGTGCCCAGCTACCACTGTCAACCACTTGGAGAGGGATCTATGTAGGAGACCCTGGATAGAGAGGGAGAACAATGTGGAACAAAACTCAAAATCATTTGAGAAAAAAAGGGGGAGCCCAGTTTTGCTGGTCTGATAGAGCCTGGTGGAACCACTGAGACTATGGCCCCTAGCTGCCCTTCAGGTCTGAAATTGAACCCACTCCTATGGCTTCCAGCCAAGCAAAAGACAGGCATAGGAGCTGAACATTTACCTGAGGTAGATATACTCCTTGGAGAGAACAATAATGGGAGAAAGAAGGGCTATTTATGCAAAAGGAGATAGCTCAGGGGGCAGGGGTGCATGGAGGGATGGACACAGGGAAGAGGTGACTGTTGGGAGGAAGTGGGAGGGGAGCTGTTGCATTGTGGTAAATTGTGGTCAGTGTCATGAGACAAAGTGTATATGAAGTGCTGTACAGAAAGTGAATTTCCTCTGTAAATTTTCACACAAATCACAATTATAAACAAACACAAAGAAAACAAATGCCGAATTCTAGTTTCATGTTTTGCCTTTTCTCTAAAGGCAAAAATCGTCTTTGGATTTCTTTTGCTTGCTTAGCAAAAACAAGTACTAATGTCGGTCTTCATTAAAGCAAAGTGGCCTAAAGCAAACTTTCTAAAAGCAGGGGAGACCTGTGTGTGGCCTGTAGGTTTCTGCGTGATTTCCTCCCTCTTTCTTGGATAAATAGCAATATACAAACACACTTTTCTCTACCTTAGTCACTTAACAGTATACCCTGGAGATGACACCAAATCCATAGTTGGCCCTCTGTGAGCTCTGGAGGCGTAGTGCCTAAGACACTTGACTGCTAACCAGAAGGCTGGCAGTTCAAATCCATCAGCCACTCCATGGAAGGAAGGTTGGGCAATCTACTTCTGTGGTGATACTACCTTGGAAACCCAAGGAGGGGTTCACTGTGAGTCGGGTCTGACTCAACAGCACGTAACACCACCACCACAACATAGGTATCATAAGCTAGCTTTGGCAGCATAGCACCTAAGGCACTTGACTGCTAACCAGAAGGCTGGCAGATCAAACCCACCAGCCACTCTTCAGAAGGAAGATTGGGCAATCTACTTCCACAGTGATACTGCCTTTGGAACCCAGGGAGGGGTCGCTATGAGTCAGATTTGACTCGATAGCAGCGAGTTTGTTTTTGTTTTGGAGAGATGATTTAAAATATACAGGAGGATGTGATTAGGTTATGTGCAAATACTATTCTGTTTTATATTCAAGGGGCTTGAGAAACTGTGGATCTTGGTATGGATCTTGGTATGGGGGAAGGTGGTCCCAGAACTAATCCCCTGGAGATATCAAGGGACGACTGTACAGCACTATTCCTCATCCCTTCCAGCAGCTGCACCGTGCTCCATTGTATGGATGGACCATGGTTTCTTCCACCAGTCCCCAAGTGATGAACGTTTGCTTTGTTTCCAGTCTTCTTCTATTATGAACAGTGCTGCAACAAATAGCCTTGTGCATACATCTTGTATTTTTGACATCAGCATTTTGGGATAGATTCCTAGAAGTGGGATTGCTGGGTCAAAGGGTAATCACATATATAATTTTACTATATATTGCTGGTATCTGGTAAGTAGATAGGGATTATATCCTCACTAGGGGTTATACCATTTTGCCTTCCTGCCAGAAATATACGAGTATACCTGGAACAAACATTACTGTTCCAATTTTATGATTTACAGATGAAAGAACCCGAGTACAAGGGTATCGAATAACTTGCTAGTAAGTAGTCAAGATGGAACTTGGACCCAGCCAAACAATGCTTCCCTGGCAGATAATGGGATACATAGCCCTGGCCTGGGAGCACCTCATCATCTTCCCTTTTGGGAGGGAGGTAGGGAGCTTAACACTTCACCATCCCAGCATTCAGGCCCCCTGGGGATTGCCTCAGCCTGTCTCCAACAATTACATTCTCATCGGGGAGGGGAGGAAGCGCTGTGTGTCTCCCCCGCTGGGGCTGCATCCCAGCAGCCTGTCAGGAGAGGGTGTCATCCATGGGGGTTACCTTGTGTTAGAATCAGACTTTCCTCCCTGTCCCCCGTGAGTCACCACTTTGCAAATGCCAGTTGGGAGCTACTGTTCCTTTCTCCCCTAAGTAGAGCATCTATTTTCATGCTAACATGTGACAGACACATGGAAAGGAAGGACAAACGTGCCTGGTTATCAATGTTGCTCTGGAGACAGGGTCATCTGAGCTGCCACTTAAAACTTTTGGTTTTATGCTAAAATGACTCAGCCTTGCTCTGAATGTTTTGAGATCATCTCACCACCACCAAGGTGAAAGCAAAACAGTGGAGGTCATGTGCCAGGCTTCTCACATTCTTTATACCATGTAACCTTCACATAACTCCATGATATAGTATTATTACCTCCTTTTTATAGGTGAGGGAATTGAAGCTCAGAGAGGGTAAGTAAGTTGCTAAAACGCACACAGCTAGCAAATGGCAGTAGCTACTCAAAAGCGGCAAAAAAGACTTGTGTCTTTTCCAGCCCACTCATTTCCTCCCCATGGAAGACACCCACGTTAAACACAGGAAAACCTCCAGGATGGCTCCATTCAGGGATCACAGTTCTCCTTCGTTGGCAAACTTCCAGTGGCCTTCCTCTGGTTCCACCCATCTTCCTTGTCCACCTACAGTCTCTCCCTAGGAAATGCCATCTAGCCCCATGGCTATTGTCTGTTGGATTGTCTTCAGCTTTACACAACAGAGAGCTCAACCCAAACACTTTAAGTACCTGAACAAATTTCTTATCTCACAAAACTATGAGGTAGGGCAGGGCTTCAATGACTCTGTCAGACCTTTACCTATTAAAACATGTCTCTCCGCTCTTCCCTAGATCGTGAGGATCTTATAATCCTGCTCCCACTCTTGGATACAAGATGGCTGCCACGGCTTCCAGGGCTATGACTCTTCACGCTCAGCGAGAGGAGGGCTCTTCCAGAGCGCTCTTGAAAGAACCAGAAAACCCTAACACTTCTTTGACTTCGTTCCAGATAGGGCCAAATGCTCACTCCAGAATCTACCATGGCCAGAGGGTGGGATTTGTGTGGACTGGCTTAAATTTGAACTCTGTGTCCCACTCCTAGTGCAGAGGCAGAGTCGTTTTGTTACTGGGGTCCCTGAGACCCGGAACAGGGGTCCTTGTCTCCTACTGACAAAGAATTGAACAGGAGAGGCAAGATGTCCACATGAACCAAAGGATATTAAAGAGAAATGAGAGGGAGGGCTCTCGAGGGGTGGACAGAGGGCTCCTGCCCAGGCTAGCCTCTGGTCTCTCACTGAACAAAGTGTTTCCTAGGGTTTATGAAAGGTTTTAGGCAGGAATAAGGCTCTGCACCCAGTGAGGAACTTGATGGACAACTTCGGAAGTTTATCAGCATTTTACAACTGGTCAAGATTTATGGGGCCTTTTGAAATGTAATCTTTTATCTTGCCTAAGGGCCTGGTTTGCCAACTGCAAGCAATTCTCTAGCACCAGCCAGCAGCAAGAATTATGTGGTGGTCTGCACATAGGCTTAAATTCCAAGTCAGGGGTCTGTTTGACTGGGCTAGCCTGGTTCCCTGCCTGTCTCAATTTCCCCCAAAAGCACATGGCAAATATGGACACAGGAACTAGATGCCATCTCCTAAGGAGAGAGTGGAGGTGGACCAGGAAGGCTACTGAAAGTTTTCCAAAGAAGGAAGGGCTGAGATCCCTCAGTGCAGCCATTCTGGAGGTTTTCCTATCTGTAGCCTGGATCTCTTCTACTGGGAAAAGGCACTTGCTGGGGGAAACACACACACACACACACACACAAGCAACAATTCTTCGTGCCAGCTAACTTAGCTTTGAGCAGCCAATGCATCTGCTAGTTTGCTAGCTGTAAGTTTCAGCAACTCATGTAGCCTCTCTGAACCTTAGTTTTTCTCACCAATTTAAAACACCAAACTCACTGCCATTGAGTAGATTTGACTCATAGTGACCCCTCCTTGGGTTTCTGGGGCTGCATCTCTACAGAAGTAGATTGCCCAATCTTCCTTCTGAGGAGTGGCTGGTGGGTTTGAACCACCAGCCTTCTGGTTAGCAGTCAAATGCCTTAGGCACTGCACTACCAGAGGAGGTGATAATACCCACAATCATGAGGTTGTGTGAAGGTAAAACTTTGTCTTAGAGAGTGCTGGAAAAGTAGCATCCTAGAACTAAAATTAAAATTATTATTACTATAATAACCAACATCTGTACAGCACACTACAGGTTGTGAGGTGTTATTTGCATATATCATCTCAATTATTCATCACAACAAATCTGTTGTTATGATGTCACCTAACAGTTCGGGGAACTGAGGCTTAGAGAAGACCTTAAAGCTGATCTAGTCTAGGTCTAGCAAACCCTTAACCCCAGGAGCCAATACTCTCTTGTTTGTACCCAGATGGGCATCATTAATCAATCATGGCACTCTTTCCCATTTAACTCAGTCTCGGTCTCCTCAATGTACTGTGACCCAGGCAGCCACTCCCATCAATCAGACTGAGACACAGGAAAGAAAGCATTTCCAAGTGCGTAGTCTGTGTCCCTCATTTGGCATGTGTGGAAAGTGAGGCTTAGAGATGCCACCCACTGAGTCGATGACAAAGCCAGGACTAGAACCCTACACTCTTGGTTTATGCTTAGTCGGGGTCTTTCCACTGGCCACTGCACATAGTTCAAAATGATTTGGAGTCTGATTTAACTGTGCATCAGAATTCTTAAAGATTTCCAGGAAATTCAAACGTGGTGAAAGCTAAAAACTACTGAGGTTTTTTCCCTCTGTAACTGTGTTGGCCATCTTTTCTGATGTTCTCATTTACCTGTGGTCATGTGCATAAACCAAGAGGCAGTCATTCAAACAGAAAGAGGGGGCACTGTGGCTTTAAAGCCAGGAAAAGTGTTCATTATGGCTGTATCCTTTCACCAATCTTGTTTAGTCTGTATGCTGAGCAAATAATCCAAGAAGCTGGACTATATAAAGAATGTACCATCAGGATTGGAGAAGGATTCATTAACAACCTGTGATATGCAGATGACACAAGTCTATGTGATGAAAGTGAAGAGAATTTGAAGCACTTACTGATGAAGGTCAAAGACATCAGCCTTCAGTATGGATTACACCTCAACATAAAACAAAAATCCTCAACACTTGGACCAATAAGCAACATCATGGTAAATGGAGAAAAGATTGAAATTGTCAAGGATTTCATTTTACTTGGATCACAATCAACACCCAAGGAAGCAGCAGCCAAGAAATCAAACAGTCTACTAAAACAAAACAAATCCACTGGCATCAAGTAGACTGTGAATTATAGCAACCCGACAGGATAGAGTAGAACTGCCCCACAGGGTTTCCAAGGCTATAAATCCTTGTGAAAACAGACTGCCTCATCTGTCTCCCACAGAGCAAATGGTGGGTTTGAACCACCAACCTTTTGGTTACTGGGGAATACTTTAACCACTGTGCCACCAGAGCTCCTATATAATGCATTGCATTGGGCAGATATGCTGCAAAAGACTTCTTTGAAGGGTTAAAAATCAAAGATGTCACTTTGAGGACTGACCCAAGCTATGGTATTTTCATTTGTCTCATAAGCAAGCAAAAGGTGGACAATGAATAAGGAAGACTGAAGAAGAATTGATACTTTTGAATATTTGTGTTAGCAAAGAATATTAAATATTCCATGGCCTGCCAGAAGAATGAACAAATCTGTCTTAGAAGAAGTACAGTCAGAATGCTCCTTAAAAGCAAGGATGACAAGACTTCATCTCATGTACTCTGAACATGTTACAAGGAGGGACCAGTCCCTGGAGAAACACATCATGCTTGGTAAAGTAGAGAGTCAGTGAAAAAGAGGAAGACCCTCAGTAAAACGGAGTGACGTAGTGTTTGCAACAGTGGACTCAAATAGAGCGACAATTTTGAGAATGGGAAGGAACTAAGCATTATTTCTGCAGTGCAGTGAATTACTTAATATGGTACTAGGTGGGACTATGTAGATGTGAGGTACTTTTGGCCCATCAAAGGAACTGAATCGCCTGCTAATAATGAGAATACAGTGCATGGCACTTTTGTGGGAGTGGGACAATGCAAATAAGGGATATGGAACCCTAACAAGGGTATTGGTCAATTTGCCATTCTGCTAGGCTTAAAATGAGCCATCCTAGTGGTGGTAAAAGGAGCGCTGGTGATGCAGTGGCTAAGGCATTTAACCAGAAGGGTGGTGGTTCACACCCACCAGCCACTCTGCAGAAGGAAGATGAGGCGATCTACTTCTGTAAATATCTACCACCTTGGAAACCCAATGGGGTTGCTATGAGTTGGAATTGACTCAATGGCAGTGTGTTTGGTTTTTTGGTTTGAGAGGTGGTAAGAAGGGATCTCACTACCGTCAAGAAAGAAGAGCCAGAAGTGAAACGTATCCTTTGGGCCCAAGATCCCTGCATTGAACCTCCTTGATCCAGGAAAACAGAGAGCTGTGACACCAGAGAAGCAGTGACAGAGAAATGGCGGCAGCAGAGCCAAGAGACCAGCATGAGACAGGACAGTCGGCTGCCTGGCCCGTGAAGCAAGAATGCTGATAACCTTCAGTCAGGAGGTTTACTAGGGGAGTAGGGTGCCTCTGGGCACTTACTGGCAGAGCTGAAAGAGCTCTGTAATACTTGGCTGAGCACAGCAGAGGCCAAGAGACCACAGGGTGGAGAGGGAGATGGACTGAGAGCCAAAGAAAGGCGTGTCTGTGGGCACTGCTGAGAAAATGCTGTCCTGATCTAAGAACTTGTCCTGAGTTGTTCCTGACCTGAATTGTAACCTGTTACTTCCCTAATAAACCCCTAATCATGAATGTTGTCTGTGAGTTCTATGTGGCCATTGCAACAATCGATCAAACCCAGCAGAGAAGTAGAGAGTGTCACACGGGAGGTGTCAGAACTGGTAAAATGTTGGAAGATGGAAGCATGTCTGACCTCTCTCTCATAGGAATCAGCCTTGTGCTGTTGATATTGATCTTGATCCTCTTCCCCACTTGTGAAGTTAGAGGAGGTCAGATGATGCCCCCACACTATTTTCACAGTTTTGTTCTATTGTACATGGGACACTATGAGCCCAACAACAACAGTTGTGTTAAATGTACTGGTTACCAAGCCTCTTTCCTGGAAAATCTGATTCAGAAGGTCTGGACTGGGGGCCAGGAATCTGCATTTTAATAAGCATCCCAAGTGACTCTCATCATCAGGGAAGTTGGATGACAGAACTCTAAACAGGCTCAGCTGGAACATTCTTTGGAAAACCCAAGAATGAGGCCAGTCACCTACTGAGTGTCAGGAGGAGTGGGGCGATCTGGGCTTTGTCTCTTTAAACAGTTGCAAAGACCTCTGTCCATTTACAAGCAGCTGCCTTTTCTTTCTAAGTCTCTCATCTAGATTATTACATAATCCATCTTGAGAATTTATAAGAATCATATCGCCCTCATGCCTGGCTTATGTAGAAAAAGGGACAGCAAGGAGACAGATAAAGTGGAACACAGAGAGAAGGATGAAATGAAAATTATTTGTCTATTTTAGACAAGCAATTTTCTCTAATGTTCTGTTCTCTTGTTTGGTTGTCCTTCTGAGAGCTCAAGGACCTTTTAAGGTGGAACAGAATCTGGGGGTTGTTGTTTGGGGAGACGATTAGCCTTGGGGGCTGGAAATGTGGATAGGATAATCTCCGGGGACAGGGCCCCCAGAGAAACCAAGCGTCTGGTGCCAATACTTCGGCCAGGAGACCCCATTACACACTACTCAGCCCTGGGAGGGGTGGCAGGAAGCTACACTGCTGAGGTTTCACCATTTGTCAGACACCAGGCTCAGTTCTTTTCACCCACAAGAAAATCCTGAAAAATACTATTAATATTTCCATTTTACAGCTGAGTAAATTGAGCCCCAAAGAAATTATAATGTTTTAGGCTTAATCCAATGGAGGCAGTGGTGGTTCAGTGGTAGAATTCTCAATTTCCATGCAAGAGACCCAGGTTAATTCCAGGCCAATGCATCTCACGCACAGCTACCATCTGTCACAGGAGCCTTGCATGCTGCTACGGTGAACAGGCTGCAGTGGCACTTCTAGACCAAAATGAACTAGGAAGAAAGGCCTGGCAATCTTCTTCTGAAAATCAGCCAGTGAAAACCCTGTGGATCACAATGGTCCGATCCATAACCAATCGTGAGATGGTTCAGGACTGGTAAGCATTTTATTCTGTTGTGCATGGGATCACCATGAGCTGGGGACCAACTCCGTAACAGTAACAACAACAAAGCTTAATCATCTTATTCCAGGAATTTCTCATCCTAGAAGGTAAAACCAGCATTCCCAAAACTACCTGGAAGAACCAGGCACAAAGGAACATATGGGTGGATTGTGCTTGGCATGTATAAATGAAAACTAGAGTCATTTTTCTAATCGTACGAATTAATGAAGAGAAGTAGCCCAGAAAATTACAAATAGCAGATTTACCACCTAAATGTATTGTCCTTGGATTAATGCTAAAGTGGATGGCAAATCCATAGCATGAAAGAAATGGGTCTGGTATTAAGAGCAGGCTACAAATATGCATCAAAAGCCTTAATAATGTGCACATCTTCTGACCCGGTAATTCCACCTCTAGGAATTTATCCTTTTGAAATAGCTGGGTAAGTGGACAAAGAAGTATTTACAAGGCAACATTATTTATAGTTTTTAAAAACTGGAAACATGATTGTCCAACAGTCAATAAAGTTTAGAACATTCTCATAGGCATATGTCATATAACTATGAAAAATGGTGGTATATACCTATATTCGTTGACATAGAAAGCAGGTCGTCACACACTTGCTATGTAAGAAAAGTCTGTTTTAGATGGACTGACAGCATTATGTTAAAAACAAATATTTCAGTAGTGACATAGTGATATATATTTTTCCAGTAGTGAGATATACATACACACACACACACACACACGTATATGTATATATGTTGTTAGGTGCCATCATTTCCAACTCATAGCAACCCCATGCACAGCAGAACGAAAGACTGCCCAGTGCTAGCGACACGATCCCTGCTATACTTGAGCCCATCACCGTAGCCACTATGTCAATCCATCTTGTTGAGGGCCTTCCCCTCCTTCCTCGACCCTCCACCTTACCAAGCATGACATCCTTCTCCAGGGAATGGTCCCTTCTGACAACATGAACAAAGTAGGTGAGACGAAGTCTGGCCATTCTCGCTTCCAAGGAGCATTCTGGCTGCACTTCCTCCAGGACAGATTTGTTAGTTCTTTTAGCAGTCCGTGGCACTTTCAGCATTCTTTGCCAGCACCACAACACAAAGGCATCGATTCTTCTTCAGTCTTCCTTATTCATTGTCCAGCTCTCACATGCATACGAGGTGACTGCAAATATCATGGCTTGTGTCAGGCGCACGTTAGTCCTCAAGGAGACATCTTTGCTCCTCAGCACTTGAAAGAGATCCTTTGCAGCCAATTTACCCAGTGGTATATGTCGTCTGATGTCCTGACTACTGCTTCCATTGATGTGGATCGTAGAACCAAGCAATGTGAAGTCTTTGACAACTTCAATCTTTTCTCCATTTATCGTGATGCTGCTTACAGGTCCAGTTTTGAGGATTTTTGTTTTCTTTATATTGAGATGTAATCCATACTGCAGACTGTATTCTTCAACCTTCATCAGCAAGTGTTTCAAGTCATCATCATTTTCAGCAAGCAAAGTTGTGTCGTCAGCATATCACAGGTTATTAATAATTCTTCCTGAATCCTGATGCCACATTCTCTTCTCTTCATGTATGTATGTATGTGTGTGTGTGTGTGTGTATAGATATAGATATAGATATGATGTATTTATACACACACACACACATCTATATATATAAAAGGAGCTCTGGTGGTATAATTGTTAAGGCATTTGGCTGCTAACCAAAAGTTCAGTGGTTTGAACCCACCAGCTGCCCTGTGGAAGAAAAGATGAGGCGATCTACATCCTTAAAGATTTACATCCTTGAAAACCCAATGGGCGTTGCTGTGAGTCAGAACTGACTCGATGGCAGTTGGTTTTTGCAATACATATATGTACATACATATACACATATATTCATATGGTACATGTGGTGGTTGTCTGGTGCTGTCAAGTTGGTTCCAACTCACAGCCACCCTGTGTACAATAGAATGAAATACTTGCTGATTCTGCACCGTCCTCAGTCATCGCTATGCTGGAACCCATTGTTGCAGCTAGTGTGTCAGTCCATCTTGTTAAGGGTCCTCCTCTTTTTCCCTGACGCTCTACTTTACTGAGCATGATGTCCTTCTCCACGGCTGGTCCCTCTTGATAACATGTCTAAAGTACATGAGACTAAGTCTCACCAACCTTGCTTCTAAGGAGCACTCTGGCTTTACTTTTTCCAATTCAGATTTGTTCATTCTTCTGGCACTCCATGGTATTTTTAATATTTTTTGCCAATATTATTCAAAGATATCAATTCTCCTTCAGTCTTCCTTATCCACTATCCAGCTTTCACATGTGTATGAGGCAACTGAAAATACCATGGCTTAAGTCAGGTGTACCTTAGATCTCAAAGTGCCATCTTGCTTTTTAATACTTTAAAGAGGTCTTGTGCCAAACACAATATGTTGTTTGATTTCTTGACTTCTGCTTCCATGGGCACTGATTGCGGATCCAAGGAAATGAAATCCTTAACAACTTCAATCTGTTCTGTTTATCATGATGTTGCTTATTGGTTCAGTTGTGCGAATTTCTGTTTATGTTGAGGTATAATCCATACTGAAGACTGTAGTCTTTAATCTTCATCCGTAACCTCTTCAAGGTTGTGTCATGTGCATATCACAGGTTATTAATGAGTCTTCCTCCAATCTTGATGCTGCGTTCTTCTTCACGTAGTCCAGCTTCTCAGATTATTTGCTTAGTATACAGATTAAATAAGTATGGTGAAAGGATACAATCCTGACGTACATCTTTCCTGATTTTAAACCATGCAGTATCCCCTTGTTCTGTTCAAATGACTGCCTCTTGCTCTATGTACAGGCTCCACATGAGCACAGTTAAGTGTTCTAGAATTCCCATCCTTCACAATGTTACCTGTTTGTTATGATCCACACAGTCAAATGTCTTTGCATAGTCAATAGAACACAGGTAAACATCTTTCTGGTATTGCTTTCAGCCAAAATGCATCTGAGATCAGACATAATATCCATTGTTCCACATCCTCTTCTGAATCTGGCTTGAATTTTGGGCAGTTTCCTGTCCATGTACTGCTGTAACCACTTTTGAATGATCTTCAGCAAAATTTTGCTTGTGATAGTAATAATACTGTTCAATAATTTCTGCATTCTATTGGATCAGCTTTCTTTGGAACACACACAAATATAGGTATCTTTTGGTAAATTGGCTAGGTAACTGTCTTCCAAATTTCTTGCTGTAGATGAGTGAGCACCTCCAGAATCACATCTGTTTCTTGAAGCATCTGAATTGCTATTCTGTCAGTTCCTGGAGCCTTGTTTGCCAATGCCTTCAGTGCAGTGTGGACTTCTTCCTCCAATACCATCGGTTCTTGATCGTATGCTACCTCTTGAAATGGTTGAACACCAACCAATTATTTTTGGTATAGTGACTATATTCCTTCCATCTTCTTTTAATGCTCCCTGCATTGTTCAGTATTTTGTCCTACAATATTGCAGGTCAAAGCTTGACTTTTTTCTTCCATTCTTTCAGCTTGAGAAATGCTGAGTATATATTCAAATATACACCACAACTTTGGCAATAGATTATTTTATATACAGAGACCAGTCCCTGGAGAAGGACATTATACTTGGTAGAGGGTCAACAAAAAAGACAACGACCCTCAACAAGATGGACTGACACAGCAGCTGCAACAATGGGCTCAGCTATAGCAAAAAGCGTGAGGATGGCACATACCGGGCATCATTTTGTTCTGTTGTACGTAGGGTTACTGTACGTCGGAACCAACTCAAAGGCACCTAAAAACAACATAACTGGATCTGAGTTCATTTTTATCTGCTGGCTTTTTTTTTTTTTTTTTTGCTTAACTGTTTTTCTTTTCCCTTTTTGTCTCACTTCTGTAATTAAATGGAAGTTAAATAGTCTTTCAAAGGAAAGTGCTCCCAAGATTCTGCATAACTGATGGTTGTCAGTGGTTTCCCCAGAGAGAAACTGCTGAACTAAACCCTGGGGGAGGGGCTAGCAAGCCCTGATGAGGGGAGGCAGAGAGCAAATGCAGGGGAAGGGCAAGGAGCTGGAGGCCCCATATGCAAGGTTCCAGGCTACAACATGAACAGGGAAGCGCAGCAAGCTCCAAGGTAAAACCACCACCAAACCACCTCACAGATACATCTGCTTCCAAGTTCACCAGACATGTAGGCAAAATGCATTGTGACTGTTAGCTGATCCCCAGGGGGTGAGGGTGCAGACGGCATGTGAAGTTAAATGTCTGCCATACCCCTGCTCCCATCATGGATCTTTTTTATATGAGAACTGAGACACCTTTTGCAAAGAAATATACAGACCTTGACCCATATCCTCAGCTGAAGTCACTCATATTGAGAGAGGCTACCTTGGAGAGATTGTGGTATATGGAGAATGGGGGTCCTTGAGAAGAATTCAGGGTGGGGTAAGGGGTCTCCTGCACAGGGAACCCGACTCAAAATGGGCCTAGAGTTCTTGGAGACGGTGGTCTTGTGCATAGTCTGACAGTCAGCTCTTACCTGGGGTTGGGTCTGTGCTCTAGGGAGAGTGCATATGACATTCAGGACCCAAGAGATGGCCAAACTGATTCCTTCAAAAGTTGGAATTAGAAATACCATTTGACCCAGCCATTCCATTACTAGGTATATACCCTAAAGAAGTGAGAGCCATGATAAGAACAGACACATGCACGCCCATGTTCATCACAGCACTATTTACAATAGCCAAAAGATGGAAACAACCTAAGTGTCCTTCAACTGAG
>NW_006921629.1:4421156-4426545 GCF_000298275.1 Orycteropus afer afer
CCCCTTGAAGAAGCCCATCTGGAGACTGAGGCCAGCAGACAAGGCTGCATCTCATTGGCACTAAGAAAGTGGGAGCAGCACAACGGAAGGGGCAGGGAGGCCAGGCAGGGGCAGGGTGGCTGTGGTGAGTGGCCAATGGCAGTCTAACCTAATCTGTATTGGTTTCTCATTGCTGCTATAACAGATTACCACAAGCTTATTCTCTTCCAGTTCTGGAGGTCAGACTCCTAAAATCAAGGTGTTGGCAGGGCTGTGTTCCTTCTGGATGCTCTACGGGAGAAATCCATTTCCTTGCCTTTTCCATCTTCTAAAAAGCCGTCTGCTTTCCTTGGCTCGTGGCTGCTTCTTTGTATCAATCGCCCTGACCTCTGTCTTCCTTCTTCTATTTGTCATCACCTCCTCTCACTTTAACCCTTCTGCCTTCCTCTTACAAGGAACCTCGTGATTACATTGGGCCCACCTGGATAATCCAGTTAAATCTCCTCATCTCAAGGTCCTTAAACTTAATCACATGTGCAAAGTCCCTTTTGCCATGTAAGGTACCATATTCACAGGTTCTGGATATAGGACATGGACATCTTGGGGGAGCCATTTCAGCCAACCATATAACCCAAGAAGGCAGGCAGGACATCTCCTTGGTGGCTTTCAGAAAGCCTTAAAGGATTAGAACTTCTGGGAGTAGAAATAGGGGCTTAGGTTTAGTACGCATTAATATTAGATGGTCATTCAAACTTATAGGTTATTGAAACTTAGGGACACTTAGGGTTTGATACAAATGGGGAAACTGAAGCCCAAAGGGAACTAGAGATTTGCCTAAAATTACTGGGCTATTTCTTTCAGCTCCAAGTCCAATCTTTTCTCCTTGCTACCTACCTGCTTAACTTAAGTGACTTTAGTGGAAAAGTGGGGGTGGGGGGGAGGCATGAGATTGTTGTTGCTGTTTAAAGCAGAGAATGAATTCTACCATGTTAATGGGGGGGGGGAGTTACTTTGCAAGGGAAAGCCCCAGAGCCCCTTGAGTCAGAGTAGCTGGTTGAGACTTGCTGGGCCTCTGGGCTCTTTGAAAAATCATTTTCTCACTGGGGAACGTGAAGCCCTAAACCCATGAGCATTGACAGGGGGCCAGGTGATCCCAGCCACTGCCATAAAGAGCAATAATGAATAGTCATTTCCTCCAAGGCTACCTGGCAGCTGTTGGTCCTCCTCTGGCTATTTTCAGAAGGAAGATTTGAATTAGGAGTTGCTAAATGAAAGGTCAAGGAGCTCTGGTGGCATAGTTGCCTAAGGCATTTGACTGCTAACCAGAAGGCTGGAGGTTCAAAACCACCAGCCACTCCTCAGAAGGAAGGTTGGGCAATCTACTTCTGTAGTGCTACCGCCTTGGAAACGCGAAGGGTCACTAGGAGTTGGACCTGACTCGATGGCAGTGAGTTTGGGTTTTTATTATTATTATTCTCAAGTCAGCCAGTTTCTCACTATATTTGTCAGAAAGAGCCACTAATGTTGGAACACCTGGGTTCTAGTCCCACCACTAGTTCTCACTCAATATATGACTCTGGGTAGGTTATTTGACTTCTCTGGGCCTCAATTAACCCATCTGTAAATCAAGAGGTCAGATTGGATGATTTCCAAGATGCCTTCTAGAATTCTAGGTTGTGTCCAGCTCATACTTAAATGCTTATGACAACCTCCCCATTGGTCTTCACAGTTCCTTTCTGTAGTGCTAGGGTCTCAAACCAACTTGATCACTAGAATCAAACCTCCTACATAAGACTAAGCCCCAGTGCCACGGACCACGTTTGCTTTTGGTCTTCACTGCACCCTGATGTCTAGCTCCTGGGGGACCCATAGCAGGCCAAGCTCCATAAATGCATAGAGAATGACTTCACGTCTCCAAGGAGAATGAGCCATGTGCCCCAGGCAAAGGGGCTAGGGGCTGTGGTCATTGTGTACAAGGAGGGGAAACCCCTTCACTCTGGGCTGAGGCAAGTGTTCATATCAAGACTACAGACTCCCAGGAAACAGGTTGTTAAGGAAGGAGTCAGCAGCTGGCGACCAAGTTAGATAATGAGTAGTTGGTTTTCCACCCCTGTTTACCTAGTGTTAAGTACACAAAAATGTCATTTCTGCCCCCATCCAGCTGACACAACTATTGGGGTCTCTTGGGGCTTGGTCTCTGGCCTCATCAGGGTCTCTTTCTCTTCCTCACTCTGGTTATCTTAACCTCCATCAGTGTGGGGCCAGACTTGGGGAGGGTGTTGAGACCAGTCAATGCCACATCATGAATTTCCCAGCCACCCAGTTTCTCCACTGTCCCCACCTCAAGTTCATCCACTGCCACTTCTCACCAGGAAGAGATGGTCCTCCTGCCTCCAGCTTATCTCCTCCAGCCCATTCATCCTCAAGAGCCTGAGGGAGCTCTCTAAATGGCACCCTGCTTGTGGTGCAATGAATTGCATGGTATGGCTGTTCTAGCCATGGTCTTTGTGACTCCCACCAGATTCCTGGGTGGGGCCATGCAAATGTAAGGTGCTTGTGGCCCATCAAGGGGATTGGATAGCTTGTTAATAATGTAAATAGGGTACATGGCACACTTGTTGGGGCGGGACCATGGAAATAGAATCCTAATGTGGGCATTGGTCAGTTTTGTCATTTCACTAGGACTCATAGCAACCCATATTGAGTTTCCAAGGTGGTAAATCTTTACAGAAGTATATAGCCTCATCTTCCTTCCACAGAGCAGCTAGTGGGTTTGAACCACCAGCCTTCTGGATAGCAGTCAGCTTCCTTAGACACTGTGCCACTAGAGCTCCTTAGGTACGCCTATAAAACTAAAAATTCACTGCCATGGAGTCTATTCTGACTCATAGCGACCTCCTTTGGGTTTCCAAGGTAGTAAATCTTTACAGTAGATTGCCCCACCTTCCTTTTGAGAAGCAGCTGGTGAGTTTGAACCACCAACTTCTAGATAGCAGTCAAATGCCTTAGGCACTACACTATCAGAGCTTCTTAGGTGCACCTACACCAAACCAACTCACTGCCATCGAGACAATTCCAACTCATAGTGACCCCTCTTTGGGTTTCCAAGGCAGTAAATATTTATGGAAGTAGATTGCCCAGTCTTCCATCTGTGGAGTGGCTGGTGGGTTTGAGCCACCAACCTTCTGGTTAGCAGTCAAATGCCTTAGGCACTATGCCACCAGAGCTCCTTACGTACACCTCTAGGCAGAGCTAGAAGAGCTTGGTAAAACTTACGTGGGCCAGGCCGAGAGGCCAAGGGCTAAAGAGAAGCATGCTTGTGGGCATAGCTGAGGGGAAGCTGCCCTGACTGAAGAATTGTATCCTGAGTGTTCCTGAGCCTGATTTGTAACCTGTTACTTCCCTAATAAACTTCATAATTGTGAGTATTGTGAGTTCTAGCGTGGCCACTGTAACAAATTGTCAAACCCAGCAGAGTGCCATGGGAGGGACGGCTGGTGTCGGAATTGTTCAAGAGGTTAGAGGGTGGTGGCATGTCTGACTTTTGCCTGATAGGAATCAGTCTTGAGCTGCTGCAGTGATTCTGTTTCCTCTTTAGGAGGTTGGAGGAAGTCAGAGGGTGCCTCCTTCTTGCCCTATTGCACTGTTTGAACCCCTTGACTGGCTCTTGTTGTGCCCACAAAAGCTTAGCCTAGCCCCAGGCCCTGGAGATCTGCCCACCTCTCCAGATTCACTGCCCCCACTTCCCTGCTACCCCCAAGAATTCCACTTCATCCCTTCAAGCAAACAAAGCTTCTTTCACATTCTTTCATCCCTACCCAATATCTTCACCTCTTGGTACATCCTCTCCCTTCATACTAACTTGTACTCAAACTTTAGGCCTTACTTCCTCTAGGGAACCTTTCAGAGTCAACCCGTCCCCTACCCCACCCAACATGATACTCCTGGCTTGGCTCTCTAGTGCTGCTACAGCAGGCATACCACAAGTGGATGTGTTTAACCAACAAATTCATTGTCTTATAGTTCAGGAGGCTAGACATCCAAATTCACAGTGCTGGCTCTAGGGGCTAGGTGAAGGCACTCGACTTTGGGCTTCAGCTCTGCCTCTTACTCCAGGCCCACTGGAGCTAGAGGTGTCTCTTAAACTCAGGAAGCTGCTGGCTGCTAAGGCTGAGGATCTCAAGGTCAGCAGGTAAAATGGTACAATTCCAAGATCGGTAGGCCAACACAGCAGGCCACTTGTTCAAGTCCAGGAACTGTAGATGAAGACTTAGCCAAATACAGGTCTACATGTGCCAAAAAAAGCTAGCAACCTTCCTCAAAGCTTCTCCATATATACTGAAAGCAGGCTACACCCTAAAGCCAACTAATTAGCTGCTTAATGCCAATTCCACCATGGAGTTGATTACTCCACATCCAACCTCATCATGGGGGATAACCACTTCCAGCTGCCAAGCCACTCAAAACCACGGCCCAGCCGAGCTGACACAACCTTAGCTACCACACCTCGTTGTGTCCTGCCTGGAAGAGAAGGGTCATTGACACTCAGACTATGGGAACGTGCAAAATTTGCCAAGACTCAGGGCCCTGAGGTTTGCTGATTCCCTTAGGAAGAGGTGTGCATCTGGGAAGGAAGGGTGGGAACTTTGGTTGGGAGGCTTCCAGGAGGAGGGGGAGAAAGGAAAGAGCCAGGTACTGCAGGAGAGGCCAGGAGGTCTGGGCACTGAAACTCCACCTCCTTTTGTGCCTGACTGCTTCTGCACCCTCCTACCCTCCCATTCTGCCTGTTTTGGGGACAGTTGCCTGAACTCTTCAGCAAAGCCCTAACAGCTGCTTCAACCTTCATCACGGTGCCATATGCACTGGCTCAGCAAGCAGGAGCAGACGGGTTGAAGCAGGATGGAGTAGCCTGCCCTTCAGTCAGCTGATGTCCAGGAAGGAGCACCCACTGGTCCCAACCCCCCTGAAGAATGGTCAGATCCACACCCTAGAGAGGAACCAAACACAGGGGAGGGTGCCTTGAGGAACACAAGGCGAGGGATGAAGCCTCTTCCAAGTTCTCCCCATGGTGATGGCAGATTTGCAACACCCACTGCAGCCCTTGCCTATTTGTACTGAAATAGCCCCAGTGGGCTCTACAAGAAGGCTCTCCTACCAGAAGAACTAGATGGTACCCGGCTACCACTGTCAACCATTCAGAGGGGGATCTATGTAGGAGATCCTGGATAGAGAGGGAGAACAATATGGAACAAAACTCAAAATCACTTGGTAGAAAACAAAGGGGGAGGGGACCAGGGTGGCTAGTCTGATAGAGCCTGGTGGAACCACTGAGACTATGGCCCCTAGCTGCCCTTCAGGTCTGGAATTGAACCCACACCAGCAAAACAAAAGACAGGCATAGGAGCTGAAC
>NW_006921629.1:4426645-4431795 GCF_000298275.1 Orycteropus afer afer
TAGGAGATCCTGGATAGAGAGGGAGAACAATGTGGAACAAAACTCAAAATCACTTGGTAGAAAACAAGGGGGAGGGGACCATGGTGGCTAGTCTGATAGAGCCTGGTGGAACCACTGAGACTATGGCCCCTAGCTGCCCTTCAGGTCTGGAATTGAACCCACACCAGCCAAACAAAAGACAGGCATAGGAGCTGAACATTTACATTAGGTAGATACACTCCTTGGAGAGAACAATCATGGGAGAAAAAAGGGCTGTTTATGCACAGGGAGAAAGCTCAGGGGGCAGGAGTGCATGGAGGGATGGACACAGGGAAGAGGTGACTATCAGGAGGAAGTGGGAGGGGAGCTGTTGCATTGGGGTAAATTGTGGCCAATGTCACGAGACAACGTGTGTGTGAACTGCTGTATGGAAAGTGAATTTGCTCCGTAAACTTTCACCCAAATCACAATTTAAAAAAACGGGGGGGGGGGACAGATGACTGGTGTGGACAAATCTTGCTAACCATTGGATTAGAGATATATGGTTGATAGGTTTATGGGGGTACCCTATGTTGTTCTCCATACTGTATGTTTGAAATATTTATAATAAAACTATTTTCAAAACTGAAAAAAAAAAAAAGAAGAAGAAGAAGGGTCTCCTATTTGGGAAGTTGGTTCCAACCAGAAGGCCATGGGAACTGGGGGGGTTCTAGCTCTCCAAGGCAGTGTTTCTTCCTATTTTTTAAGTATCTGCCCTGTGTGCAGACCCAACATAGTGGAACCCCTGAACGGGCTACTGCCAGTTGACGGACAGAAGAGAAGAAATCTCTGAGAGCCTCTTGGGGTGGAATGGGGCAGAGCTGGGGGACAGGAGGCTGCATCGAGCACCTCCTCTGTGCTAGGATCTCAGGGAGGTGCAGGGTGGCGTGAGAGTTAGGGATAAATACAAAAGACAAGAATCCTTCAATTCAGTCAGAGATACAAGTTCAGCTGAGAAACAGGGTCTGAATGATCAGTGTAATGTCCTCACAGCACCATGTGAGGGGAGACAGTTTATCTTTTACACACGAGGAACCAGAGGGCAGATAATCTAGGAAGTTGACTGCAAAGCCTGTTCTCACAACCTGGCCCGGGCCTGGGGGCTGCTCAGGGCTTGTCTTGATCATTCTTCTGAGGAGCTGCCCACACCTTCCCCAGCCTTCTCTTGCCCACTACTTGATCTTTCTCCATCGATGAATTAGAAAGAACTCAGAAGTTGGAGTAAGGCTTACTTGAGGTCAAAGCCAGACAAGTATCTTAACCACTCTGAATGTCAGTTTTGTTCAGTGGAATTTCCTTGCATATATTACAAGGCTGCTGTGAGATGGAGTCTCAGCCTGTAGAAATGGATGTAAATCTCAGCTTCCTAAGAACAAGCAGCCGTCCTGGCCATGGGGCATGGTGGTAGGTGGGATCAAGGGTCTTTGCCCACATAAAGCAAGTTGGGGCCCTGGTACAGGAGCAGGGTGAGTTGTCTAGGGCTAACCCTCAGGATGCCAGGCCCCCAGGCGCTGCCTTGCCCTGCCTCCTCTCCCTGTCCTGCTCAGCCTCTAGGTCTAGGGCAGGCCAACAGGCATCCTGTGTCTTCCACCTCCCGTCGTTCTGGCTTGTCCCTTCTCCAGTGGAAGAGCTAGTCTGGTTCACTCCTAATTTGGAAATCCCGATGACAGTCGAGGGTGGGGGCATCAGTGAGGCCTAGTTCATCCTCCACCCTGACTCACTGGCAGCGGTGGCCACTTCCTCCCGGCCGGCTGGGCCCGCAGTTGTACTGCCTATAAATAGAGTGAGATTCCTCGTGGCCCAGTGAATGGTGCTGACATCCTGCCTCTGCCTAACTGAGTCCTGAGTCACAGGCCCTCGCTGGAGGCCCGCCCGGGCGGACCAGCACTGCACCACCAGCATGGTCTCAGGGAAGCATTAGCACGTCCCAAGAATCCCTGAGGAGCCTGAGTGAAGCTTAGAGAAGCTTGGTTGGCATTTCCTCCCTGTGAGGACCTCGAGGACTCCTTGCTCTGACGGGGTCATGAGTGAGTGTGCTGAGAGACAAGACTTGTGTGCACATGTATGTATGTGCACGTAGGTGTATGTATATGTACATGTGTGTGCGTCTGCACTCATGCCCTGTGAAGATGTCCGAGTCCAGGAAGCACAGGCTCTACATTTTATTCCGTGAGTGTGATGAGGGGATTCCCTGCAGCACATCGGTTTCACAGCACTCTTGTTCTGGTGTTGCTAATTTAAAAGCCAAACAGAGACAGACACACCCACACAGTTCAGAAAATCAAAGCGAAGCCTAGACAGACAGGCCTGAGCATGGGCAAGAACCAAGACAGCTCCAGAAGGCAGCCAGGGACTCCAACCACTTCTGTGCCATAGTCACTCTGCTCAAAGTCAGAGGGACCCTGGGCTGGGGTCACACGTCTACTCTTTGGCTAGTGTAGGGTGGAGGGAACCTAGCAGGCTCAGTCCAGCAGGGAATAGGTAATTGCCTCCCAAAGAAATCAAAGGCTTGTTGGGAAACAAGACTACATTTTGGGGCCTGAGCCCAACCAATGTCCACTGTAAATTCTCACTGGAGCACCACCTGCTGAGAGGCCCGTCCAGCAGGTTCTGCCCACTTACCCCTTGGTATCCATCCACCGCCTCCCAACCCCAGTGTCTCCCTTATAGCCCAGTCACAATTTAACTTATGGCTATGCTTTGGTTTGTGTTCTTCTTTTCTATTGCATCCTAGAGCTCATTTGGCTGCTAACCAGAGGTTGCTGGTTTGAACCCACCAGCAGCTCTGTGGGAGAAAGACGAGGCAGTCTGCTTCTGTGAAGGTTTACAGCCTCGGAAACCCTATGGGGCAGTTCTGCTGAATCCTATAGAGTCATATGGGTTGGAATCCACTTGATGGCAGTGGGTTTGGTTTTTTGGTTCTACTGTACTCACTAGATTGTATGCTCTGTCAGGGCAAGGATTAGACTTGTTCATGGCTGTGCATCTGGCATAGTACCCAACACAAACTTGTTGAATGAATGAATGAATGCTCTGTGCACACAAGATCATATACACACATTCACATACACACACATCCACTTGTACACACTCATGTGCACACACTACACACTCTTACTCACATACACTTTGCTCCATACAGGCCTGTTAAATGATTTGAGAAGCTTGAGCAGCCAATTCTGTGGCCGCCACGCCAAATCTCACTCCCATCTGAGTACCATTAGGGCAAGAAACGGCAGCTGTGGGGTTACATTCCTTGCAATTTTGACCATGGTTCCTTCCAGCAGGAGTGGGTGCTTCTGGTGATCCATACCAGCATTTGCTGAGTCTCAGTCCAGAGGGACCAGTGGGGAAAACCTACCCAAAGGGGAAATGGTCTCTACCCTATTTGAAAATCCTTGCTGGTTCCCTGTTGTTCACATGTTGAAGTCCCCCTGTGAGGCCACAGGGAATGCCTGCACCTCACCAAGCACACCAGGCTCTCACACTTCCTTGCCAATGGCAAGGCAAGCCGATTCTGCCACCTAAAACTCGTTCAGTTCCCTGAACCCAGCTCCTCCTCCACCTTGCTCACCTTGTAAACCTCTGTTAGCATTTCAAAATGCATCCAAATCTCAGCTCTTTGCAAGACTGTGAACCACATTAACAGCTTCTGACCCTTCCTCCCCAAATTAGTCCAGAATGCTCAAGAAACACAGATGTGTAGAACTATGAGTTTGGCAAGGCTCTTAGAGACCCACCATAGTTTGCAACCAGCGGTGGTACCACCCCTGAGGGGTGGTTGGAAATGTGTAGGACATTTTTCATTTGCCATAGTGACAGGGACTGCCACTGGTATTTAATAGGCAAGAAGGCTGGGAATGCTAACAAGGAAGAACTGTCCCCCTCCAGAGGCCAACAGCACCCGACTGAGAAACACTGTTGGATGGGGAACTCAGGGCAAGGGGGGGGACTGGCGGGGGAGTGGAGTCGGGGGAGCATCTTGCTGAGGTCACACCAAGTTATTCAGGGTGGAGGCCAAATTAATAGAACCCACTTCCTTGGGGAAGCACTCGTACTAGGCATGGGGCTGAGAGTGGCCCTCTGACTCTCCACGCCCTTAGGTCTTGGCCTGGCCCTGGCCACACTACCAGCCCCAAGGATGCCATGGAAAATGTGTCTGGAAATGCCCTACAGCCTACACCAGCTGCTGCACCTTCTCCCGCCCACGCAGGCAGCCAGACAGCCTGACGTGGCCAAGGATGCGCCTGGAATGTGGAGCCAGCGTCCCCGGAGAGGGCAGAGCTGGGCTTGTGGGCTGGGACAGGAGTTCTACAATTACAGTGTCCAGCTCCATGAGCTCATGTACACACAAATAAAGCCACCCTTGTGATATGAGCCTGGGTGCTAGTGACCACAGCACTCCCGGGCCCAGTCTGGCCATGAGGAAATAGGGCACCCAAGACTTACCCAGTGCTGCCAAGTCGCTTCCAACTCAGGACTGAGCAGAACTGCCTCACGGAGTTTCCAGGCTGTAATCTTTTGAAGACCGCCACACCTTCTCAACTCAGAATGGTGGTAGATTCCAGCTCCCCACGACATCTCAGTTAGCAGTTGTTTGGGTTACCTAGTCCTGCTCTAACAGAAATGCCACAGATGGGATGGCTTTAACAAACAGGAGTTTGTTCTCTCACAATTCTGGAGGTTAGAAGTCCGAGTTCCAGCTGTCAGGCTCTAGGGCTGAGTGAAAGTCCCTCGACCTTGGGCTTCAGCTCTGCCGCCTCCTCCTGGCCCACTGAAGCTGGAGGCTTTTCTTTACTCAGGCAGCTACTGGCTGCTGAGGTTGACAAACCCAAGGTTGACAAGTAAAAAGGCACAGTCCTGATGTTACCAAACCACACAGCAGGCCATTAATTCAAGTCCATTGAAAGTCCTAAGATCGGCAGGGTAACATGGCAGGCTGTGGAACAATAACTCAGCTACATGCAGGGTTCAAGTGTGCCATCAGCTGAAGACCGTCTCAAAGCTATTTCTTCTATATTGGAAGCAGACCACATTCCCCGAAGCAGCTACTCAGCTGCTCCAATAGATTCCACCATGGAGTTAATTACCAATCTCACCATGGGGAATAACTACATCCAGCTGCCCAGCCA
>NW_006921629.1:4432177-4435538 GCF_000298275.1 Orycteropus afer afer
TTTTTTTTTTTTTAATTGTGATAAAGTATAACAAAACTTTGGCCATTTTAACCGTTTTTAAGCATACGATTCAATGACATAATTACATTCACCTGTTATGCTACCATTGCCATATGCTTTTCATCAGCTCAAATAAAAACTCAGTGCCTCTTAAACAATGACGTCCCATTTCCCCCTTACTCAGCCTCTGTAACCACTAACCTGGTTTCTATGTGTTTGTCTATTCTAAGTATTTCATACAAGTGTGCTCATATGATATTTGTCTTTTTGTGTCTGACTTATTTAACTCAGCATGTTTTCAAGGTTCATCCATGTTGAAGCATGTATCAGAACATCATTTCTCTTTACGGCTGAATAATATCCCATTGTATGTTCGTACCACATTCTGTTTATCCATTCCTCTGTTGATGGACACTTGTGTTGTTAAAAAGGATCCTTTTTAAAAATCAGCAAACACTGGGCTCAAGCGTGGCAACAACTGAGAGGATAAATGGTGGCTAAACCACCCCATCTTCTGCTACAGCTAGCTCAGAGTCAGAATGCCTACTTCTTCTGATAACAAGCCCCCCAACTTCCAGTTCAGACTGGTTTTTGTGACCCAGAGTTAACTTTAGCTCATAAGGAACCTCATGCATATTAACTTTTCCACCTCTGAATGGAGTCTGGCCGCCGTTTTCTGATCGTGTATGTATGATGTAATCAGTAATAACATGCCTGTGTAGCATGTTTAAGAATGTTGCTGATATCATTGTATGATTTCCTGCTTGTAAACCCCCAAAAAAGCAGCCCACCCATGTCCTGCCTTGGGCAGTCTTGGAGGCACTTGTCCCAGCTATTCTTTTCCTTGGCTAACAAAATAAAGCTGCCTTTCTGATTTTCTAAAATAAATGAATAAATAAACAAACACAGACGCATGACCACACCATCATTATCACCCCCAAAATTAACAAAACACAGGTCAAGTAAAACAAAAAAATTAGTAATTCCTAATATTATCAAAAGGAGCTCTGGTGGTGTAGTGCCTAAGGCATCTGACTGCTAACCAGAAGGTTGGTGGTTCAAATCCACCAACCACTCTACGGAAAGAAGACCAGGCAATCAACTTCCATAGATTTACCACCTTGGAAACCCAAAGTGGGTCACTAGGAGTCAGAATTGACTCAATGGCAGTGACTTTAGTTATCAAAAAGCCAACCGGTGTTCAAATTTCTAATTGTTACATACTGCCTTCTTATAGTTTGTTTGAATTTAGCTCTAAATTTGAATTTAGATACAATGCAATTGGTATGTCTTCTGAGCCTTTTTTGGTCTAGGGTTTTGTTGTTGTTTACTTACATTTACTGGAAGAAACGGGATTGTCCCATGGCATTCGGCTCTGTCTGGGTTTTGCTAACTTGCCTGCCTGTGATTTAGTTCAGTATGTTCATCTATCCTATTTTTCCAGTAAATTGATAGTTAGAAGTAGAGGCTTAATCAGATCCAAGTTTAATTTTGTTTTTGCCAAGACTACCAAAAACAAAGGGGGACTTTACAGTGAACAGTATTTAACAATCATAGCCATGGAAATGCTATTTCTTGGCTTTCAGTATTTTGAGTCAACCTATGGACAAACTAGTAAAGAGTGCATTGTGGTGCAGAAGAGGATGTAAATGTCAATATTATGGGCAATGTAAAAAAATATATATATATAAGTAGCTGACATAGCTGGGTGTTGCAAAAAGCAGGTGGGGGCAGCATGTCCTGACCTCCTCTAACATCATGAGGGAGAGACAGAATCACCATCAGCAGCCTAAGGCTTATTCCTATGAGGCCAGAAATGCTACCACTCTCCAGCCTTTTTACCATTCCTAATGCCAACCATCCCGCCCAGGGCACTCACTACTTCTCTGCTGGGTTCGATAATTTGTTGCAAGGGCCACACACAACTCACAGACAATACTCAGGGGTTTTATTATGGGGTTTATTAGGGAAGTTACCGGCTACAATTCAGGTTCGGGAACTCACTCAGGATACAGTTCTTCAATCAGGACAGTCTCCCCTCTGCTATGCCCTCAGGCATGCCTCCCTGGCCCTTGGTCTCTTGGCCTGGCCTCTCCCCTACATGGCCAAGTGTTACAAAGTCTTTTAGCTCTGCCAATGGGGACACTTAGGTACACCCCACTCGACTGCAAGCCTCTTGACCAAAGGCACTCAGCTTTCTTGCTGGTGGGCCACAAGCCCACCACTGTGTCTCGGGCTTCTTGGTTCCTCTCCTGTCATCTCTGCCGTCTCTCTGCCGAGGAGGTCCGTCGCAGGAATTGTGGGTCCAAGGACATGCTCCACTCCACCTCTGCCTCTTCTCTCTTGATGGCAGTGAGATCCGCCCCCTCTGCCTCTAGGAGGGCTCATTTTAAGCCTGGTAGAATGACAAAACTAACGAATTAAACACATTAGAGTTCCATACATCTTATTTGCATGGTCCCACCTCCACAAGGGTGCCATGTAACTTATTTACATTATTCACAAGCTATCCAATCCCCTTGGTAGGACACAAGCACCTTATAGATGCATTGTTCCACTCAGTCACCTGGTGGGTGCCACAAAGACCATGGCTAGAAGAGCCATACCAAGTAATTCACTGAACCACAGGTGCTAACAGGCAGAAGAGTTGGTAGGCATATTCATATTTATTCTTATCCTAAAAAGGGTGACAGAATCCAGAAACATTGCCTAAAGTAGAACTTGAACAAAAGAAATAGACACTTAAATACAGATACTTTGTAGATATACAAGAAAAAAAAAATCCACTGCCAGTGTGTCAATTCTGACTCGTAGCGACCTCCAGTGGGTTTCCAACACAGTAAATCTTTACAGAAGTACAGATTGTGCCATCTTCCTTCCATGGAGAGGCTAATGGGTTTGAACTGCCAACCTTCTGGTTAGCAGTCAAATGCTTTAGACACTGCACCACCAGTGCTCCTTTAGACATACAGGTAGTCCTCAACTTACAACACGGTCCTGTTCTATGACTCCACCAAAAGTAAGTTCTGATGTAAGTCAGTATCTTTTTTTTTTTTTTTAGTTTTAATTATTATTGCCTTTTATTGTCCATATATTTATAAATCTAATCTTAGAACATCTTTGAGTGAACATCTGAGAATGATAGCATCAGCAAATTACATGCTGTAACTCAAAGTAGTGCATACTACTAATGATAAGACACACACACAAAAAAGACGGTATAAGTGCAAGTCATTGGAACTCAAATACATCATAAAAGATGGAGACACAACAAAATCCTAGCCAATAGACTCCAACAGCATATCAAGAAAATCATTCATCATGACCAAGTGGGGTTCATACCAGGTATGCAGGGATGGTT
>NW_006921629.1:4438478-4463610 GCF_000298275.1 Orycteropus afer afer
TCACCCAAATCCTAATAAAAAAAAAAAAAATTAAAAAAAAAAAGAATCTCTAAAAGACGGAGACAACTACAATATGGAGCTCTTATGGGGAGCTGGGTGGGAGATATAGACAAAGGAATAAAGCTCTCTTATGCAAAGGAGCCCTGATGGTAGAGTGGTTAAGAGCTTGACTGTTAACCAAAAGGTAAGTGGTTTGAATCCACCAGCTGCTCTATGGAAAAAGATGTGGCAGTCTGCTTCTGGGTTTGAACTGTCAACCTGTGCACTGCCAGGGTTCATCAGTAAAGATTACAGCCTTGGGGCAGTTCTACTCTATCCTATAGGATCTCTGTGCGGATTTAAGTCCATGGCAATGGGTTTGGTTTGGGCTTTGGTTTTATGCAAAGGAGGGTAGGGAAAGAGCCATAAGGATATTTACATGCTGTTCTGTGGGATCCAACAGACCACAATTCACTACCTGCTGTGGTATCAAGAAGTCTTGCGGATTCTAAGAGCTTCCTGAAGGCTTCCTGCTAGGAGCTGGGACTGGGCTCTAAGCAGACTTGAGTTCAGAACCCAGTTCTGCTTAGGGAAATAATTTCACCTCTCTGAGGCTGTTTCTCCATCTGGGTTCCTTAGAAGAGAGCTTTTGGCAAAGAGACTAAGTGCTGATGTTTTATTCTGAAGGTAGAATGCAGGGCACCAAGAGTGAGGGAAAGAGGCAGTGAGGCAGGGAAGGATGAGACGCAACGCAAGATGATATACAAGTACGCTCCACTGCTTCACAACCAGCCACAGACAGACTCAGCCGGTTCCTTGGCAGGCACGCCACTTCCTGGGACTCCAGGGGAGTACGCCAGGCAGTCTGGAGACTGTGCCTTGAATGGTCCATGGGAGGGTGAGAGGGAGGCAGAAGGAATGTACCCTCCCACTTTCTGCCTCCCATTGCTCAAAATTCATCCCAGAGAATTTCTGGGGTGTGTTCTCCACGCCCTTTGGCAGCCATCTGGGAAGCCAGATCCCATACTGTGGGATATGGCATCTCATCTGCCTCTGAGAGGAGCCGAAAACTTCAGGAAAGTGGTTGGTCATCTTCACTCGGGGAACTGTATGGACCCCATGGAGTCTGCCAGCTGTAACAATGGCTGAGGCAGAGCAAACAGCCAAGAGGCTGATAGACATGGAGCTGAGAGAACCTGAGGAGGCACAGAGCTGTATGCGAGAGACCCACATTCTGTGACTTCTCCTTGCCTCAGTTTCCCTCACTGTAAAATGAGAGTGACAGTACCTCCCTCGAAGGGTTGTTGGGAGGATTCAAAACAATGCATGTAAAGAACTTAGTACAGTGTCTGGCACATGGGAGGTGGACTAGACTGCATGTCAGTGATTCAACCCAGGAGTGCTTGGGGGAAGCGTCACTGAGGGGTGGTGTCAGAGCTCTGCTCTGTTAGCTGGGATGCTTAGTTGCAGGCTGGCTCAAATGAAGAAGATATACTGACTCACAAAACTGGAAGGTCCAGAGGAGCATCTCGCTTCATCACAGCTGGATCCAAGGGTGACTCTGAGTCCCACAGGAGACGATCTGTGCGAGTTCACAGCATGAGCATCTGACCTCTAAGTGCTGGCCTGGGCAAGAGGAGACCAGGGGTGAGGTCTGGGCTAAAGCATCTGTGAAATGGGAAGCTGGACTAAGTTAGGGGTTACCAGTTTATCCTCCAAGCCTCTGGGATGTGTCCATGATTTTGTTGATCACAAGCCAAATGGGGAAAAAAGAAAAAAAAGGAAGGTCTCTTTGTTTCTGGCTGGAGCAATGTCGGTTCCCTTGTCTTCATATTGGCTTGCTCAGTGATGGATCAGCCAGCTCCAACAGGGCGTTCTGGATACATCTTTATGAGTTGGAGGAATATGTTTGGGGAAGTGAATTCTGGCTTTATGAATGCAGGCTGTTTAGTAGATATAATTTTTCAAACTATGGAACCCACAAGGGGAAAAACAATTAACATTGGTCTAGGGAGTGAAAAGGTGAAAACCAAGGCCCCAATCCCTCTGCAATGCAGTGAATTACTTACTATGGTTCTTCTTGCCACGTTGTTTTGTGTTGTTGTTATGTGCTGTCGAGTCAAACCCAACTCATAGCAACCCCTCCTTTGGTTTCCAAGGTGGTATCACTATGGAAGTAGATTGCCCAACTTTCCTTCTGAGGAGTAGCTGGTGGGTTTGAACTGTCAGCCTTCTGGTTAGCAGTCAGGTGCCTTAGGCACACACTACCAGAGGTCCCCTTCTAGCCATAATCTTTGTAATTCCCACCAAATGACTGGGGAAAACTATGCAAATATGAGATGACTGTGACCCACCAACAGGAATGGATAGCTTGACAATAGAGCAAATAAGATGCATGGCACCTTTGTGGGGGTGGGACTATGCAAATAAGGTTTATGAGACCCTAACAAAGGGATTAGTCAATTTTGCTATCCCACTAGGGTTAAAATGAACCATCCTAGAGGTGGAAAGGTGGGACTCCCAATACCATCAAGAAAGAAGAGCCAGAGGTCGAGCAAATCCTTTGGACCTGAGATCCCTGCACTGAACCTCCTCAACTCAGGAGACAGAGAGAGCTGTAGCACTTTGCAGAGACAGCAATCAGCAGGGGCAGAGAAACAGTGGCAGCAGAACCAGGAGACTGGCAGGAGACAGTGCAGTGGGCCTCTGGGCCCACGGAGCTAGAGCTGAGCGCTTCTGGGCTGAGGTTTACTGGTGGAGTGGAGTGCAGTGCCTCTAGGCACTTACTAGGTGAACTAAAGGAGCTTTGTAGCACTTGCCTAAGCAGGGCAGAGCCCAAGGGACCATGGGCAGAGAGGCCAAGGACTAAGGGCCAGAGAGAGGCATATCTATGGGCACAGATGAAAGGCTGTCCTGATCAAAGAACTGTATCCTGAGTTGTTTCTGATCCTGAATTGTAACCTGTCACTTCCCTAATAAACCCCATGATTCTATTTGTCTGTGAGTTCTGTGTGGCCATTGCAACCTGTGATCAAACCCCGAAGGGAAGCAGAGAGCGCTGTGGGAGGGACACTGGTGTCAAAACTGGTGAAAAGGTTGGTGGGTGCAGGCATGCCTGAGTGTCACCTCATAGGAACCAGCCTTGGGCCACAGATGGTGCTCCTCCTCCCACCTTGTGAACACAGTTGTGGAGGTCAGACGCTACCCCTATGCTATTTTTATAACCTCACATCAACAACAGGTACCGGATCCCATGAGGTCCTTTCCAAGCAGTACCCAAAGAGGCCTCTTCCTTAAGGTGCATGCATACACCCATAGTCCATTACTCCAGCTACTTAACTGTCCCCCATTTATGTCCACAAACTCGGAAGGAAGGTTGGGCAATCTACTTCCATACTGATACCACCTCGGACACCCAAGGAGGAATTGCTATGAGTCAAATTTCACTCCATAGGGAGTTCAGTTTTTTGTTTGTTTTGCCTTTGTGGACCTAAATGAGGGCAATTAAGTAGCTGGTGGAATGGACTGTGGGTGTATGGGCAAAGAGCCCTGGAGTCAGAGTCAGACCTATGCAAGCCCTAGGTCTAGCAGCCATGTGACCCTGCACAGGTCATTCTGCCTCTCTGAAGCTCCTTTTCCTCAACTGTAAAATGAGACTGATGTCTAGGTACAGGAAAGGAAACACATCCGCACAAAACATTTATGTGAATGTTCAAGATAAGTTTATTCATTACAGCCAAAATCTGTAAATAGCTCAATGTCCATCAAGAGATTAACGGATACCAATCTGTAGTACAACCAAGCAATGGAATACCAAAAAAAAAAACCAAACTCACTGCTGTGGTAGTGGAGCCGACTCACAGCGACCCCTCCTTGGGTTTCCGAGGCAGTATCACTACGGAAGTAGGATTGCCCAACCTTCCTTCCGAGGAGTGGCTGGTGGGTTTGAAGCCGCAGCCTTCTGGTTAGCAGTCAAGTGCCTTAGGTACTACATTACCAGAGCTCCCAGCAATGTAATAGTACTCAGAAAAAAGAATCAACTACTGATATATGTAACGACATGGATGAATGGTTAGGAAGATGGACCATACAGGGCAAAGGGAACTTAATGAAGAGATAGAAATGACCTACATCTTTCTGGTGGTAGTTACAAGAGTGTCGTATGTCTGACAAAACTTAAGAATTGTACACTCAAATGGGTAGATTTTATCATATGTAAAGCACACCTCAACAAACCTGATTTCTTTTAAAAGATGAGACCAAAGAAAAATATTGCCTGTATTTGAATTCTTTTTTTTTTTTTTGACTAAAACCCAACTCAGGCTGGTTTTAGAAAAAAAGAAATGCTTTGGCTCATTAATCAGGGGTACAGTGGTTTTAGGCATAGCTGAATCCGGGAGCTTACTGAAGTCTAGACACTATACTCTCTCCATCTCCTGGCGCGCTTTCTTTATTGCTGGCTTCATCGTCAGGTAGGCTCTGCCTAAGTGGAGAGTAGCTCCCCATAGTTCCTGCAATAGTGCCAGGGGTAGGGAGTGGGGGGGGGGGGCTCAGTGCCCAGGCCTGGGTCACACGCCTGCCTCTACAGCCAGGGAATGGGGTTAGCCTCACTTGAACCCCAGGGATACAGGGTGGGGAGAGGTGGCCCCCTGAAGAAAAAGAGGCATTAGAAGAAACAGCCATGGTGCTGAGGAGGGAAAGTCAACAGATGGCCTCATGTCTCCACATGCTCTGGGGACGATGTTCTCACCCATTTCCTATCTCAAGACAACTCTGCAGTGCCCAGGCCACCAGGGACGGGCCCCAAACTCATACAAGGCCCACAGCTGCTTTTTGCACTGTCATAAACTAAAAAACCAAACTCACTGCTGTCGCATCGATTCGACTCACAGCGACCTCTCCTTGGGTTTCCAAGGTGGTATCTCTATGGAAGTAGATTGCCCAGTCTTCCTTCCGAGGAGTGGCTGGTGGGTTTGAACCGCCAGCCTTTTGGTTAGCAGTCAAGTGCCTTTGGCACTATGCCACTCGACCTATTGGTTAGATTAAAAACAAACAAACACACAAACAAACCCACTGCCACTGAGTTGATTATAAACATAGTGACCCTATAGGGCAGGTAGAACTGCCACATAGGGTTTGCAAGGCTGTAAATCTTGACAGAAACCGACTGCCTCATCTCTCTCCCACAGAGCAACTGGTGAGTTCGAACCACTGATCTTTTGGTCAGCAGCCAAATGCTTTAACCACTGCACCACAAGAGCTCCTTGTTGGTTAGATACAAGAGTCAAAATAGAAAGCAAACCCTAATCACCTCCCCTTCAGCCAAGCCAAACAGAAAACCCTTCCTGCCTGTGCTAGGCTGTCTGCTGCCCAGGAGGCTGGCGGGAAGGGAGGGCCTTTGCAGCCGCTCCTCTGGCGCAGGCCCAGTGGCAACACCTTAGCGCTGACAGCGTCTGGACTTGTTGGACCAACACAGCAGAGGGGCAGGATGCCTCCGTGGGGACTGGGCCAGAGCAGTCACGATGAGAGAGGAGTCCAAGGCAAAAGGGCAACCAGAGGGGCATGTCCAGGTCTCAGGACTACAGTCCAGAACCCTCATCCCAACAGGGTCCAGCCAGGGCAGGGAAAACCGTGAGGGCCAGGCTGACTAGAGAGAGGTCATCCTGGTGGGATCAACAAGAGAAGGCACCATGTTGACACCCAAACTGCATGTCTTGAGCAGTGTGACCCCCATTAACTATCTTCACACTAGTCACCACACAGAGTTGTATCCTGGAAGCAGGGGAGAGGATGCAACAACTTCATATCAATCTCCGCAATAAGCCTAGAGGGAGACACATTCCTTCAGGGCACTAACTGTGCCCATCAGACCAGTAAGGCAGCAGGCTCAGAGACCGGGAGGTGGGGGTTTACTCAAGGTTCCCAGCTTAGTAGCTGCTGTGGTTCAGATTCCTGGGTGAAGGCTTGTCTCCCCCCCCCATCCCCCAATTTCAGGAGCCCAAAGCTCTACTCTTGGCCTAAATGTTCTAGGCTACTAATTGAGCTGAGGTTATTCCTGACCCAAGTAGCCAAAACAGTTTAGGGTTATCTCCCAACCCAACTCCCAGTGAATGTGGGCAACGGAATCTGAGCCGATGGCCACTCCCTCAGCACTGTTTCCCACCTAGGCACTTGTTGAGTCTTCGTGTCCTACTTTCTGGGAAGTAGGTTTAATGGCTATCGCCACCACGGGTATGCGCTGGGCTGCAAAGAGCTGGGTGGGGAGAAGGGCCAGAGCCAGCCTGAGGAAGGACAGGCTGAGTGCTTGAGGCCCTCCCTTCCCAAGGAAGCCAGCCCATGGGTCTGGCCCAACGCCACAGGCTCTGGGAAAGCCGTGCTCTCAGCAACCAGCTCCAGCTCCCATCTCTACCCGCCATGTCCGAGGCAGTCTGGCCCTCTAGCCCCACAGACTGGCCCCGGGAACAGTGGACTGCTTCCTGGAGCTGACAATGCGACACCCGTTAGCTCACTGGGCTGGCAGCCTGCCCAGGCGGCCTGCAGACCAGGCATCCCAGGCGCAAGCTCAGAAGATGGAGGGGGTGGAGACAGCCTCCTGGAGACCTAGGAACGCCCAGTGAGGTCCTGACCTGAGGACTGCCAGCCCAGGGCCAGGCCAGACAAGCAACCCCCATGCAGGGCTGTGCCTCTTGCTAGATGCCTGTCTGGGCGAGGAGCAGGCAACCAGAGGGCAGAAAGAAGCCTCGCCTCAGCCACCACCAGCTGTGTGACCCTGGCCAAGCCTCTTCAGTGTTCTGAGCCTATTTCTCATCTGTAAAATGGGGCTGAACTGCCCTGCCTAGAGCTGGGCTCTGTGGCCACATGGCAAACTGTGGATTCATGCTATCTGGGTGCACAATCTGCACCAGAAGACACAAGAAAACATAACCTACTTTAGTATGCAATACAAGAAAACATAACCTACCTTAGTATGCAACAGAAAGCTCCTCTGTGAGATGGGAGCAACCCCCCCCCACACACACACACTTCCCTCAGGATACTGTCATTGACTAAATGTTTAATTCAGCAGTGACTATTAATTACTACTTAAAGAACACTGACCTTGGGAGTCAGAAGTCGTGGATGTAAACCCAGCTCTTCTTTGTGTTTTGGATTAAGTCCCTTGACCACCTTAGCGTGTTTCCCTGTCAGTAAAACGAAGATCTTAAGATCCTCAAAAGATGACCCTAAATCGCAGAAACATAATGGAAGTGAAAGAAATCTGCCAACTGCAGATGGTCACCTGTCCCCACCGGGCTGTAAAGGCATCTCTGGAGGAAGTCTCCTCCATCTCTAACTCAGGGTGTACAGCCCAATAGTTCACCTGACTGCTCGTTAGGATCACCCGAAGAACATTAAAAAAAAAAAAAAACTGAAACTAAGATATCAGTCCCCGGGAGTTCTCTGCCCTTGCCTCTACCCCAGCAATTCACATCTAATTGATCACAGGTGGGGCCCAGGCATTGGCATTTCTTCCTTCTATTCCTAAAATGATTCTTATGTGCAGCCAGGATTGAAAAGCGATGCAACAGCCCACTTCAAAATCAATTCTCCAGTACAGACAACAAAGATGAACCCTTCTGCACATCCTGTACTCTGTTGTCAGTGATGGCAAACACTGATCTATGGATGGGCAGATGGCGGACAGGCTGAACAGTCAGGTATATCTAGTCAGGGGGTAGCGCACCCATGACCATGTATAGGGTTGGCAGGCAATGTTTCTACAAGTGTATTTGTAAGTGTTGTAAGAATGACAAGGGACAAGGTTGTGGTGACTTCTTGGCCATAACCAGCTACCCAGGAACTATGGGCTCAGGACCATGGTCGCAGAGAATATCAAGCTCAGGCATAACATACTACCCAAGCACTGTTACACATCCGACTTTGGCAAGTAGCGACTAGGGTCTTAAAAGATTGCAAGCGGCCATCTAGATGCAACAATGAGTTTCTCCTCATCCAGAACAAAGAAGAGAACCAAAGACACATGGAAACAATTGGTCCAAGGGACTGGTAGACCATGTATGTGATCCTCAGCCTGCACAACGAGACCAGAGGAACCAGATGGTGCCCGGCTACCACTGTACCCCTCAGAGGGGGATCTGTGCTGGAGACCCGGAGAGAGTAGGAGAACGATGTGCTCAGTGTCGGATTACCTAATAAGCAAGGTAAGCACAGACTTGTCTGTGCTTACTTACTATAGTGAACAATTTCACATTTTTCCCATCAAAGATTGTTTCACATCGATGTGGTGAAATCCATGTGAAACTGTTCACAACAGATTAGAAACTAAGCACAAGCAAGCCTGTACTTACCTTGCTTATTGATTAGTCTGCCCCTGAAGTGCTGGAAGGATGTATTTCATTGGCAGACATTTTTTCTGGGTATAGGAATTTATGAGCCTCTCTTTTTCATCCTTTTGCATTTTCCAAATTCTCTACAGGAGAAGGCAATTGTTTCATAATTGAGGAAAAGCAATTTTATTTTTTATGTACTGTCTCATAAAGGTTCTGGGGAGAACAATGAGGCACACGGTCAGGGATAAGGCTTAAGGGGACAGAAAGGCAGGGCAAAGGGGGCTGGGGAAGGGGACAGCTATCCAAAGTGAGCAAATGCAAAGTCATAAGGGAAGGAGCCCGTTCCATCACCCCGCCTCCCCTTGCGGACTGTAAAAACTGCCATTTCACAAGAGCCCACTCATCTCTTACCAAGGAGAAAATACCACCCATGTTTCAACTTAACCTTGAAGTTGCCCCTTCTCCTTGGCATTAAAACCAAGGGGCATTAAAAATCATCTCTGGGAGAGCTGGTGTTGAGGCACAGCTGGGACAGCAGGATGCGCCAGAGCCCAGAGGAGCCAGGAACTGGCTGGGGGATGATCACTGACGGTAGCGTCTCACAGGGGCCAAGCTCCCAGTCACCATCTTCTGGGATGATGAGAGCCTGTGTGTGAGCTGGCACCTGGGAACCTTAGCAATACCTTTGGGGATGAATTTTCCCTGCTAACGTGAGGTTGATGAGACACAGTAGACCAGGTGGAGCTAGCAGAGATCTGCTTATTCACCTTCCTGTCTGTCCACCCATGGGCTGCCTGCTCAGCCTTGACTGGGAGGAAGATTCTGTTGTTGTGGGATTTGGTGATGTTGATGTGGACTGGTGTTCTGGGGTAAGGGAAGCATGTCACAAATTGGTTTCTGTTTTAAAAGGGATTTTTTGACAATCCCTCAGGAATCCCACATCTACCCCCAAGATAAAGCCTTGGCTCAAAGTTATCTGTGGGGTGGAGTTGGAGAAGGTGGTGGTGGGGTCACCTGCTGAGAATGGAGGAGGCCCACAAGTAAAACAGGGATGAAAACCATCCAGCTGAGAAAAAGCAAGACTCCAAGGTCATGACAAAGGGAAAGTCTCTCAATCCACTACCAAAGTGTTCTGAAAATGCCCAGGGTACTGGGAGATTTCTCAGAGTGGACTCTGAGCTCCCTCAGTTTCAAAACACAGTGCAAGTTCCTGCCCAGGTCCCTTCTTCCCTCCAGCCCCTAAAAGGATCCAATTTCTCAGTTAAGATGGGGCATCCCGTCCAGCCCAACACTGTTGCCTTAAGCTGATGGGCCCAGGACGACCTTCCTAGGGCACTCATGTGCGTGCAGCACTGATCTCCCGAACTTCAACTACACACCAACGGGGGAGACCCCATCCTCCCCTGTGCTCCTGCCTGCATGGGAACGTCTCCACGCCAGCCCTACCCACTCCAACCCTCAACCAAAACACAAATTGTAAAAATGAATGCGAGTCAATGTGTTGACCACAAAATTGCTTTAATAATCAGCACATCCATCCCCATTCACTCTCATTTGGTGGAATACATTCCAATCTGACCCCAGGGAGCCTCTTCTCCTCCCAGCAGTGAGGGAGGACGAGTTGGTGGCCGCTCTCCGATGCACACTGCAAGAACAATAAGGATTTTTAGGGGCATTATGACTGAGTCAAAAAACACAGCTGCCCCTGAAAGTCCCTCATTTTTCTTGCTGTCTTTGAATTCTGGAGGTGAGTGGTAGACCAGATGGCCTGGTGAGCCACGGTACGGACAATGCTCCCTTCACCCTCCCCTGGTCTGCCTCCCCACAGCCCACAGGAAGTGCTGTGGGGGTCAGGGTGGCTGCAGGGTCTCCACACTGGCACAATTCCCCCCAACACACAACCTTGACAACAGCTGTCCTCATGGCCCTTGAGCCATGTCCAGGAACGAACAGCCTCTGTTCCATCCACAGCCAACTCAACCCAGTGCCTTCTGCCCACAGGGAGCCACAGACTAGAATCCTGGCGGAATTCCAAGTGGATGAGAGCTGGGGAATGTGGCAAGAACTGGGTGAAGAGTCACCTGGCCTTGTCTTCACATGTGGTGCACAGATACACTGTGGAGACCTGAGCCCCCAAGGAGCCAGCTGAGGGTCTCAGGCTTGACATGAGGGATGAATGGAAGAGGGCTGGCCCCCAGACTTCCTCATTGGCCTCACCTGGCTTCAGGCAGAACAGGAAAAACAGAAAGTGCCGGAAGACCCAGGAGAGGGGCTGCCTCAGCTCTCCCCAACCTCTTAAAGGCTGCAAATGCCCAAAGTCCCAAGAAGGAACCTGAGCTCTGGTTCCACCTCTCTACAGCATGTGGTCTCAGTTACTGTCTGTAAAATGGGCCTGGAAGGAGCTATGCTCCCCCTACCATCTCTCCCATTTCAAAGGAAGAGCAAAGGAGCAAATGAGAGAATTTTAGGCATGTCATACACACCAATGGGGCTCTGCATGAAAAGTTAAAGGAGACCCCTCCACCCCTAGCGGGAGGCGAGGGACAACAAACCATCAGGAAGAGCACACACCCCTTGGGGAGCATGAACAAGCATCTCAATCCAGCCCAGGTCCCCTTTTCTCACCTTAGCCAAGGCGAGCTGGACAAAAGGCAATGGCTTCACCCTGGCCCAAGTAGGGAGGCAAGCCCAGCTCACACTCCTTCTACAAAAAACAACCTATCATGTGCAGCAAATCCATGTGCAAAGGCTCTAGAATCTTCCAGGATGTTTTCACCATTCCAGTCAAGGAGCTGACAGGCTCAGCTGAAAAGCACAGGCTGGGGGAAACAGAAGGTGCGTGGGGCAATGGTCAGGCAGTGACCAACAAGACGGAAGGGCTAGTGTTACAGACTGAACTGTGTCCCCCAAAAATGTGTGTTGCAAATCCTAACCTCTAAGTCTGTGGTTCTAATCCCATTTTGGAATGGGATTCTTTATGTTAATGAGACAGGGTTAGTGCAGGGTATGTCTTGAGTCAATCTGTTTTGAGATATAAAAGAAATTAAACAAGCAAGCCAGAGACACAAGGGAGGAGGGATGCCCGGAAGACTGCCCAGGACCCGAAGTTTGGGAGAGGCAAAGACCTCCCTCCAGAGCCAACAGCCCCCTAGAGCCAGCGCCCTGAATTCGGACTTCTAGCCTCCTGAGTGGGAGCTCTGGTAGCGTAGTGCCCAAGGCATCTGACTGCTAACCAGAAGGCTGGTGGTTCAAACCCACCAGCCACTCCTCGGAAGGAAGATGGGGCAATCTACCTCTGTAGTGATACTGTCTCAGAAACCCAAGGAGGGGTCGCTGTGAGTTGGATCCGACTCGACAGCAGTGAGGGAGCCTCCTGAACAGTTAAAGCTGTCCACGTGGGGTATTTCTCTCATAGCTGCACTAGATAACTAAGACGGCTGGCAACTGATTCTTTTTTCTCAGCTCACTCGTTTCCTAAAGTCTCCAGCACTCCATCTGTCCAGAGATAATTATGGGAGGATGGAAAGGGCTTCTGGAAGCAGTCTTGTCTAGGATCCTCCCTTGCTGGGCTGACTCCTCCTGCCTCCAGGGTCGTAGCACAACCTGGCCTGGCTAAGCCTCCACAGGGACAGAAGTTCACTAGACCGAGGAGGCCCCCAGCAGGGACTCCAGGGAATGCGGTCCTCCTCCGAGGCCCACGGCACGGAATGCCACCCATCTGTGGAATGCCACCTATTGGTGAGAGACTCCTCCCCAAAAGTCAGGCCACTCCACCCAGGGCCCAGCCTGACTGGAATCTGCCCAGCTGACTGCTAGGAGTGTGCCCTACCCAGCCTGACACAGAACCCACTCTTCAGTGGCCTGGTCATTAGTCCTGTTGTCTGTGTAGAAAACACAGGCTCTTGCAGCACCAGGTGGCCCCTGCTGTGATGAAAGCACATCCCTACAGAGAACAGAGTGACATGGCTCGCTGTGTGACCATATATAATTATTCTGCCTTTCTGGGCTTCCGTTTTCATGTCTGTAAATAGGAATAACAAGACCTTACTTTGCAGGGTGAAATGATGGATAAAGTACACAAACTATTTAGTGCAGCACGTGCTAAAAGGAGCTCTGGTAGCCTAGTGCCAAAGGCACTTGACTGCTAACCAGAAGGCTGGAGGTTCAAAACCCACCAGCCACTCCTCGGAAGGAAGGTTGGGCAATCTACTTCCGTAGAGATACTGCCTCAGAAACCCAAGGAGGGGTCGCTATGAGTCGAGTCCAACTCGACAGCACATAACAACAAGAACACGTGCTAAAAGCCTGTTAGTAGGCTCCTAACAAAAGTGTATTCCTCTCTCCAAGTAGCTTTCCTTCAGACCGCGAGGGGAGTGGTTAGGCCATGCTCCCCAAGACTCTCCAAGGACTTGACTCATAGAGAATTCTTCCCTTCTCAGACAAGGGCCTGCGACAGGGTGTCAGGACATATGCCCCCCTGCTCCCTGCCCCTTTCGCAGCACTAACACTCTACCTTCTCTTCCACACCCCAGGGCCCTTCTGTGTTCAAGACTGAAAGGAAGAGGGCCCACAAGCCTGGCTTCCCCACTCCTGTTTGAGGCCTCTCCAACTGTTATTACAGTGCATGTCATCTTTCTGGGAGCTTTCTGCCCCAACCAAGATCACAGCCACAGTCTGTCCCATTACATTAGGAGCAGAACCATCTAGACCATTAAGACAAAACGACAGCATTGTGCTTTGCACACTAAGCTCCATCCCTCCCAGTGTGCCTAGCCTTCACGCATGCTGATCCCCTGCCTGGCGTGCCCTTACCCCTAATGCTGTAGAACTTTGCAAAAGGGACAAGTCCTGCATTTCAACCCAGAACATCATCTCCTAGCCACGTAACCTCAGGCAAGCAACTGAACCCTCTGTGCTGCAATGTGCTCCTCTGTGAGGTCAGGGTAACAGTACCTATTCAATGGGGCAGCTGTGAGGATTGAATGGGTTCATACACGTAAAAGGCTTAGAACCGTGCCTGGCACAGAGTGTTCAATTAGGTTTAGCTATTATTATTCCTTGCTTGGGTCTTCAAGACTCAGCTTACCTCCTCTGGATGACTTCTCCCTTTTCCCACTTTTCCCAACACTCCCCACATGGTGCTTGGAACTGTGCTCTACCTGTCGGCCACTCTGCCAGAGCATGGGCCTGGGACCACTAGCATCAAAATCATGAGACCCTTATTAGCAATCCAAGCCTGGGACCCTCCTGAGAACTACCAAGGGTCCTGGGAATCTGCATTGCTAACAGGCTTCCCATGTGATTCTCTGGGATACCCAAGTTTGAGAAGCACTGCTTTGGGCTGCCTTATTCACCATGGTACCTACAGTGTCTGACTCAGGCAGAGGTGCTTGATCATAAGGAAGTGGGTACAAAGGGCTGCTCCAGGCAGTGGCCAGAGGATCTCTCCATACTGTGTTAGGTAAGAAAAGGTGACCCATTCAGGTTTGGCTTTGACAGCAGAGCTAACTCATCACCTAACACACCAGGGCCTTACTCTATGCTTGGCCTTGCTTGAGTATATGCCAATGGTCAAGGGAGGCTGCCCCTTCCACTGGGGCCTGACAAGCCACTGGGACTTATCAGGGAGCTGGAGAATGAGAGATTACATCTGAGTTCCCCAAACAGCCAGCAAACCATAAGCCATTATAGAGGAAAAAGAAAAGCCAACCAGGTATTAGCTCTTGTTTAGAATTTGCTTGAGACACTATGCACCAGCCCCACCCTGGTTGAGAAGAGGGATCTAGGCAGTGGGCAATGGTCCCAAAAGGTCTTGGGGGAACCCTTCCTACTGAGAGAAGCCACTGGGCCCAGATAAGGACCCACTACCCTCCTGGATGCTGAGGCCTGGCAGCATGGGCTGACCCACAGAGTCTGGCCCAGGGGCCTGGAGAGGCCAGGGTTGCTTTCAGTCAGAAGCCAAACTTGCCCTGGCAGAGCTGGGCTGGGGCCAGGTGGAGGCATGGTGGCACTCCCAGCACACAGCTTAGGGGAGTGGGTCTGCAGGGTCCTGCCCTCCTTCCAGCCACCCCACCCCACCCCATCTGTCCAGGACAGCCCACTGTGGAGGCAGGAGCCAGGACGCTCAGTTGGACTGCACCTTGGCTGCAGTGAAAATTCTTCTCAGACTCACTGGCCCGACCCACCCTTGCTGGACGTTCTGGGTCAGAATGAACGAAGCCAGAAGACCTGAAACTCATCCATCAGAGCCCCTGGCTTTATGATAACCAAACTCCTCCTGCCAGAAATTCTTTTGCTAAGAACACATTGGCTCTAAACACTCACGCGTTCAGCCCTCAGCTCTCCCCACGCACCAGCAAGCTCTCCTGAGACATGCCCCCCACCCCTGCGGCAGCACGGCCTGGCCAATTCTGATAGCCAGCAAGGCCTTGGGGCTTGGCTCAAGCCCCAAAACTCATCAGTGGGTGGAGGCTCGGGTGCCCCTTGGCAAGGCTGGACCTGCGCCCAAATGTATTTGTCCTCACAAATACACATTCCCTAGTAATACACTAAAGAGGCCAGTCCGAGGGAGGGAAGCGCCTTCCTTTCATCCATGCTGCTAGGCCATCCGGAGAAGTCCAAGCAAGGGGAGGGGGAGGGGTGCTAGAGTCAAGAGCGACAACTTTTCTCTCTTTAAGGGAGGTTCCACTGGGGGAGGGAAGTAAGACAAGCCCACAAGCAGCAGGGCTAAAAACATAGAGGAGGAAGAAGAGTCTATGTTCAAGAAGCATTTCCCCTTTTGACAAGGGGTTGGCAAACTACGGCCCACAGTTCGTTTTTTTAAATAAAGTTTTATTAGAACCCAGGCATGCTCATTCATTTACACATTCTTTATGGCTGCTGCGGCAGAGCAGAATAGTTACAACAGAGATCCTATGGCCTATAAAGCCTAAAATATTTACTATTTGGGCCTTTCTGGGAAAAGCTTACCAACTTCTATTTTTGACCAGTATTTACTCAGCATTTCACATATGCCAAGCACAGAGCTGGACAGTGAAGATACAACAGTGAGCAAAACTTGCTGAGCCCTCATGGAGTTTAAGGCCTGGGGAAGGGAGCACTCTGTGGGCCAGAGGCAGCCAAGTCCCCTGCCCCAGGAGGCATGCAGCTGTCCACCCATCAGCTGAACCCCTCATTCAATCCACAGGATCCTCCTGTAGCTGAAGGAGAAACAGGTCTCTGCCCCTGTCTCTGGGCACGAAGCTGCTATCATCTTCGTGAAGTTGATGCTACTACACAGGTCTGCAATTGTTTCCCCAAACCTTCAGGCCTTATGTGTTTCAGAAGGTCCTAACTCACCTTCAAGAAGCAAACACAGCACATACACTGCATATTACTCAACAACACACCCCAGAGCACGGTAACACTCAGAATCAAACTCATTAAGAGCCACATTAACGTCTCCGCAGTGAAGACCATGAATATTCACACTCTCCAGGATAAATATAGATTATTAACAGTCTCAAGTCAGTTTGGGTCAGGTTTTCCCACTAAATTAGTTACCAAAACAACTTCTGATTTTCAGAGCATCTGGAGTTCAGAATTTTGGATAAAGGATTATGGGCCCACACGAACAGTCACCAAGTACAGGAGCCGGGTTTTGACTTCATTCTCTGGGTCCTGGACGTCAGCCTGACCCCTGCCAGACTGCTCAGTGAAAGCCCACACGGGGCGCACAGTAAATACATCCTCACTGAATGTCTGTCACCAGAAGATTCCCCCAAAAAAACAGCTACCATTATTGCTTTAAAAAGTAGAAAAATAGTATTTAAACCCTAATCTTCATTTATCTACTTCACTGTTGGCCAGAAAAAAAAAAAAAAAAGCAGACGTAAGAGAATAAATTCATTTATGGAAAAAACGAATACTTTTTCTAACTCTATTTACTTGGGACAAGAAAAACAAACAGCTTCTGGTTACTGTTGCTGCCTGATACTGATGCTTTTTTTTAGTGGGGGGACAGGTGAGGGAGCAGAAGCAAACTTAAAAACCCATTACTTTTCCCCTGCTATACTTCCTTGGAGCCTCCGTGTGGCCAGTTACATTCGGAAATCTAAAATAATTCTTTATCTCATCACAAATTCCTAACAGCTAATTAAAAAAAAAAAAAAAGACTAATTGGATAATCTGGTTTCAGATGTTCTAATTATGCTCCTTTGGGAAGGGGAGCAAAAGAAAAAAAGTTATATAATTTAAAAGCACTTCTTCCCAAAAGTATAAAATATACCCAGAAAGCCTACAGTATAAAGTTTAAAAAAAAAAAAAAAGAACACTTCAGATCTTAAGACAGTAGGGATACTGAAGGAGTATTATAATGCACATTATCTCTAAACAGACAAACCATCCCATATAAAATTCACGATTCTGCATTAAAGGATGACATATAATCAGAAAAGGTATTTCACAGATAACTGCCACCAGATGTCCTGGAATTAAAATGGATTTCCTCCCTTTTAATGCCAACATGGTTTTAGCATTCTGAAATGTCATACCCTCTTTCTTAAGAGTACTCCTGCGAATGACTCCCCCAAATTTCCTCATCATCTAAGTTTCTAAACCCCGAATTGGGAAAGAAGTTCCCTGGTGATGTCTACCTAACCCCAGCACTGACCAGATTTCTGGGAGCGATTTTACTCCATGATTGGGAAATGCTTTCAGTCTGCCTGATGGGGTTGTGGAAATGTATTCTGAAGGGAGACACGGAATGGCTGAAGGGTAAGAGACAAGAGGGGGTGGCCGTGTGGGAGCCTGTGTGGGAGTGGGCCTCCCTCCTAGCTCCAATGTCAGGAAGAATGGTGCAGTCACCAGGTCAGGTCTGTCAGGTGTCAGGCAAACCATCCAAATGAACCGAAAGCTGTGGTGAGCTCCAGGACTATATTTAGTCAAGGTTTTGACCACCCCTAGCAGGGAGGGGATGGGGAAGAGGCAGGGAACTGCCACCTGTGAACCTCAGCACAGTGCAGGCGCACAGCTGTCACCCGTGTTAAAGCACCATGTCTCCTGGTATTTCTCCAGCCCCAGCCCCGCACAGAACACATACTACCCATCTGACAAATATCATATCCCTGGCAAGGAAGGGGCTGCACTGGGCACATATGGCCTGGGCAGGATGACAGAGCCCCAGGGGCTGGGGACCGACACTGAACAGTCAGGTTAGTTTCACTTTCTACTTTGTTCCTGGGTTACTTCTCACCCTCAAGGAAGAAAATGTTGTTTATACACTGTCTTAGGCTCCGTTCTCTAGAGGAGCAAAACCAATAAAGTGTGTGTGTGTATGTGTGTGTGTGTAGAGAGAAAGAGAGAGGGAGCGGAAGAGGGAGAGAGAGACTGATTTCAAGGAAATGGCTCCTGTAGTTGTGCAGGCTGGCAATTCCCAAATCTTTTAAGTGCGGCTTTGAGTGAAGCTTCTCCTAACTCATGTGGGTGAAGGGGCTGGCAAACCCCAAATCAGCAGGTCAGATGGCAGGCTGCTGGCTCATGTCCCAAACACCAGAGGTTAGGCGACAGAGAGCCAGACGGAGAACTGAGAGAGAATGGGCTCCGCCAGAAAGCTTTGCCAAAATGCCCATATATATTGGATGCAGGCCACACCCCCAAGGAAACTCCCTTTCTATCAGATCACAAAATAGAGGATAATTACATAATACCGAGAATCATGGACTAGCCAAGTAGACACATAACATTAACTATCACACACGACAACAGAGAAAAACCCTCAGAAACCTTCCTTGTCATTTTCTTTTTTTTTTTTCTGAGATACTTTTTTTTCTCTAAAGACCGGGTAACAGGCTTTGGTGAAAACCCCAAGTACGTAACTTCACTCCCCTGGGCTGCTTGGTTCTAATGTGATTACACATCTAAATGCAATAAACGGAGCAAAGTGGTATTATTTTTCTGGGAAAAACCAACATCATAAAAGGGTCTTTATTGAATCAAGGGCCCGTGAACTGTTCTCTTGCCTAATTATGGCTCCCAAGTGAGCAAGGCTGGGTTTCCAGGCAGGACTCCTCACAACTCTCTGGCCCAGAGAGCAATGAGATATTTGTCAGGACTTGTCTAATTACAACAAAATGCACCAAACGGACAAAAGGGAGAATGCCAAGATAGGTTGGCAGCAGCCGCCCCCCCCCCCAACAACATGGGCTCTGAAAACAGGAAGAGCTGGTTCTCGGGCCTCCTCCTATTTTAAGACTGACCCCCTGCTCCATCTCTGCCCCTACCATCCAAAGTTAGGGCTGCAGAACCTGCCCCTTTCCACTGTCAGTGCCTGCGTGGTTGTCCAGCATCCCAGGGCTACGCCCCTCGAGCCCCTCCTATACAGAAAAGGCCCATTGTTGAAAGGCAGTATTTTGCCAGATGTTTTAACATTCACCGATTTGGCCAAGGTTAGCATAAGCCCAGGTCTACGGGGCAAGAAAGGCTCACTAACACTAGGCACAGGAGGAGAGTGTGCTGTGTGTGTGTGTCTGTCTGGGGCCACAGCAGCCAGCTAGGAGAAGTGGCTGCAATGACTTTTCCCAGCTATACAGTGGGAGCAATTTGGAGCTATACAGCCGAGCAATTTGGACTTCCTAACATTTTGCTTACAAATGATCCCTGATTCCAAGTATCTGCTTTCTCTCCCTCAGAGTTCTAAGAGCACAGACACATTTTCTTTTCTTTTTCCCCACAGCAGCAAGCCCAATAAGAAGGGACTGGTACCCTGAGTCCCCTGAGGTGGGCTTGAACACAGTGACTGCATGAACACACCCCTAGGAAAGTTAGGGAGGGACTAACTGGCCCCCTCATCTCTACCTCCTACCTCTCCAAGTTGTATCAGCCATGACCCCCTGAAGAAACAGGAATTCCACTCCATGCCCAGCAAGGACTCACTTTTCTTCTGTTTTTTTCTCCCTAGACATTAACCTAGCACCTGGGCTGGCCAGACCCAGGTCATCCTCCCTTTTGCCTACTGGCCCCACAGGCCCTGGTATGATGTCACCTGAAAACAGCTACCATGGTGCCACCATCAGGGGGCCACTACGTGACTGGTAGTTCACACTTGTGTTCTTATTCAAACCTCTTAACACCCTGTAAGGTGGACATGTATTGTTACAGATGGGGAAACTGAGTCCCAGGAGGGTATGTCAACTACCCAGGGTCATCCAGTCAGTACACAGGAAAGCCAGGTTCCCAATTCCAAAGCCACCACCGTTTCCATGATGCCTGCCTTATGCAGCCAAGTGTCTCCTGACTTAGACCAGTGTCTCCTAGAGCCCAGTGCTATCAGCAACTAAGCACCAATGCACTTGAACGCTTTCCAGAGAGTGAGGAGTGGTCTACTTTACAATGGACATGGAGAAAACAAGGGAGAAGAGTATTTCCTAAACTGTTTGCTTAGGAGACCAGAATTTAAGCCTCAGTCACCAAGAAGGAGAAGCCAGTGTTTTCTCTTGAACCACACACATCCCAGGGCAGAAATCCAGTGAGAGGAAGCGAGTTTCATGAGAAGGAACCACAAAGTCTCTCGTAGACTGATCCAAATTTCCCAGCTGCACACCCCTGTCCCTTCCCCCCCTCCTCCCACCCCTCAAACCACAGCCCCAGGTTGCACTCTGTGCCCTCCTCTCCACCTCCTGGCTCAGAGGCTTAAGAATTGTCGGGCTCCAAGGGGTTGCATGGTTTTCACTCAGTCCGATCCCGTAACTGACAGAGAAGGCGGCTCTACGGTCCAGAGTAGCAGGGCTGTGATAAAAATCAGGCCATGGTTCTTTCCACATAGCACCTCCCTGCCCAGGTCTCCAGGGCACCAAACGCCAAAGGGTCTGGCTACAGGGCAATTTCAAAATTCCCCAGACCATGCAAGGAGGAGGAGGGAGGAAGCACACACAGTGGGTGAGAAGCCACCTGCCCGAGTCCCACAGAAACACAAAACCGTCCACAAGCCCTGCCTGCTCGCCGCCCAAAGCCAGCCAGGACTACTAACAGCTCAAAAGCACTAAAAACATTATGGCTTACCCCTACCTCCAGTGAGAAATTCAAAATAAAAACTGAGCCACAAAAAAGTAGAGGCAAGTCCAACAAAGTTCTGATTTTTACCCCCAGGATGACTACTTTGCAGCATTTTCTTGGAATATTAAATTCCTCTCTCCTCCCCTGGCTCCCTTCATTTCTGTCCCAGGCTTAGCTGGTCCCACCAGAGTGTGCTGAACTTGCCCACTGGGTCAGGGAGTGGGCAAGCCTGGAAAGGCTGCAGCAATTTGCCTTTCCTGGGAGCCTTTCATGAAACGTGCTCAGTGCGTCCCAACTGGAGTCTGTGGGCCTTTCAGGCGGGAGGCACTGCAGAACAGATGTGCGAGGAGGCCACATCTGCACGCCCAGGGTTCCTTTAAGGACTCTGTGCTGCTAATCCAGCCCAATCCACCTCCTGCTCTACAGCTCACACTTGCTGGCTCTGAACCTGGAAGGCCCGGCTGCACCCAAAAGGCTTGGGGTCGTGTCCCTGCTACACCAAAGGCCAGCTGTGAGATTCTGGGAGAGGCCCTTCCCCAATGCACCCTGGGCTATAAAGAGTTGTAACCCCAGCATCTGCCTGGCCCAGTCCCTGGCACATAGTCAGTGGACAGCAAAAACTAAGTAGACAGACAGGAAAAGGGATTCCCAGGTATGACCCTTGCCTAATAATCATGAAGAGTCCGTGGGTGGTACAAACGGTTAACCTGCTTAGCTGCAAATCAAAAGGTTGAAGGTCCACCCATAGGTGCCTCAGAAGAAAAGCCTGGCAACCCGCTTCTGATAACCAGCCATTAGGAGCCCCACAGAGCACATAGTTCTATTCCCACACACACGGGGTCACTGGAAGTCAAAGGTGGCTCAAAAGCAACTGGTTTGAAATGATTATGAAATTTTTGTTCTAAGCCCACATGGCTTGCAAGCCATGGAGGTGGCATTCGGACGTACCAGACCTATGACCTTAACCACTCTGCACGCTTCTCTCCCAATACGTACATGCACACAGACTCCAAAATCAAACTAGACGAAAAGGATGAGAACTACCAGTTGTGCCAGGCACTATATGTGTATTTTTCCATCTAAACCTCACCACAACCTTATAAGGTAAGTGTCAATAACCCTCATTTCATAGGTGAAGATACTGGGGCACAGAGAAGTTACTCGTCAAAGGTCACCCAGTTGGCAAGTGGCAGTTAGGGCTCAAACCCAAGCACATCAAGATCCAAAGTCCACCTTCTTGATTCCCCCGCTGGATGACCTCGAGAAAAAAAACCGTTCATGGAAACCAAACCGATCCCTTGCTTCTGAGGCAACTCTTTCAGGGACTTATCATAGATAAGGAGTGCTGTGCTTTTATGTAAAAGAGCTAAGACTGGCCAAATATTTACCAGTTTGCACAGAGCCACAAGCCAGCCCCACAGCAGAACCAACTCGCAGCAGTGAGGGCTAAGTTGTGCTGGGACGAAGCAGGGGGCCTGCTGCTGCAGCTTCCGAAAGAATGCCGTGGTGCAGGGCTGAGAGTTCCCCTTCAGGCAAAGGGGCACCGAAGGGGTCCTGGGGAAGCAGCTCAGAGGCCCCACAGGAAGAGGCGCCCAGGACACCCTGGAGGGAGGTATCAGAACTTCCAGAGTTGCTAGGATTTGAGGTAGAGATGCCAAAGGCCTAGTACCTCCTTTATCATCCAGATCCTGCTGGATAAAAATTGATCCCTAATCTTTCATAGGTTGGGAATTTTTTCTTTCCAAAAAAAAAAGAAGCCAGAACTGCGAAGTTAATTATTTACCAGGTTGCAATTTACTTAAGAGTTAAGGGAATGGCGCTTTCTCCCAGTGGGCAGAATGTGGAATCCAGGTGGATTTTCACAGTATTCCGTGGCCTTCCCTGGGATTCCAGGGAGAACCTCTCACCAGGCTTTCTATTTTACATTTCGTTGCTTCCTGAAGAGGGCTCCAGGACCAACCAATCTGACACTCAAGCCACTTCCTCACAACACCTTGAGGTACCCAGCTCAGAAGGATGGACTGGGGGTGGGGGTACAGGAAGGCAGCATTTGCTCCAGGAAACTACAAGAATAAAAAAGGGGCTGCAAAATCAAAAAGCCTTCACTGCTCACAATTCCTAAATACAATGGCTTAAATCAAAATACAAGGTGGGTGCTGGAGGCCAGGCCCAGCCCGCTGTGCAGCTGATTCAATCATATTTTGCAAAGGAAAAACCCCAAGAAGGAAAAACCTAATCACTCACTTCCCTCAAAGGAATGAGCCGCCGAGTAATTTCCTAAAAGTCCCTAAAACTTTAGCCAGCCTGAGAGAAAAGGGGGCACAGCTTGAGCGAAAACTTCGAGGGACCTGGATCAGGCTGGGAATCTGGGAAAGGAACTGGGTGCTTATTCCTTATTCTCAATGCTTCAGGTCCCAGGGTCCCCTCCCACTTAGTGGGAAACAGCCAGGTCAGCCTGCTTGTCCACGTCTCCCTGCTCCAGCCCACTTCCTCAGATGTTTTAGGACCATGCTATATTCTGGAGATTTCCACTTCATTTATTTTAAGATACTGATCCCCAGGGCTGTCAGTTCAAAGGGAGAATTTGTTTTCCCAACCTGACCGTGTGTCCCGAAGAGGGCATTTTTACTAATTACAGGCAAGTCCTCTGATTGCAGCATCCATCATTTCCATTCCTAGATGATTTTGTCTCCAAACTGAGAATTTATCAAGACGCTTGGAAATCCACCCAATGGCCAAAGAAACGGCCACAATTCTGGCGTCTGCACATTCCACTAACTGAAGCCAGGAGGACAAAGCCTAAGAAGGAAAAAAAAAAAAAAAAAAAAAAACCACTTGCCAAATGGAGCACAGGGCTAGGCCCACTCCTAGGATCCAGCCCTATCTGCAGCCTCAAGACCCCCATGGGCCCTCTGAGTCTCAGCACACCTGGCCCCCATGCAGCCACCAAAACTGGGAAAGTTGCATCATATCAGAACTACTCCTACAAGGTCTATTCAAGGTAAGGCCCACAAAAGTTAGGGAAGCCTGTGAAAAAACACCTCCTGAATGGGTCTTAGCGCAACCTGGCCATTCCTTCTTCCTTCTAGAAAGCTCTCCTGTTTTCCAAAGCCCGGAAAGAAGACTGCTCCGGGAGTCCTCTTTTGTCATGTTGCCCAGGTCACTTTACTGAGTGTCCCCAAATATTTTTTCCAAGCTCCCCACTGCCAAGACAGCAAAAACACAACACAGACAAAAAGATAAAATAAAAAATTACAAAACGTCTAACACCATGCAGGTGCCGTTTTTTGGGAAATTTCATCATAAAACTTGAAAAGGACTCAGAATGGGTCACCACTGTGTTGCATATATCAAGGAACAAAAAAAAGGCCAGCCATTAGAAACACACCCATAGAGGTGCATTTTTAAAAAATGGTGTGTGTAGGGAAAAAAAGGCTTTCAGCTCCCTAGAGCTAACTCTCCACATCCTATCCCACCTCCCCAGCTGCAGCTCAAGAAGTTGTCCCCCACTCCCTACTCCAGCCGAAGGCTGGGCCCAGGAACGCACAGCCTAGCAGGCTCAGGGTGGGGTCTGGACTCGGACCGTCGGGGGAGGTTAGGAGATGGGTGCCGCTCCTTCCACCGCAGGCCTGCGGGACGGGGATCGGGCTGCACCCGGTGGGCAAGGGTTGCACGATGACCATCTCACGCTTCCGAAAGCGTCGCCACTTTTCCTGCGAGGCACGGGGAGTCCGCGCCCCCCCCCTCAATCACCGCCTAGAGCCCGCAGCAAGCGCGCCTTGCCACCCCTTCCTCTCCAGTGTGGACCCAGGTGGTACGGCCCGGCCAGAGTCCAAGCCCCCGCGTCGGCACTGAGCGCTCGCGGTCCCCGGAAAAAGCCAGCCTGGGACGAGGCGTGCGGAGGTGCCGCAGGTCCTGGGAACCGAGGACTGGGACTTTGTAGGCCAGTTGAACCGACACCCTCATCTCGCCCGCAAAGACCCAGCCCTCAGCTCCCGTCCTCAGAGTTCGGGGAGCGGACGTCCCCTGAAGGGCTTCCTCGGGCTGGGGCCGGCTGCCCGCTCTTGGCACGGAGCTCTGTTCGGCCGAAGCTCAGGGTTGTCCCAAGCGGCGTCTCCCAGAGAAGTCATCCTCCCCGCTCGAGCTCGGTTCCTGGGCTCCAGTACCAACCCTCGAAGGGTTACACGGTGCTCCGCGCGCGCGACGCTTCCAAACCACCCCGCGGGCCGCTCCAGCCCTGGCCGAGGGACGGGGCTGGGGCTGGGGCTGGGGGAGGTGCCGGGACCCAGCCTTTCCCCACCCCCACCCAAAGTCCAGCCCAAGAGTTACACGCCGAGAAACTTCGCCACGGTGCTACGCTGAGCCCGCGAGGCCCAGCTCCAGGCCGTCTCGGTTACCTGCGCTCAGCTCCGCAGGACGCAGGGCCGGGGCCGAGCAGTGGGCCTCCCGCCGCAGGCCGCGCCCTCCCGCACATCTGACCCCGCGCCCGGCCGGGGGTCGGAGGGCGTTGCCGGGATCGCGGGCCAAGCGCCCAACGCGCTGCGGGCTCTGCGCCCCGACGTTCCCGGCTCCCTGCGCGCGCCTGGCCGGAGGCCGTAGGCTCGCGCAACCTGTCCGGGACCTGGGGGTGGCCGCCGCCCCCTCCCCAAGGTGAGCAAGCCCGGGCGCACCGAGAAGAGAAGCGAGGCGAAGAGACTCCTCGAAAGTTGGGGGGTTCCGCCCGCTCTTGCAGCCCGAGCTGGCTCCACGTGCTGGTGACACATCAGGAAGGCTGCGCGCCCCGCGGCTCCCGG
>NW_006921629.1:4463835-4466043 GCF_000298275.1 Orycteropus afer afer
GGCCCGCGCCGGACGCCCGCAAACTGGACTGCCGGAGCCGCGCAGGGGGTCGGCCCCTCGCCTGGGCGGCCCGACTCGAAAGTCTCGAATGCCTTCCTCCCAGTCACGCAGCCCTTCCCGCCCCCATGCCCCAGTAATTTTCCCTTTTTCCTTTCTGACCCGTCCGAGCCGCTGCCAGCGCTTCCTCCCGCCAAGGCCGGCGCGGGAGCCCTCTGCCGGCCGCAGACGTTGCCGGCCGCTCCGCTCCCCTCCCCAGCCGCGCCCCAGTCCCGGTAGAACGCGGCTGCGAACGGCCTCAGTCTCCCCTTCTACAACCTGGAAACGGTCAGGCCCTTCTTGCAGTGCTTTTGCGATAAATCGAGAGAATGACTGTAAAGCTCCAAGTATAGTAGCTAGCCGGCACCAGTACTTGAGATGTTAAGTTTGTGTATTCCACTCCATGTTCCAGTGGGCTGCAGACAGCCTCTTTTCCATCCTTGTTCTTTTCTGAAAACCTCAGTTTTGGGGAACTGTGGAGACAACCTGTGACGCTGTGACGCCGAGCCAGAATTTTCCCAAGATTGGAAAGGGGTCGGACGCCCCTGGGGATTTCCCTTTGGCGGTGACCCATTGCCCCACTCTCTGGAAACGGACGTGGGACAGCTGAGGCCAACCTAGACCATCAACAGACCTCTGCCAAGCCTCAAGAGGGGCCAGGACTCCAGGGACTATGGAAGACGGGGTGACGGAGAAGCCCAAGTAACGACTAGGATTGAATTTCGCCACCAGTCTCTCTTCAGGTGGAGCCTTAGAGTCAGATTTAATTTAAGGAAAATGATGTGACCTTGTTCTTCACCTCACCAACCCAGATCATGCCTTACAACTTATTGCAGTGGGAGTTGGGCAATCGAGGTGCACAGTTTGCTGCTCTCGCCTTCTCCCCCCACCCCACACACACGTGGGACTCCCTAAGCAGGACAGAGAGATGTGCAGGAGCGTGTGCTCCAGGGAGAGAGCGGCAGTGGGCAGGGATGGAGGGCAGATGGCGGCCAAGATCTGCAGAGGCACCCAGTGCCCTGGGGTGGGGTGAGGTGGGGCAGCTAGCCCCAGGCTTCTGTAATTCCTGTTTTGCAGGAGCCCAGGATTAGAAGGAAAGAAAGACGAAGATGCCCTGACGTTGCTGGTGATGCTGCTGCTACTGGTGGGGGTCTGGAGCCTGCGCTCTGTTCTCTCTTCCCCTTTTATTGGCCTCTTCAAATCTGACAAACCCGTAGGCTTTTGGAGACTTGAGCCTGGCGAAGCTGGTGTCCTGGGGGGATGAAAGGGCAAAGATGTAATAGGTTTACCCCAGCACTGATCCCAGAGAAGCTCGTGGAAGATTAAGATTTGCTCCCTGAGTCTGAAACCTCCCTGCTACCCCCTGACCACATCAAAGAACACAGGCAGTGGGGATCGCTTAATCCCATCAATGGAATCAAAGCTTGACAAGAAAGGAAATTCTGCAAACTTGGGGCAGCGGCGGGACAATGCTCACAGGAGAAAAACATACTTGGGGCCCTGACCACCACCAGCAGTTAGATCCCAAGAAACATCTGGAGTCAGTCCACAAGGTGACAGGGCCTGTGCTTAGCTTCTTGCGGAAGCTGTAGCAGCGTGAATAGCTAAACCCAGAGGCAGAAAGGGACCCAGGAAGGGGATGGAGCTTCCCCAACATCACATAGCTCTGCCGGCTCCCCGCTTTTCCATTGGAAAGCTTTCACCACAATACCCTTACCACCACCATTTCTCAAAGTACAGTGTTCTGTGTGAGATGGATTGCTCTGGGAAATGGATTAATACCTTAAATAAATCATATATATCTATATATATGGGCTCTGGTGGCATAGTGCCTAAAGCACTTGACTGCTAACCAGAAGGCTGGCAATTCAAACCCACTAGCCACTACTCGGAAGAGAGATTGGGCAATCTACTTCCATAGTGATACTGCCTTGAAAACCCAAGAAGGGGTCACTATGAGTTGGAGACGACTCCACAGCACATAGCAACAACAACATATTTAATGTAAATTTTATGAATATTGTTTGCTCACAATGAGGCTAAAATTATTAAAGTGAGCCAACCCAAAGGCACATATTAAGTAATTATTATACAAATGGTATTCAGATATGGGAGCTCTGGTGGCATAGTGTCTAAGGCATTTGACTGCTAACCAGAAGGCTGGCAGTTCAA
>NW_006921629.1:4466808-4484657 GCF_000298275.1 Orycteropus afer afer
GCCACTCCTCGGAAGGAAGGTTGGGCAATCCTACTTCCGTAGTGATACTGCCTCGGAAACCCAAGGAGGGGTCGCTATGAGTCAGGGCTGACTCGACAGCACATAACAACAACAACAACATCCTACAGTTTGAGAAATAATGCCTTGGAGAATGTGGCCTGATGATGATGATGATGATGATACTGTCACTCACACATTGAGAATATTGATTGTCACAGTTGGTGAGAAACTCCTAGGTGCCAGGACTCTGTGCTAAGAACTTCTTATGCTTTCACAATGACCCTAGGAGGTAGGTCATTATTACCCACATTTTACAGATGAATTTACTTGCTAGGATCACTGGACCTGAGACCAGCACCTCCAGCTCCTCCCTGATCTGTAGCACTTTCTGCCACCTCCCCCTGCCCTCCTGTTCTAAGTAAATACCTCATGCACAATCCCAAGATCATTTGTGGCGAGTTTGTCCTTCCCCCAAAGTAGTCTACCTCTCCACCCCTTCCCAGTGCATCTGCCCTTCTTGCCCCCAGAAACGACCCCTAGGAGTCAGGATCCTCAGCAAGCTGTCCACAGAGTCCTGGGGTGGGGAACTGGGGGGTCTGTTGTGACATGGACAATTTTAATGTCCCTGCCACCTTTCCAGACTGATGTGCACATCCACCTCCATGGCTGGGAGAGATCAACCAACCTTGGGGACCAACCTCGAGTCTGTGGGGCCTGCAGGGCCTTTCTGCCCAAGGAGAGCTGGAGACGCAGACCTCCCTCATTCTAGTTTCTTCCCTAGCTTTTTCCCGGCCACCCAATTTTAAACCACAGCCCGCCCCACCCCGCCCATCACTTCTGATCCCCTAGACCAGATTTTTTTTTCCTTCTGTAGCCCTTGTCATTTCTAACTTGCCACTCACTTATTTTGAATAAAATCTGTTTCCCTGCTGCTGATCTCTTCCCTCAACCCCCAGAATGGACGCTCCACAAGGGCAGGGGTTGTCACATGTATACACTGCTGTGTCACGGTGCCTTGCATACAGTTTGATAAATATTGGAATTCATTTCAGTCCTGCACACACTGCCTGAAAATCCAGCTTTGCCATCCCTGGACGAGCATGGCTGCTCCAAACCAGCTGGGTCTGAACTAGAGACAAAGGCTGGCCCCTTCAATCCATGTTGATGTCACCAGTTTCCTCTCAGAGGGTAACCACATCCCCTCAAGTACAGGTCAGACATACATTGTGGCCTCCAATGTCCGAATCACACCAGCTATTAAATATTAACACCATGTACAGCGTATTGGCTGCTGTTGAACACCTGAGTCTATCTGGCAGTACAGGAAGGGCTGTGAAGTGGCGGGGCAGGAGCGAGAATCCCTGTTTCACAGACGGGGAAACTTGGCTTGGGGAGATGAAAGGACTTACCCAAGGTCACGCCACACTGAGCTCTTTCCATTAAATGGCCTCTTCTGGACTGTACAGTCCCTCACACTTTCCTTCTACAGTCAGAACTGTCCTGGGTGTTAGTCCCTTTCTGCCATCATTGAGAAGCAGCTTTGACGGAAGACACAGGATCCTGGGGGCCAGAGGGAGAAAAGGGCTACAGATAATCGGAAGTGTTTTTACGAACCTGTGGAGCTGATATTCTCAGCATGTTTTGCTCAGATGGCAATTTGCATGGATTTGGTTTCTCTGGGCCCGTATGTTTTGGACGGAGGGAAAGCCTCAAAGCTCAGGGGAAAGACAGGCCGGGGATGAAGACCTGCACAGCAGAAAAGCCGCACAGCAGTCACCAGTCTTGGGGTCTTCGATAAGTAATTCCCTGACTCAGGGCCTCAGCTGGAGTCCCTAGTGGTGCAGTTACATGCTCAACTACTAGCAGACAGGTTGGCAGTTCTAACCCACCCAGAGGCACCATGGAAGAAAGACTTGGTCATATACTTCCCAACAGTCACACCTTGAAAATCTTACGGAGCGCAGCTCTGTTCTGCACACCTAGGCTTGCCATGAGTCAGAACGCACCTGACCCTAACTGGTGTGGGGTTTGTTTTTTGGGGGGGAAGGGGCGCTTCATTTTCTCACGGGAAAAGTTAAGATGCAATTTTCTTTAACTTCCTCCAGCTCAACTGACTGTACCTGTAGCAGGAGAAGTTTTCTCTAAAGTGATTTCCTTCCTTCCTTCAGCCAATATTTAAAGAGCCCCTTTATCCAGGTCCCTTGAAAAGAAAAACAAAACCCTGCCCCCAAGGAAGAGCGGAGGGGTGAATCCCTCACAAACTAGTCCCTGGACTGAGGCCTAGGGGTATATGTGGAGGAAGCAGGAGGTCTGACGCTGTCTGCTTGGGCTGCGCCCTCTGAACATGGCCGAAGGATTGAGGCTGAGGGCGGCGGCAGCTCCTAGAAAGTGGAGGTGCATGATGATCCAGGTCCCAGCCCTCTCCCTCACCCCCCTGCACAGGATTCTCTGAAAGGCTTTTAGGGGTACCCATGAGGCTGTTGTGTTGTTAGGTGTCCTCGAGTCAGTTTTTTTTTTTTTTTTTTTTATTGTGATTTGGGTGAAAATTTACAGCGCAAATACACTGTCCATACAGCAGTTCACATACACTTTGTCTCATGACATTGACCACAATTTAGCACAATGCAACATCTCCCCTCCCACTTCCTCCCAATAGTTACCTCTTCCCTGTGTTCATCTCTCCATGCACTCCTACCCCCTGAGCTGTCTCCCTGTGCCTGAGCAGCCCTTCTTTCTCTCTTGCTTGTTCTCTCCAAGAAGTGTATCTACCTCAGGTAAATGCTCAACTAGTATGCCTTGTCTACTGCTTGGATGGAAGCCACAGGTGTGCGTTCAGTTCCAGACCTGAAGGGCAGCTAGGGACCATAGTCTCAGTGGTTCCCCCAGGCTCCACCAGGCCAGCAAACCTGTTCCCCACTTTTTTTTTTCCAAATGATTTTGAGTTTTGTTCCACATTGTTATCCCTGTCTATCCAGGGTCTCCTACAAAGATCCTCTTTCAAGTGGTTGACAGTAGTAGCTGAGCACCATCTATTTCTTTTGGTCTCATAGTCGTATTGGCTGCAGATCGGATGGTGGCCAGTTGCTAGGACTAGTTGTTTCCATGACGTTTTGGTTTTCTTCATTCTTCTTGGCCCTGGCAAGGAGAGACCCATCGTTGCATCTAGATGGCAGCTTGCAAGCTTTTAAGATCTCAGTCACTACTTGCCACAGTAGGAGGTAGAACAATGTTTTGTGTGGTATGTTATGCCAATTGAGCTTGATGTCCCTCAAGTCAGTTTTGACTCATATTCACTGGCGTTGAGTTGAACCTGACTCATAGCGATTGGGTTCCCCAGGCAGTATCACTAAGGAAGTAGATTGCCCAAACTTCCTTCCCAGGAGTGGCTGGTGGGTTTGAACCGCCAGCCTTCTGGTTAGCAGTCAAGTGCCTTAGGCACCATAACACCTCTATATAAAACAGAACAAAACATTCCCAGTTCTGCATCATCTGTTTAGATGCAATCATTGCTGTGTTTGAGCCCACTGTCGCAGCCACTGTGTCAATCCATCTTGTTGAGGGTCTTCCTTTTTTTTTTTTTGCTAACCCTCTATTTTACCAAGTATGATGTCCTGGCCCAGTGACTGGTCCCTCCTGATAACATGTCAAAAGTACATGAAACAAAGTCTTACCATCCTCACTTCTAAGGACCATTCTGGCTGTACTTCTTACAAGACAGATTTGTTCATTCTTCTGGCAGTCCATGATATATTCAATATTCCTCACCAACACCATAATTTAAATGCATCAATTCTTCTGTGATCTTCCTTATTAATTGTTGAACTTTCACATGCATATGAGGCAATTGAAAATACCATGGCTTGGGTCAGGTGCACTTTAGTCCTCAAAATGACATCTTTGCTTTTTGACCCTTTAAAGCGGTCTTTTGCAGCAGGTTTGCCCAATGCAATACATCATCTGATTTCTTGACTGGTGCTTCCACCGGTGTTGATTTTGGATCCAAGTAAAACGAAATCTTTGACAACTCCAATCTTTTCTTGTTTATCACGATGTTACTTATGGTCCAGTTGTGAGGCTTTTTGTTTTCCTTATGCTGAAGTGTAATCCATACTGAAGGCTGTCTTTGATCTTCATTAGTAAGGGCCTCAAGTCCTCTTCAAGGTTGTGTTTATCTGCATATTGCAGGTTGTTAATGAATCTTCCTCCAATCTTGATGCTGTTTTCTTCTTCATAAAGTCCAGTTCCCCAGATTATTTGCTCAGCATACAGATAAGTATGGTGAAAGGCTACAACATACCTTTCCTGATTTTCAACTAGGCAGTAACCCCTTGTCCCCTTTGAAGGACTGCCTCTTGGTCTATGTACAAATTCTGCATGAGCACAATTAAGTGTTCTGGAATTCCCATTCTTCACAATGTTATCCATAATTTGTTATGATCCACACAGCTAAATGCCTTAGTCAATAAAACACAGGTAAACATCCTTCTGGTATTCTTTGCTTAAAGCCAAGATCCACCTAACGTCAGCAATGATACCCCTCATTCAATGCCCTCTTCTGAATCCGGCTTGAATCACTGGCAGTTCCATGTCCACGTACTGCTGCAAGCATTTTAAAATTATCTTCAGCAAAAATTTGCTTGCATATGATATTGTTCGATGATTTCCACAATGTGTTGAATCACCTTTCTTTGGAATGGGCGCAAATATGGATCTCTTCAATTGGTTGGCCAGGTAGCTGCTTCCAAATTTCTTGGCATAGAGGAGTGAGTGCTTCCAGTATTGCATCTGTCTGTTGAAACATCTCAGTGGGTATTGCATCAATTCCTGGAGGCTTATTTTATTTTTTTTACTAATGTCTTCAGTACAGCTTGGACTTCTTTCAGTACCATCAGTTCTTGATCATATGCTACCTCCTGAAATAGTTGAACGTCAAGCAATTTCTTTTGGTAGGGTGGGGAAAAAAACCTAGTTGCCTTCCAATAGTTTCTGATTCATGGCAACTCTATGTGTGTCAGAGTGGAACTGCCCTCCAGAGGGTTTCAATGGCTGTGATATTTCAGAAATAGATCACCAGGCCTTTCTTCTGTCCGGGATGGAGCAATTAACTGTTTACACCAACCAGGACTCCTGAGGGCAGGGTAAATGTCTGGAAAAGGTCACAGCCCTTGGTCCAGAGGTTAAGCCTTAGGCCATAGCCATATGAGTAGCCTTCTATGAATAATTTGAATCTTGTCATTAAGTCTCCTCTGTGTAGGTGTGGTAGGACTTGTTGCCTCACCTCCTGGTAGTGCTGTCAACAGACCTCCTTCTGCTACAGTCCCTTCAGGGACTGCCTCAGGTGGAGAGAGCAAAGGTCAAAGGTCATACTCATTCTGGGGCAGCCATGTCCAGTGAGTGACAGGGGAAGAGGCTTCTCCTTTTGCTCACACCTGCTTCCTATCCCTCCACAGGTGAAATAAACATCCTGCACACTGACCTCCATCTGGGAGTCTGCCTCCTGGGAAACCCAATCTGTGATAGGTGTGTGTGTGTTGTGCACCCCCCACTCCTGACCCCCTACCTCCACCCCCACCCCATCCCAAAGCCTGAATATTGTAGTAAGGTCACATGATTTTGGTCAGTATTTGCTTTTCTTACTGATCAGGAATGAATATTAGGTGAAGTGAAGTACCAGCTTGGCTCCCAGGCTGACAAGAGATATGCCATCTCCTGGGTTTGCATCAAGGTAATAATGAAGATGTCTTCAAAACATATTTATGCTCATTCTCAAATGGGTTTAATCTATATGGTAAAAGCAGAGCTTTTTCGATGACCTTGAAAAAACCACCTCCCTTCTCCTTGCCTGTCTCTGGGTCTGTAAATGAGAGGGTTCAATGGTTGCTTTCATTCCTATCATTCCACTATTCCAAATCAGTAATTTTTGTCCCCAGGGATGGGGATCTTAAGGGTTTGCCAATAAAACCATCTATAGCCAACCCTATCCCATTGCCACCAAGTCAATTCCAACTCATAGTGACCCTATAAGACAAAGCTGAACTGCTTCATAGGATTGCCAGTGCTATAAATCTTTATGGAAGCAGACTGCTTGCTTCATCTTTGTCCCACAGTGCAGCTAGTGAGCTCCAAGCACCAACCTTTCAGTTAGCAGCCAAACTCTTATTTACTGAGTCACCAGGGCTCCTTAAAATCATCTATAGAAAACAAGTATTTGTTTCTTATTTTGAAGCTATACTTTATTTGAAGATTAAAGAGACCACAGGGCATAGAAAAGGACCTGTGTTTGCTTAGCTGCAGCTCAGATCATGTTATCTGAGTGTCAAAGTTGAGGGAGTAGGGGCAGAACTACTCAAGATCTCGTGGTGTTCTGGTGAATTTCTGGTTGTCCTCCAGCACTTATCTTGTGCCAGTGCTCTGTACCAGGTGCTAGAAATACAGACATGAGTGAGACACTCATGGCCCTAAGGGATTTCTCAGTTATGGTAGTAGACAAAGGGGGACCAAGAAGAAAGCAGGTGACTCATTCATTACCTGTGTGGTTTTGCCAAAGGCTTTGAAATTAATTTTAATCCAGCCTCTGGATCTGCTAATTTGCAGGAAATACCAAGGACAGAGGAACTTGTTGAACTGCAAACCAAGAGTTTGCAGTCAGCAATATCTAGACTGTGGGAAAAAGTCTTCAGGTCAGACAACCTGGGTTCCTCAGCAGATACACTGCAAGGAAATGAAAGGGAAAGAAGAGAACACAATTGATTTTATATATATATATATATATATATATATAAAAGAGATATCAATTAATAAAAGCAATCAAAGTTAAGCTGTTGTTGTTAGCTGCAGTTGAATCCACCCGATACGTGACAACCCCATGCACAACAGGATCCAAGCACTGTGCTCCATAGGGTTCTTTGAATCCATAGGCTGAGTTTTAGAGGTAGATTTCCAGGATGCTCTTAAAAATTCAAGGAGGTGATTACTATATAAATTGGGGATCTGGTTACTTACGGTGGAAGGGAAAGGGTTGTGATTAGGAAGGGGCACATGGAAAGGCTTCTGGGGTCTCTGGCAAAGTTCTCTGGCTTGAGTGGTGTTCCCTTTATAAGTTGTTAAGCCATTCCTTTGATTTGTGTGGTTTTTGAATCAGTGTTTTATTTTACAGTGAAATGATTTTAAAATACTTATCTATCTCCAGGCTGGAATATTGGACCAAAACAGACAGCATGTGGCGCAATATATATACTTGCCAAAGTCTGCTTTTAAGTTAAATAATATTCATGCACAGGAAGGAAGAGGTCTAACTTAAAGCAGTTTGTATTTTTAAAAATATCCTGGAGGTTTTAGCTGCCCACAAATGACTGTGTCTGCCTTCCTGGCTCCCAAACTGCAGCACCAGAGGCTGGCTGTTCTGCTCTCGACCTAGGGGAGCAAACGGGAGGCAATCTGAGAAAGCAGAAATTGGCGATGGGGGGGGGGGGGCACTGCCCTAGCCATGCCCAGCAGGGAGGGTTGATCATAACTCTCTGGGTGGGAGACTTAGGGTCATATGGATCCCATCCCCAGTGCCCGGGTTGCATTGCCCAGGCCTGGCTGTGGAAAGGGCCACTATGATTCACTGCCTTGGCAGCCATGAGACAGATGGGTGGGGTGACTTGAGGTTCTCTCACTTCTCCCACAGTCCAGGCTCTGAGGTAGAAATTTAGAATTTTAGGCCATAAGGTATTTAGAAAACATATCCTTTAACTTTCGAATGTGGCAAATAAGAAAGTTGAAGTCCAGGGAAGGTAAATGATTTAAATGGGAATCATGCAATAAACCTCACATAGGTGTCAAGACTAGCTGTCCCTTCTGTTCTTGCTGAAACTTCACCACATGAGGTTTCCCATCTGGCATTTGTGCTCTGGGGTTGACCTTGTAGGCATCGTCTCTTTCCACCGTGACTAACATCGTCAGTGTAGATTGCCACTGGCCTTCAAGTCAATCTCAAGATGTCTCTATTCCAGGTTCACCTTGGTGCTTGTGTTTGAACTGCTTTCACTTTCATCTCCTCTCCCTGACCTTGAACTGTGATCCATACTTGCCCTTTGCCTCTGGCCCTTCACTTTTCGGGGCCCATGTTTCCCCAGCATCTGTATGTTGGCCTCTTCGGTACCTTGACCCTCTTTTGTTGACTTTCACTTGGCTCATTGGCTCCCCTCCCTTGGAGTGGAATTCTCTGCTTCAATTGCTCTAGGAAACCCAATGTCCAGCCTCTGAGCTCTGCATCAGGAATCCACCTTAAGAGACAAAGTTAAGACGATATCCAGTAGTCTAGTACTTTCCCCTACTTATCCCTGAATGTAGGAGCTCTGGTGGCCTAGTGCCTAAGGCATTTGACTGCTAACTAGAAGGCTGGTGGGAGGAAGATTGGGCAATCTACTTCTGTAGAGATACTGCTTCAGAAGCCCAAGGAGGGGTTGCTATGAGTTGAACTGACTCAACAGCAGTGAGTTTTTGTTTATTTTTTTAAGCCCCTGAATAACTGGAATCCATCTAGGCTAAGGGAGCTCTGGTGGTGTAGTACCTGAGGCATTTGACTGCTAACCAGAAGGCTGGCGGTTCAAACCCAGTAGCCACTCCAAACCCAGCAGCCAGTCCTTGGAAGGATGGTTGGGCAATCTACTTCCTTTTTTTTTTTTTTTTTCCCTATTTTTTATCTAGGCTAAGGCACTTGTTGGAAAGGGCCTGAATTTGCATTTCAGTATCAATTCAATGACGACAGTGACAGCGCAGCTTAGCAGTCCCTTCGAAGGCATTTCTTCCATTGGAATCTTGGAGAAAATAAATTCCACCGACATTCAGTCCACCCAGAGTTCCTCATGGTCATCAGTGCAATGAGGCCTCGGGAAAGGGAATGGGATTTGGGGCTACATCAATGGAAGAATGGGACATAGAATAAGGGTGGTGAAGTTCTATATCTGGAGTATGTTCTGTGCTGAGCGTCACAATTTAAAGAGGGAGACAGCAGACTAGAGTGTATCAAAGAGTCCAAGAATGGAGGGACCCAACGCGGTCATATTAAATGGGGCTGTTTATCCTAGGGGATTTAAGGAGTATCCTAACAGTCTAGGAAGGCCAGTGGATTTTGTAGGTAGGAGCCAGCTTCAATGTGTGGGTTCATCAAGGCTCAGACAGCAATTGGCTTCCAAGACAAGAAGGCAGACGGGAGCATGGCCTGGATAACTCCCTTGAAACCGAGCAAGGAACTACAGAAACACCGCGCCAGAAACTCAGGAGCCCTCTCTGGTTGGTCCCCTAGTACGCAACACACGCAAAAAGGGCGGCACCACTGCCTAGAGCTGGCCTTCACCTCTGGCCTCAGTGTTCCTTCCCTTGGTAACCTCGGGAAGGCGAGGCCCGCCCTGCTGCTGAGAAGAGGAGCTATGGGAGTAGGAGACGCTAGCCGGGGCTAGAGGAGCGCGGGGCGGCCGGTACCGCATCGCTCGCAAATAGGCTCTGGATCCCGCGGAACAGGGCAACAGCGCTTGGCTTGTCACGGATAGTCTAAAGAGGGAAGGGACTGACGTACGTTGCCGTCTTCCTGAGCAGGGATTCGAAAAGTAAAAGATACCACGGGGAGGAAGGGAACGAACAATGCACGCGAGAACATCACAGCCCCGCGGCAGAACCCCCAACCTCAGGTCGCAGGCACGGACGGGGTTCGAACCCGCGATCTTCGGTTTACGAGACCGACGCCTTACCACTTGGCCACCGCGCCTGACAGCCGAGCGAGCTGTGGAAGCTCTCAGTGGAGGGGAGGTGGCGGCGGGTGCGCGGTAGGGGCGGAGCCCCGCCTCCGGCCCCGCCCCCGGCCCAGTCGCCCGCCTTCCTGATCTCCCCGCCCCGACCCTGCTTTCTGAAGGCCCAGCCTAGACCCAAGACTGCTCGCCCGCGCCTGTGTTCGGCGCCCGGCCGGCGGCGGGACCCGAACCGGCGGACTTGCTAGGTCCCGGCCCGCCCGCTCCCGCCTCAAACGCCCCTCAGGGACAAGGCGCGGGCGAAGAACTGGTGGTAGCGAGGCCACCGGGGAAGAGACAGGCGGGGGCGGGGGCGAAAGCTGAGTTTCCTGCGGCTGAGAAACGAGTGCCGGAGATGGAGAAAAACCGCGACAACGCCGCTGACGACGGAAGCGGAAGCGGAGGCTGCGGCCTCGGGCGAGCCAGGGCCAGGCGTCTTAGCCTGGCTCCTAACCTGGCTCTGCGCGCGGGCAGTGTGACCTTGGCCGGGTCGTTTCTGTCCGAGTTGCTGGCAGCTTAGGGAGCTCGGGCCTAGTGGATGGAGACCCAAGAAAATGGGCAAGGCAGGGATGGCTGGGGCTGGCGCTCAGAGAAAGGTGCGAGAAAAATGCAGGGAGAAGGGAGGGACGGGTCAGAGTACAGGAGCAAGGGAAAGTGACCTTCCTGCCCTGAGCCCCGCACGGATTGTGCTACACCTTCCCTAGCTTCCTCTCGCCCGGCTCCTCCGCCCCAGCCCCTGGCACGAGGTCTCGCACGGAGTAGACTCTAGATAGCTGTTCAGACTAGAAGACCTTGTACTGGAGGAACCGACGTGGCCCACCAGGGGGTGTCAGCCTAGCGGTGTTCGCGGAGACGATGCTAGTGAGAAAGAACAACTGCAGACAGTCCCAAAGTGCATCAGAAAAAGAATGGGCGAATCAGATAGCGTGGAACACTAGGACGCTGTTAGAAAGAATGATCTCGGCGCAAAAGAATGGTTATTAACACGGATAGAGCGCAAAAGCACGTACGATTTTAAAAAGCAAGATATAAGGACAATACATACCATTTCCTAAAGGGTAAGTCACACAGTATGTAAAAGTAGAAACATTTATTGGAAGAACATAAAGGCGAGCGAAATGGAATGGAGACAGAAGGAACTAACTTTCTTGGTAATCTTGTTTCTATTTCATAAAAGAGACAAAACAAAAACTTAGCAGCTGAGAGGGGTGGAAACGGGCACACTTGTTATGTTACTCTTTGTGCTTTTTTGTAGATCTTTTATTTTCTCAAAATTAATTTTAAAAAAGAAAGAAATGAGACCCCTTTGTTCTTGTTTGGGTGCCACAGTGTCTCTGCCAAGAGACAGGTGGGTGGGAATGGGTGGGGAGGAGGAACTCTCAGGGGCAGGGCTCGATGCTCCCTGGGGGAAGGCAAAAAAAAAAAAACCTCGTTGCCATCAAGCTTATTCTGACTCACAGTGACCGCCTTTTGGCGGTAAATATGGAAGTAGATTGCCCAGTCTTCCTTCTGCAGAATGGCTGGTGGGTTGAACCTCCAACCTTCTGATTAGCAGTAAGGCACTACACTACCAGAGCTCCTTGGGGTCAAGCAGGGGATGACCAAATGCCATCCTTCCTTAATGCCCAGCCCTTCTGTACCCCAGCCAATCCCCACAGACGGGAGCACAGACCAGGCAGTCATTCTTCTGCTGGTTCTTCCACCACTGAGGCCAAATTCATCCTTCCTTACTAGCAAATCTTTTTTAAAAGTATAAATTGTGGAGATTTTGGAAAATCAAGGTTTTTTTTTTTTTTTAATTTTTATTGTGAGTTGGGTGAAAGTTTACAGAGCAAATTCATTTTCCATACAGCAGCTCATACACATTTTGTTTCATGACATTGACTACAATCCCCACAATGTAACAGCTTCCCAATTCCTCCCTGTAGTTACCTCTTCCTTTGTTCTTCCCTGGGTATCCTGACCCCCCTAACCCCAGCTATCTCTCTGTGCAAATACTGCCCTTCTGTTCGCCCATGACTGATCATTGTATGGAGTGTATCTGCCTGATGTAAACGTTCACCCTATGTGCCTGTCTGTTTGGCTGAGAGCCAAGGTAGTGAGTTCAATTCCAGACTTGAAGAGTAACTAGGGACTGTAGGCTCAGGGGTTTCACCAGGCTCTATCAGACCAGTAAATCTTTTTTTTTTTTTTTATTTTGAGTTTAGTTCCACATTGTTCTCCCACTCTATCCAGGATCCCTGAGAAAGTTTTTAAAGAGAATTCAAGGAGGGGAGGGAACACTGCAAAAAAAAAAAAAAAGTAAAATAAAAAAGAATTTAAAGGACCTGAAATCTTTCCATCAGCGAGAGTACAGTGTGTGTGCCTGTGTGCACATTTGTCTGCTTGTGTAAAAAACACTGATTCATTTATTCTGAAATTCATGGCTTTCATATTTTAACAGGAAATCAAGATGACAACTCATTTCAGTTGATGGAGTCTTATAGTTAATTGGCAGTAATTTTTTTCCTTTATAAGAGTGGAGATAAAATAATAGTATTTTATCAGTTTGGTGAATTTGATAGAGTATTACAATACAGTTAGGAAAATCAGACTCATATTTGCACACTTGTATATTTTATGGTGTCCTGATTTTTCTCAGCATTAAATATGTATTTCCCTGGTCCTTAGAAGTGGATCTTGAAGCTTTTCCTCTTTTGAACAACTCCCTGCTATGAGTTACCATCAATCCTGAGCTACAAGATGGTTGCTGTTTGGTGAGGTCACCATGGGTTCATCCACATCTACTTGTCACCTGCGTAGGCCCAGGAGCCTGATTTTGTCTTCCCAGAATTGAGCAGCAGTAAAGGGTATGGTCTGACTTCTGTTTTCTAAATGTATGTGTACCATTTTTAATGTAGACTTTTTTTACATTGGTGAAGATGCTCTAAAACTTGACCCAAGGATAAGAGCTAATTCCAGAACACAAAGTTTCTGGACAGCAGGAATCAGGCCATGCTCACCATTATGCAGTGTGGTGGTGAAGAACCTCCAGTCATTCATTCCTTCAGTGAATCGTCACTAAGCACCTTCTATGCCCTAGTCCCTGTTCTTGGTGCTGGGTCTATAGCAGTGAACTAAATAGCAGGAGTTCCTGCCCTCATGTAATTTCTAGTCTTAAACATGTAAATACATAAAACATGTAATATGTCAGAAGGTGATAGGTCCTAGGGATAAAAAAGCAGGGAAGGACAGCAAATTCTGAGGGTGGGGAGGAAGGGTTGCAATTTGAAATAGAGAGGTGTGGTAGATAAAATGCAGCTACAAGTTCTTGCAACTTTTCTCATCCCAAGCTGGAGTCTGTTTCCCCCTCTTTGCACGTGGTCTGGCCGTGTGACTTGCTGTGACCACTAAAATGTTATGGAAGCGATGTGTTGGTTCTGAAGCTTAGGCCTCAAGAGGCTTTGCAGCTTCTGCTTCACCATCTTAGGACACTGCCCTGAGACCACCACATAAGGAAAGCAGTCTAACTTCTGGGGGATGAAAAGCCAAGAGGATGTATCTTGGCAGCCAGCCAGCACCACCAGCCGGATCTGCCCATGTGGCCATCTTGGACTTTGCAGCTCTGGCTGGTCCAGCAGAGGAACTGCCCAGATTTGCCACAGAATCTTGAGAATAAGAAATTTTTTTTGTTGTGAGACACATTTGGATGGTTTATCACACAGCAATGATAATTAACTGATGTTTTTATGTGCTGTCGAGTTGGCCCCAACTCATAGCGACCCCTCCTTGGGTTGCTGAGGCAGTATCACTACGGAAGTAGATTGCCCAACCTTCCTTCCGAGGAGTGGCAGGTGGATTTGAACCATCAGCCTTCTGGTTAGCAGTCAAGTGCCTTAGGCACTATGCTACCAGAGCTCCCAATTAACTGATATACAAACCATAATCAAACCCACTGCCATTGAGTTGATTCTGACTCATAGCAACTGCAACTGGGTTTCCAAGGCTATAAATCTATGGAAGTAGATTGCCTCATCTTCCTCCTGCAGGAGCAGCTGGTAGGTTTGCACCACTGACCTTCTGGTCAAATGTCTTACCCACTGCACTGTCAGAACTCTAATGAACTGATACAGGCAGTCACATATAGTTTACACACCTTTAGATTCTAGGTTTGCGGGCTGATGGTTATTTGTACGGCATAGTTAAAACTCTTGTGATGCTATGAGCCACCAGAAACAAAAAACCAAACCCACTGCCATGGAGTTGATTCGGACTCATAGTGACCTCTATTGGGTTTCCAAGGTGGTAAATCTTTACAGAAGTAGATTGCCCCATCTTCCTTCCGTGGAGCGGCTGGTGGGTTTGAACTGCCAACCTTCTGGTTAGCAGTTGCAGTGTAGTAAATTACTTTGTATGGCTTTTCTACCCATAAGTCATTGTAAACTCAGTAGTGGAATGAGCAACTGAGGAGCTCCTGATTGCTGAAGCTATCCACCTGGGTTATTTCTGTTGGGCGTGGCACAAAACAATGTTCTGGGAGGTTCCCACCCTCTCTCACGTGCTTAGAGTTCTGATGCTGTGATTGGCTAGTTTGACCACCTTTCTGGGCTCAAAAGGAGGCCTTCTGGAGGTAGAACTTTCTCTGACTGCTGGTTGAGGAAGATGTGTTGCCGAAGGAGACACGTGTTGCTGGGAAAGAGACTGTGAGAGACTGTTGGCTGAGGGATGGTGGGCTGGGGGAGAGCCTGAGCATTTTTCCTGAACCTGAATTGTAGCCTGTGGTGCTTCCTTAATAAACTCCATAATCTGTGAGCTCTGTGTGGCCACTGCAGTGAATTATTGAACCCAGGAGAGAGGTGGTGGTGCTTTGGGAGGAACGGTTGGAGAAAGGGCTGGAGGGAGGCAGCATGTCTGGCCTTGTAGGAATAGGCCTTGGGTTACTGCTGGTAATCCTGTCTTCCTCTTGTGGGATTAGAGGAGGTCAGAACATGTGGCCTCCGTTTTTGCAGCAGTCAAATGCCTTAGGCACTACACCACCAGAGCTCCTTATTAGCCACAGCCCTGCATTGATTAAAAATTGAGCATCCCCATTACTCACCACTAAAGTTAACAGAGGAGTGAAATGCCACTTGACTCTTTTTCCATCGGTGCGGTAGCAATCTGATACTTTTCCCTTTGGTCAAATTTTACAACCCTCTTGCCAGCATGAAAGCTCTAAATTAAAGCAGCTATTAATGGGGAGGAGGGAGTCAATGCAACTTGAACCTTACGGAGAGTGTTATAGACACATTTTTAGATGTTTAAGTTAGATTGTGTTTCATATTTAGGATTAGCACACTTCCCTCTCTTTGTCTCTCTCTCTTCCCCCTTCTCTTGTGTGTAGTTCAGTGGTCTTTTACTGACTCTTCCACTTGTGTTTACTCTGAATAAAATGCTGAAGGGTTAACTGTGGAACTTTAAAGAGCCAGGGAAAGCACACAGGTACTGCTAAAAAGGCAAGGAGGCCACATCTTCTGACCTCTAATCACACAAGAGGAAGACAGAATCACTATCAGTAGCCCAAGGCCCAGTCCTGCGAAGCCAGACATGCCCGCCTCCCTCCAGCCCTTACACCAACCGTTCCTCCCACAGCACCCAAAGCCTGTCTGCCAGGTTCAATAATTGACTGCAGTGGCCACACAGAACCCAGAGATTGTAGGGTTTATTAGGGAAGCACCAGGCTACAATTCAAGCTCAGGAACAACATTCAGCCTCTCTGCCAGCCCGCCATCTCTCACCCAACAGTCTCTCTCAGTCTCTCTCCCAGCAATGTGTGTCTCTTGGTGTCTCTTTCTCAGCAGCAGTCTCTCTCCTCAGCCAGCAGTCAGAGAGACCTCTGCCTCTAGGAGGCCGCCTTTTGAGCCCGGCAGAGGGGCCAAACCAACCAATCATAACATCAGAATTCTAAGCACCTGAGAGCGAGCAAGAACCTCCCAGAACATTGTTTTGTGCCACTCCCAACAGAAATACCCCAGGTGGATAACTTTAGCAATCAGGGGCTCCTCAGTTGCTCATGGCAAATTCCACCTTGGAGTTTATAAAGACTTATGGGTAGAAAAGCCACACTAAGTAATTTACTACGCCGCAGGTGCATGATGGGATAAATCAGTCCTCCTCAGAAACTCCCAAGCAGGCAGGCGCTTCAGAGAGCTTCACCCCCAAGCAGCTACCGCCCCATGGGTCTTTCTTTTCCTGAACATGATCCTGCTGTTATGGATAGTCAGGATTTCCCATGGTGTTTCTGGACAGTAAGAGGCCCGTTTAGTTGAGGTCAGGGCACTGAAGGTCTGAGTCATTCTCCAAGACTGGTCCTTTTGGAAGAGGTAGATCTTCTGAGAGGAGCTGTGGAGGAGAGGAAACTGGAACCTTTGCTATTCCAAGTATCTATTATGTTATAAACGATCACAAATTCAGTGGCTGAAAACAGCAGTTTACTATTTCTCATGGTTCTGTGGGTTGACAGGCAGTTCTGCTTTCCCTGGGGTGGTGGGTCACTGGAAGGCTCAACATGGCTTCATGCACATGGCTGGCACTGGCTGGGAGTTCACCTGGGGCTTTTGGCTGGGGGCCTCAGTTCTCCATGCAGCTGCTTGTGTTATAGGATAAATGTGGTCCTTAGCGACAACACTTGCATTTCCTCATTACATGACAGCTGGTTTCCAAGAAGATGCATTTTAAGAGGAAGGAAGCAGAAGCTTGAAAGTCCTGGAACACCACTTGTGCTACATCTTTTGGTCAAAGCAGTCATGGAGCCAGGCCAGCTTCAAGAGAAGGGGAAAGAAGCTCCACCCCTCAAGAGGGAGTGGCCTGCATATACACAACCCCACTGCTAATCTGCAGAACGCCAGGTATTGTGGATGAACTTGGAGGACATTATGCTGAGTGAAATGAGTCAGTCATAGAAGGATAAATATAGTTCGTTATTGTAAAAAGTCAAGAAAAGGTTTATATATGGAAGGAAACTTTCTTTGTTCGTTACCAGGGGTGGGAGGGGAGGGGAGGAAACACTGCAAAAATAAATAACAATAATAATAAATAAATAACCCACTACTGTCGAGTCAATTTGGATTCATAGCTACCCCACAGGACAGAGTAGGACTGCCCTATAGAGTTTCCAATGCTATAAATCTTTGTGGAAGCAGACTACCACGTATTTCTCCTGAAGAGAGCTGGTGGGTTTTAATCATTGACCTTTTGGTTAGCAGGTAAGCACTTTAACCACTGTACCACCAGTGCTCCTTCTGCATGTTCAAAACCAAAAAACCAAACTCATTACCATCAAGTCAGTTCCAACTCATAGCAACCCCCATTAGGTCTCCAAGGCTGTAAATCTTTACAGAAGCAGAGTGGCTGGTGGGTTCAACCCAACAACCTTTTGGTTAGCAGCCAAATGTCTTAACCACTGTGCCACCAGAGCTCCATTCTACATGTACCAAACAGGTAAGAGGGAGAGCCCCCAGGCAGGAAGCTAAGGGAGACGAACCTGTCTGTCTGTTGTACTGTGGTGGCTTGCGTGTTGCTGTGGGGCTGGAGGCTGTGCCATCAGTGTTTCAAAAGCCAGCAGGGTGCCGATGGTGGACTGGTTTCAGTGGAGCTTTCAAACTGAGACAGACTCCAAAGAAGAACGAGGCCATCTACTTCTCAAAGAATTAGCCAGTGAAAACCTTATGAATAGCAGTGAAACACTGTCTGATATATTACATGTAAAGGGAGGAAATCAGTTGATAGTGACTTTAGAAAAACCTCTGGTGGCATAGTGCCTACAGCATTTGACTACTAACCAGAAGCTTGGTAGTTCAAACCCACCAGCCACTCTGTAGAAGGAAGACTGGGCAATCTACTTTTGTTAAGATTTACCACCTCGGAAACCCGAAGGGGGTTGCTTTGAGTCGGAATTGACTTGATGGCAGTGAGTTGGGTTTTGGTTTTTTGCCTTTAGAAAGGAGCTATGGTGGTGCAATGTTGTGTTTGCCGTCGAGTCAGCCCCGACTCATAGCGACCCCTCCTTGGGTTTCCGAGGCAGTATCACTACGGAAGTAGGATTGCCCAACCTTCCTTCTG
>NW_006921629.1:4489357-4527427 GCF_000298275.1 Orycteropus afer afer
AGTTATTCCCCATGATGAGACTGGCAGTCAGCTCCATGGTGGGCTCTACCACAAGCAGCTGAGTAGCTGCCTTTGGGTATGTGGTCTGCTTCCTGTGTATAAGGAGAAGCCTTGGGAATAGCAGCTAGCTTATGGCGCGCTTGGACCCTGCGTGTAGCCTTGTCGTTGCTCAGCAGCCTGCTATGCTCTGCCAACCTTGGGACTTACCATGGACTTAAGTTAATGGTCTGCCGTGTGGTATGGTAGCATTGGGACTGTGCCTTTTTACTTGTCAACCTTGGGGCTTCTCAGCATCAGCGTCTGAGTGAAGAAACGCCTCTAGCTCCAGTGGGCCGGGAATAGGAGGCGGAGCTGGACCCCAAGGTTGAGGGGCTTTCACCCAGCCCCTAGAGCCTGGCACTTTGAACTTGGACTTAAAGCCTCAACGTTGTAGGAATAAACTCCTATTTGTTAAGGCCGTCCCATTTGTGGTATATTCTTGTCAGAGCGGCACTAGGTAATCAGAACAGGTGTGATCTTGCAATTCCCTCAGGTGATTCTAATATGCAGCCAAGGCTGAAAACCTCGTGCTCTCTGGCAACTGTGCCTTGAAGGTGAAGAGAAGGTCTGTTCCATCGTTGTCATATGCCTAGCACCTAGCCCTATAGTTGCCGCCAGTTCACTCTGACTCATGGCGACCCCATGTGTGTTAGAGTAGCGTTGTGCTCCATAGGGCTTTTAGTGGCTGAGTTTTTGGGGAAGATCACCAGGCTTTTCCTTCGGTGCCTCTCTGAGTAGATTCAAACCTTCAACCTTTTGGTTATCAGCCTAGTGAGTCTGTTTGCCTCACCAAGTCCTATACTGAGCATCTATTAGGCACTGATGGAATATTTGCTTAATGGATCAATGAAATCTACTGCGGCCCACCAGGCTCTGCCTGGCCCGGCTGCAGCTCCACCCCCCACCCCGGTCTTACCTCTCTGTCCACCTCCAAGGTGTTGTACAAAAACATGGTCCTTACCTGCTATCATGAAGAGCCAATGGTCCTAACAGGTTTAAGAGAGAAAGCAAGAGGTTTATTGAGTATGGATACCCAAGGAGACGGAATCATTTCTCTAAAACGCCCATCTCCCCGAGCTGGGGGATGGTTAGAGTTTTTAAAGAGATGTGAGCTGAGGGGGAGGGGGATTTGGGGAATGCTGATAACCTTTCCTTCCTGTCGTGGGATGAATCGCAGTCCTCTTTTGTCTTCTCAGCTCTTCTTCCGGTCAGTGATAAGAAAACGTCCTTGGTCAGGTTCCTCACGCCTGCCTAGAGAGGTTAACTCCACAAAGGGGAGAGTGTGGGCGTGGGCACCCTCAGGCCTCTGGGTCCACCGGGGCTTTCTCTGTTTCTCCTTTATCTCGGTTGCGCCAAGGCTCCTTGTCTTCTTTCTCAGGGTCATCTTGTTGCAGGATGTGGTTCTCAGCTGGAACTAGCCAGGAGAGGGGGTTATGATTCAAAGAATGCTTAATTGGGAATAGCAAATCTAAAGATCTCAGTGTCTGTGGAAAGGGTTTGACTATTTACTTGAGAGAAACTGATAAGGGGGAATAAGAGCGAGTTAGTCATTATGATTAAAGTCTACTTTAGTCATGCCTGCTAGCGTGTGAGGGAGCTCTGGTGGCATAGCGCCTAAGGCATTTGACTGCTCACCAGAAGGCTGGCGGTTCAAACCCACCAGCTGCTCTTCAGAAGGAAGGTTGGTCAATCTACTTCCATAGTGATACTGCCTCGGACACCCAAGGAGGGGTCGCTATGAGCCAGATTCGACTCAAGGGCAATGTTTTTTTTGGCTAGCCTGTGAAAGTTTTACAGCTTTCAGCGAGGGGTCCCTTCGGCCTTTCATTTCAGCCTTCTTAAAAGCACAGTGCCCTGGATGGGCTGGGCTTTCTTTCTATAAGTCCTGCCACAGGTGGTTCCCCTTAGAGCCAGCAGTCCTTCAGGGCTGCGTTGAAATGGTCCTTCCTTGGGGAAGTTGTCTCTGATCGCAGACTAGGCTCAGTCACCTCGCCCCCAGCTCCTGCAGTCATGCCCCTCCCCCTTGGTGCGTCACATTTCTCTGGGACTGAGCAGTGCCTCCCCCATCCTCCTCGAGGATGAGGTCCCCACGCCCCAGGAGGACGAGGCCTGGCCATCTTTACTGTAGCAATCTCCTGTGTCTGGCACAGACCTTGGCTCACACGGTTGGTGCTTGGAGATATTCCTTGCTTGGATGACTTCCATGCCTAGATATTTTTGACCCATTTCAAAGACTTGGGCCTGAGCCCAGCAGATGACCCTGTGCCGTTGAGGGCCCTTATGGTTGTTGGAATCTGACAGTGAAACACTTTGTGGGAGCTGTGGCCTCTAGAGGGCGTAGAGGTAACACCATTTGTAAAAGGAAGTTTTCTGAGATTGGTGAATGGGGACCACACCTGCGCAGAGGGCACGGCCTGTACCCACAGCAGTGCTTGCTGCCACCTCTCTCCAGAATGGTAAACTGAGGCAGTTCCATAGGTCCCCTTTAATAGGGGAGAGGGACACTTCCATCAGGGGCCTTTGAGGGAAGGTGAGTCAGGACACACAGAAACCCCACCTTACCTTTACTACAGCCATATCTTTATTGCACCCTGCAGATTTTTTTTTTTTTTAAATAAATTGAAGGTTTGTGGCAACTGTGTGGAGCAAGTCTATCAGCACTATTTTTCCAACAGCACGTACTCACTTCGTGTCTGTGTGTCACATTTTGGTAACTCTCACAATATTTCAGACGTTTTCATAACACTATCATACACTTAATAGACTCCAGTACAGTGTAGACATTACTTTTATATGCACTAGAAAACCAAACAATTCTTGTGACTTGGTTTATTGCAGTGATCTGGAACTGAGCTCGTAATAGTTCAGAGGTGGGCCTGTAATCAGTCCCTCCAGGTTGTTTGTTGCTAGCTGCCATTGTCAACTTGGCTCCGGACTGATGGCTACCCCATGTGTTACAGAGTAGAATCCAAAGGATAATGTTGGCTGTAATCTTTATGGAAGCAGATCATAAGGTCTTTCTTCCATAGAGCCACTAAGGAGTTCACATGCCAACCTTTGAGTTAGCAACCACTCAGGCTCCTGGAAGTAGTAGAGTTGGGGTTCAAACCCAGGACTCTTTCCTTGAGGAGACAGAGCCAGTGGTTAGGAAACATTGAATGGTTTGATGAAATGCCAGTAAATCATAAGTTTGTTACCAGGGTATTTAGTATCCCCTGGGCCCATCCCAGCCCTCACCCTGGAAACCATTGCTCACTCCCCCAGTTCCTTGATCACACTGAGTTCACCCCCTTGTCAAGTCATCTGATCCAGTTCAAGACTCCAGATCTGCACACACACACCCTGAGGGGAGGGGCACCGGCTGCAGCTTTAGGAAAGGCCACTTGCTTCTGTATGGCTGGGTTGGGGAAAGCAAGCCCACAGTCTCAAAGGATTTGCAAACTATGAGAAGGAATCCACTTCCAAAACTAGGGTGCAAGGCTAGAGCTCAGAGATTAGGGACAAGAAACATATGACTATGGTGGGTGTGGTGGTTCTGTTATTGTGTCAACTTGGCTAGGCCTGGTTGAGTGGCTGTGCAGCTGGATGTAGTATTCCTCATGATGAGACTGGTAATCAGCTCCATGGTGGGATCTACTGTGAGTAGCTCAGGAGCTGCTTTAGGGATGTGGTTGGCTTCCTGTACATAAGAAACAACTTTGAGAATGGTCTCGAGCTTATGGCACCCTTGAACCCTGCATGTAGCCAAGTTGTTCAGCAGCCTGCCATGCTCTGCTGACCTTGGGACTTATAGTGGACTTGTATTAATGGCCTGCCATGTGGTTTGGTAACATTGGGACTGTGCCATTTTATTTGTTTACCTTGGGCTTGCTAGCCTCAGCAGCCGGTGGCTGTCTGAGTGAAGAGATACCTCCAGCTTCAGTGGGCCAGGAACAAGAGGCAGAGGTGAAGCCCAAGGTCGAGGGGCTTTCACACAGCCCCTAGAACTTGATACTTTGCACTCGGACTTCTAGCCTCCCAAACTGTAAGAGAATAAGCTCCTATTTGTTAAGGCCATTCCATTTGTGGTACATATCCATTACAGTGGCACTAGGAAACCAAAACAGTAGGGCAGGGCGGAATGGGACCTGGCCGTCAAGTTCTGGGAATATCTGAAGTTGATAAGCTGCAGAAGGAGCGTGTGGAAAAGTCTGAGAGATTACAGGCCTTGGAGAGAACAGCGGTCTTGGCCAGGGTGTGTGAGCAAGCAGGGGTTGTAAGCACTTGTGGGATGTTGTAGAGACTTCATTTGCAGAGTGAGGAACTTGAGTTTGATGCCTGTCTCTCCAATCACGAGGTTCCAGAGTCCCACAAGATACAGTGTTTGAGAATGGGCTCTCTGAACCTGGACCCCTGCTTCAATCCTGTGGTGCTGGAGCGAGAGGTCAGAACCTGGCGGGCCACAGCACCTCCCCTATAAACAGGGTGCTGTTCTGCAAGTGATAGCCGACAGCCTCAGGTGCTAGGACAAAATGTTTCTTTCTTATCTTGCATGCTTGTCCACACTTTCCAGAAGCCGAGTTGGGCATTTTAGGCCTGGTACCCACCTGCCTGATGTGTAGCAGAGCTGTCCCCTTGCACTTCCCCCACATGACTCCTAGCTTTCACTGAAGAATTCTCCTCTCAAAGGACCTTATGTCCCCACTGTGGGACGGGGAGAAGAGCCCTAACCCAGCAGGGCAGCTCAGTGATGGGAGCAAACTATGCAGCAGAGAGCAGGTCCTCAGGAAACATTAACTCTCATCTCCTAACAGAACTAAACACAGCGAGCCCCTCCTCCTCATTGAGGAAGCTGCAGCCTGGCTTCTAAACTGATATGGAGGCAGGAAACGAGCCCCTCCGTAGCTTCCAGGTGGGCTCCAGCCCCTCCATGCAGGTCTTGACCAGAGGGAGCGGGGGTGGTCCAGCCAGAAGCTCCATCCCCTCACCCCGTGGGCCGGAACCAGGTGTCAGGAGAGAGGGCGTGAAGAAAGACGGTGAAGCTTCCAAGAAAGGCTGCCAGGGCTCGCAGGGTGGGGTGACCCCCCCCCCAGAGGGTCAGGAAAGGGTTGGGAATAGGGTTGCCAGATGGACTGCAGGACGCCCAGTGAAATTTGGATCCCAGGCGTACAATTTTAAAAAATATTCCATGGGGCATACTTAAACTGTAAAATTGTTTACCTGAAATTCAAATTTAGTGGGTGTCCTGTGTTTTCATTTGCTGAATCTGACAATCCTAGTTGGGAAAGGAACATTAAGTATTAGGAGTATTAAGAGGAAGGAGGGAGTAAGGGTCCACAGAACTGTTTCCAGTATTGGAAGATGACCTCCCTGTAAGCACAGGAGGCCATGTAAATCCAAGGAGTGGGGGCCTTCTTAGCCCCAGGTGGGCCATGGCGCAGGAGGAGTCTGTGTTGGGAGGTGGGGGACCTGGTCCTGCCTGTGCAAAGGATCTGAGCCAAGAGTGCAGACAGACTCATCTTTAGATGCCGGGCCTGGTGACTTGTGAAGGCCTTTGGTACATGGAATCCTAGGATAAAAAGGGACAGACAAGGAGAGGACATCTGGGGATCTGGGCCCCCCAACCCAGGGTCACCTTAGGAGGCTAGGATGTGGCAGAGGTCTGCTCTAGCAGTCTTTAGACCAGGCTGGAGTGCAGGACTTGGGCCTGTGACCCAGAGAAGTCACAGTGGCTAACACGGAGGAAGAAGTATGGGCACTGGGATCCCATCAGAATGCTCCTCTGGGAGAACCTTGTGGGAAAGAGAAAATGGTTGCAGGGAGGACAAAGTTTTCAAGTATTATTACAGCTCTATAGCTGAATAGTAGCATTACAGAGCATGTGGAAATCCCACGGCCTCTCCTAGGAGCAGTGGCTAAACCCAGGGCACTGTGCTCTACCCTGGCCAGGACTATGGCCCTGGACCCAGGCCTCGCCTCTTCTACCCTCCCTCTCCCATCACAGAAACTCACTTTAAGTCAGCCAAGAAAAGCAAACTGTTTATTTACACCTTGGTCTATACATTATGGTTCCCTGGAAGAGCCCTGCTTTTGAGAGCCTAACTCTTTTTGGACAGAAGCAGGCTGGTAGCCAAGAGCTCAGGCCCTAGGATACAGCCTCGTGCCTTCACACCACACTCTCCCCACCCAGGGGCCGAGTGGAGGCCCCAACCCGCCCTAAAGCCAAGCCTGCTCCCAGGGCAAACACTCAAGTTGAATCCAAGGCAAAATCAGAAGCCATCTGACAAACCCTGCTGACTACTGCCCCAGGAGAGCCAGCCGGGAGAGCATGACAACAGGAAGGAAGGAGCCAGAGGGCCTGAGCGAGTCAGTAACACATGGTTTGATGAGGTCTTGCCATCAGTCGAGAATTTAATGGCACCCTGGTGTGAGCACCTTCGGCACACAAGGAAGAGCATGGCAGTGGTTAATTAATGGCAGGCAGGGGCAGCAGCAAACACTTCTTCCTTCTGCCCACTTAGTGTCCCAGTGGTTCTGGATACCAGTTGGCCCTAAATCCAGGCCCCAATGCCAAGTACCTGGAGCCACCCAGTGGGGCTTCCTCTGGGGGACTGGGGATGGCAGCCATCCTCTAAGGTGGCCACATAACTGCTCTAGACCCCGTGGCATCCCTGGTGGGGGCCAAGGTCCCAGGTTACAAAGGTGCACACTGCCTTCTACTAGTATCGACACCAACACAGAAAGAGGTTTGTGGGAGAAGTTGCTTTACAACAAGTTACCCTTTTCTGGGATGCAAGGTTTCTACACTAGCTGCAGGCTGCATGAGGGACTAAGTGGGTCCCAGCCCCCCAAAATTTAAGACAATAATGAAAAATTCTGTACAAAGTTACCCAGTCTGCATGGAAGAGTGAGTGACAGGGGAGTGGAGCCTAGCTGTCAAGGATAAACGTGCTGGGAGACCTGGTCGGGGAGGTCTCCGGGTTGCTCCACTCACGCCATGGTGGCACATGGGGACAAAGTAGGGCATTGTATGTACACATTGACAGGGCTCAGGAAGGTCAGAGTAAATGAGAAGATGTAGAAAAGGGCGTAGTAGGTCACGTGGGAGAGCCTGTACAGTGGTGACAGGGAAGAAGGCACAAGGACAAAGACCCCAAACCATGCAGACAAAGACATGGCCTATGCAGCAGAGCAAAGCAGACAGATCCCAGGAAGTGGCAGGTCACCCCAGGACAACTGCACTGAGATCCCGCAGGAGTGGCCCTGGGATGCCATTCTTAGCCACCACCACCGCCTGTGTTGGTGGCGTCCAGGCAGACGTTCCTATGTTACAGCTACAATGGAAAGAGACAGGTATGTACAAGGTTGACCCTGGAGCACCAGCGCCATGTGAGAACCTGTTGCGTGGCAAGGATGGTGTCACCATGCTCCATCAGGGTCTACGCTCTTAGAAACAAACCTTTTTGGAAAGCAGCCTATTGCTGGGCAGGCAACAAAGAGTATGGCAGGAGGGCCTCGTGCTGTCCTGGCGGGAGGGGACAGGACCCATGGTTCAGGCCACTCCGGCCTCCTGCTCTTTTCACGCTGCATTCATCTAGAACAAGACATTAGGGCCCAGGAGGTCCCTACAGTCCTAAGAGGAGGGGCTTATTCAAAGTCACCAGGGAGGCCATGGTCCCTCAGACTCATGACCGTTCCGACAGCAGGGCAGGCCTGAGTCTCACTGGCTTGAAGCATTGTCCTACAGGGGGCAGAGTGTCAGGTCCCAAAGGGAGGGTCAGGAGGGGAGCCCATGGAGGAGGGCAGCCATGAAGTGGTCTAAATGGCCTAAATGGTCCTCAGTGGGTTCCTCAGTCTAGAAGCTACTTCAGCCTTCCATGGACCCGCTAGGTGATTGACACGACAACCACACCAAACCTTCCCGTTACAGTCACATCTAGAGTTCATTTTTAGGTTGAACCCTGCTAATGCATGAACACACACTCACAGAATACAAAAAGAGGGCCTCATTTCCCCTGCTCACCCAGGCCGTCAGCCTGTGGGTTATTAAATCCTTTACTGCAACAGAAGCACCCACACTGTGCCCCCCCCCAAGGACCCCCTAACTCTGTTCTGCCCCCATTTTTGAATGGGGTCTGTGGCCAATATATCCCAATACTTGTCACCCAGACCCCAGACAGAGATCCTGCCTACCCACTCAAGATTGCTCACCTCCAGGCTGGTGAGAAGAGCTGGACCCACCAGCTCCTGAAGGCATCCAGCCTCCCATGCTGGGCACACAGGGACTTCTCGCCATGTGACGGTGTAACAGAAGAAGCCACCGACAGCCCAGCAGAACATGCTGTTCTCAGCGCCAGGCCCACTGAGCCCAATAGCCATTTATTTTCTCTACCTCTGGCCAGCAAACTTCTAGCACAGGGTGGTCTTAATGTCAGAATGAATCACCTGGGAGCTCTTTACAAATCCTGTGCCCGAGCCACACCTCACACAGTAAAATCAGAAGCTCTGGGGGCCCAGCCCAAGCATCTGAATCTAACGGGGTTCTGACGCACAGCCAAAGATAAGCACCTCTGCTTCAGGACTTTGGGCTTTGGGGGCGGGTAGGGTCCTGAGCTTCATTTTTGTTACTGGTTCAGAAATTAAGATCAAGAAAAAGGAGTGTCCTTCTGAATTCTCAAAGAAAGCTGCAAATGTTCAATACAAATTTACAATGCTAAAATAAATTAACTGAGGTCTAACTCTGACCAATCCAGTTAAGCAATAGTCTTATTCCACCAGAACTTTATTTCCTATCTCCTCCTACATAATAGGGACACCTTCAGAAGGTGCTTCCTTTCATCTTAGACACAGAAAACCCATTGGCCGGTTCAGCCAACGTGGTTTGACTTTCCTCTGAATGCAAGCACAGCCCAGCGTCACGAGCATGAGCAGCAGTCCCTAGGGGAAACGACTGAAGTCGGACAAGCCACTGCCCTTCCATGCCTACCTGGGAGGGCTGTCAGGTCCAACAAGCAGCCCCATACAGGACGCCCAGCTAAATCCAATTGCCTGGGGAGCTCTTAAAATTCCCTACACCGATTACATCTGAAACTGGGGATTCAGTCCAATCTTCAGAACTTTTAAAGATCTCTCTGTTTTAAAGGTCTCAAATATTGCATGGGACATACATCGAATAAAATCTGTTATCTGAAATTCAACCTTAACTGGGTACACTGCTTACCACCTGACAGTCCTACAACTGAAACGGGAAGTTTCAACTAAAAAAAGAACAAGGAGTCAGAAAACGGGAAGAACCACCCCCACTCCAAGCTCTGGAACCTATAGGGGGGTGCTGGACCCCTGCAACATCTGTCCCCTCCCCCTCAGGTTAGTTGTCAAGATCCAAAGATACTTAACATACAGGATCTTAAAAAGCCAATTTGACAGACTGAGTTTTCTAAGAAATGTTTCCTGGCTGAACAAAGTTAAGAAGGTTGGATTTAAGTTCAGGTTTGTGTTACAAAGAATCCAATCTCTCATTTTGAAGTCTCTCAACCACAGACAGCCCTCTTCCAGCTGATCCCTCTGCATGGCACCAGTCCGTGCCCGCGGTGCCCCCTGGAGGGAGAACTCCATGGAATGCTGACAGCTTTCCCAGCCCCTTTTCCTTTGGCTGTGCTAGAGCCTAGTGAACACCAGGCAGAAATTCCTCTCTTTATTGTGGCTCAGTGTAGTTTAGGCCCTGCTGCCTTCCCTGGAATTCCATACCCAAGCAGCTAAAAAAAAAAAAAAAAACAAAAAACCAAACCAGTTGCCCTTGAGCTGATTCCAATTCATACTGACCCCAGGTGCTTCAGAGTAGAGCTGTGCTCTGTAGAGTTTTCAAGGCCATGACCTTTTGGAAGCCAATAGCCAGGCCTTTCTTCCAAGGTGCTCTGAGTAGCTTCAAACTGCTAACCTTTTGGTTAGCTGTCAATCGTTAGTGCCACCCAGCAACTCCTAAGGCCGCTAAGGAGCATGCACAATTTTACCTATAAAATGCTTCCCTAAAACTTCCCTTTCCCTGGGGTGAGCCCCTTCACACCACCAGGCCCATTCCTTGACCTTGGGGGCCTCTCTGCAGAACACTTACTGATGTAAAACCCAGGCTAAGGCCATGTCCTGATTCATCTGCCTTCCTTTAATTCACGGTCATTCCTGCCTATGGCAAATTCTCTGGAGATCCATTCCTCATTCTTCCTTTCCAATGCCTGCTTCCATTTAGGTCCTTGGGAGCCCGGAGGACCTAAGGTGTTAAGAGACTCCCAAAAGACCCCCCCTGGCCTAGTCCTCCTGTTGGGTGGCCCCAGACCAGACAATTCAACCCCATTACTTGCACCATGAAACAAATCCCATACAGGTGCTTAAAAAGAAATGACCAAAATCCAACAGAAGCATAAATTGATTGGGATGGAACGAAGGTCAGTCCTGGCCACAGCCCTGCCTTTGTGAGCAGGAAACATACCCAAATCCTCAATTCCCTCTTCCTCCTCTAGCACCTTCTCTCTTCTCTTTGTACGTATCCCCCTCCATGCCCATCCCCGACATGCCTCAACTTTCCTTTCAATACTAGAAGCGCTGAAGAAAAAAACTGCAGGGAGGGGGAAGTAAGAGCACACATGTTTTGATATATTTGGATGAAGGAAACGAACCACAAACCATAAAAACATCAGAGACACCAGAAAACTCAAATACCACATCTATCCTTAGGTTTCTAGACAAAAGAGCACATTAAAACCCCCTAGTGTCAGAGGATGGAAGGTTTCCCCAACTGGGTCTCCCCACCAGCAGAACAGGCATCCCTCCCCTTTACTGAGAACTGAATACAGGTGTGACTCTCAAAGTTGGAATGAGTGCTCTTGCCACTCAGCTGAGCCTGCTCCCAGGGCCTGCCATCATCAGGATGCCTAGAGAACAGGGCCAGCTCACAGATCACCACATGGTCAGGCGAGATGGTCCCTACGTGCACCTCACTTCTAAAATGCTGCTGTGGGGAGGAAACCAACAGGGATGTGGACCCTTCTCCCCCAAAGTCACTTCTTTGGTTGCCCAATGCCAGCCTCAGATGCCCCTATCCACTAACTGCCTTTTCATTTTATATCAAAGTGAATGCTGCTTATTTTTCATTGTCTTCAAAAGAAAAAACAGAAAGGGGAGGTAGGTAAGCAGGAATGAGGAAGTGCTTAAAGAACTTAAAAAATGCCAGGAACTCTGCAGAATGGAGCTGTTTTCTGCATTGTTCACTCCTCTGCAAATCCACACCCTTCGGGCACACTGTGCACGAGTCAGACAGACAGTGCCATCTAGGGGCAGGGCCAGAACACGGACCCCACATGGAGAGCACCCTTTTCGCCTCTGAGCTTGAACCCCCGTTCTTCAGAGGTGGCCTGATCCAGGCCAAAGATGTTGGTGAGGACATAGCTGTTGAGGATTCAAACTCCTGGAAGAGATGATAATTTTGCTCCTACTCCTAGGGGGAATAGGGTAGGGTGAAAGGGCCTCTTACTGGACTTCCCCCTCCCCCCCAAATCCTTATCCCCAGAGGTAGACTCATTTTATTCAGTATCTAAAACACAAGCATCCAGTCCTTGTTATTACAGTACCTCATGACAGTAGACCTTGCTTCCTTCCACCTCCAGCCCCCTCTGCCCCGCGCAAAGGTATTACAAAGTGCACGAACCGAGCAGGTATTATCCCTGTGCCATGAGCACAGCCCTCAGCCACACCCCCATGCTCGAGCACAGGCTGCCCCACACAGACACCAGTACACGTCACGCACAGCGGCCAAAGGTACATTTACAGCGTGAGTGTAAGGCCCAGGCCTGGGCCTGCATCCTCAGGCAGGGTCTTGCCCCTTGGTCCCTGGGTCCTGAAGCTGCTCCGCAGCCAGCCCTCTTGTCTCAGTGTTTGATCTCAAGGATAGAGGGGTTGTGGTCCAGGATGGCGAGGATAATCTTGTCCATGTACTGTCTCAGGCGGAAGTTGATCTCCTCCTGCTCCTTCAGGGCTTCCATTAGCTGCAGGGAATGGGATAGAAATGGTCAGAGGTGGGGCTGGGGAGTGGTTCAGCCCAGGTTTGCAGGAGAGCCAGTGCCAACGACAGGCTCAGGAGGCCTGGGGCAAGGCGGTCCCAAGAGCACCCTCAGCACTCAGATGCCAGGGTAACTCTATGGCAGCGGCTCAGCACCCACCCAGGAGTGCGCAGGTCTACAGAGCCCAGGTGTGGATCATCTTTTTATAAAGGTTGAGGACACTGACCTAAGGCATTTATAATCAAGACTGGCATTTAAAGTTCTAGGGTCCCTGTGAGATGTCTGCTTTGCCCATAATGGCTTTTCTCCCCACCCTCAGTGCTGTTACGGCTCTTCTCCAGGCCAGCTCTGACCTTGGGCTTCATTCCAGCTTTGCCCCGTCCCTTGGCATAGTTGTGGATGGGGCCTCTGTGGCGTCAACCCTGGTCTCATTTTCCTGCTCTGGGCATGTGGGGTGGTCACCATGGTAGGTGGGGAGTTGGGGCAGGATGTGCACGAGGAGGGGCTCTGGTCCCAGAACAAGAGCTGGAGGACACGGTTACCTCATCGCGCGAAGCTGTGTCTATTTCCGCAGCCAGAGACTGGGCTTTGGTCTGAGTGGCAAAGAGGTTCTTTGCTTCGTAGAGGCTAAGGCTCAAGATCTGTCCATTCAGGTCGTCGTTCTGATCCCGCAGCTTATGGTTCTCCTGTGGTAAGGAGGACAAAGGCACCATCAACTCCCAGAAGCACCCTGGAGCCCATTTTTCTGCAGCCACTGTCTCTGACTCCCACCAGCCCCATCCCCTCAGGACATCACGGCCAGCTCAGGACGCCCATAGGGGATGTGGACTTTGCTGACTTGAAGGGAGCAGAAGGGCTGGGGCCTTGTCTAGAGGCCTGGTGTCCTGGGAGCTCATGCGGTTTTGAGGAGCCGTGTTTCTGGATACAGCATGGCTCCTGGCTATTCACTCCTCCCTGGGGGATGAATGAGCCGGGGTGGGAGCCTTGGAGGCCCTCGGTAGGGGTCTACCTGCCCGCTGGCTCATCTCCAGCCCTGGTCCTGGGTGAGGAAAAGGAATACTCTGGGCTCTCTGGGCAGGGCAGCTCATCTCCCTGGCTCCTTCTCCCAGGAGTCCGGTGCTGTAGGAGTCTCTTCTAGGGGTGCCCTTGCTCTGCCTGGCTCAGATCCTGTTTACCAGCCCCATGCTCCTGTGTCTGCTTAAAGGCTCCTCTCCGCTCAAACTGGTGCCCTTCAGAGCCCCCTCCTGGATGGATGAGAAGGGCGGGGGGTTTCAGGACTGCTTGGGAGCCCAACCACCCACACCTTTGCCTTGAGGTGGATGTGCAATTCACACTGCAGAGTCGCCCGTCCCCAGGGTCAGGCTGAGCGTGGGATTCCCACCTAACATTCCCTCGCTTGGTCATCGCCCCTTCCCTATTCCACTTCCTCTACCCCACACTGATCTCCAGTGAAGGAGGGACATCCCACTCGACAGGGAAGCTTGGACTCAGGGTCTCCTCTGGGAGAAACCAACACAGCCAGGCCCTAATCTGTGCCAGGCACAGCTGCATTCTTGGCCCTAAGCACCAAGCACAGAAGAGCGGTGTCTATTTCTTTTTTACGGACACAAAGAAAAGATCCTGGGGTTTCCATCAGGCACACCCTAGAGGCGAGTCCTCCACCTGTAAAATGAAACTGCTAGCCAGGGTAGTCCGAGGAACAGATGAAAATGTGGGTGACAGTGTGCGCCACACTCTTGGCCCTCTCACCATGGTCGCTGCCCAGGAGCCTATAGGCTGGGATGCAGCCAGCCAGGGTGGGCCTCACCATTGGGCCCCCTTCCCACCGGACAGAGGCTCCAGGGCCCACCTGCTTGAGCCGCTTGACCTCGTGCTCTAGCTCCACCTCGCGGGCCCTGGCATTGAACTCGCCCAGGCTAGATGATGCACTGCGGCCCCTGCCCGGCCGCTCGCAGTCTAGCTTGTACATCTGCAGATGCTCCAGCTCCTTCCGCAAGTCTTCAATGAGCTGCACGGGAGAGAGGCCAGATGTCAGGAGCAGGGGTGCTGGGAAAAGCCCTGGGGCCCCAGCTAGGAACCCACCTCCTGTGTCGCCTCCCGCTCCTTCTGGAACTCCAGGCGGTTCTGCCGCAGCTTGTCCATCATGCGCTTGTACAGGTCCATCTCATCCTTGAGCCGCAGACTGGTGTCCTCCAGCCTGTCAGACATGCGCTGCCGTTCCTGGGACCAGGGAGACCCAGTCAGAGGGGAAGAGGCCCTGGGGTCAAGAGCCGGTCCCAGAGAAGGACTTCCCTGGGGATCTGGACCCCAACATGGCAAAAGGACAATCAGCCCAGCTTCCCTGGACAGAGTCTGCCAACTCACAGCTTAAAATGGCCAGATCCCCTATGATGTAGAAACACAGCCAGAAACTCCCAGGCCACTAATGTCCTTCACTGATGTCGGGTGGAACTTGAAATAACAGAACGTGGCAGCCCACACAGAAGCTAACCTCTTTCTTTCTTTCTTAAGACCAGTACTTTTCCCCATTATGTAAAAAAAAATATATTACTCTAGAAAACTCGGGAAGTCAGAAATACAGAGAAACAGCTCTTTATTTACACCGTGTTGCATTTCTTTGCTGCCACCTTTGACACTAGATGCCAACGGCCCCTGACGCCTGACATTGCCTTCTATGGGTTAGGTTCACCAGCCGAGTCTGAGACACCCGGACGGGCTGCTCACCTCATCCAGCTTCTCTGTCTGTGACTTGAGCCGAGTCACTGTCGTTCTAAGCTCTGTATTTTCCTCCTCCAATTGCTGTACCCTGGGGAAAAAAGAAGGATAAAACTCTCAGAATGGAGATTAGCTCATAGTGAGTTGACAGAATGCACTGCCTAGGGCAGGGAAGATACCAGAAACAGAGAAAGAGGCGCACACAGAGAAGAAAATATAAACTATCCCAACTGATAACATAGCCCTGAGGTTCCTGACAGCCAGGGCAAAACAGTAAACACAGTAATGGTCATTATTATTTGTTCTGATAAAAGAAAACATTAATTTATGAGTCAAAACATAACCTTTTGGGATATATTCTTATAAGGGGGTCAACACCACACAGGGGGAGTGGTCTTCTGCAGGAGGGAGCACTTTCCAGTGGCTGTTTGTGATAAGTGCATCCTGTTACAATGAGCAGCATGAAGGCAGAGACCACATCCGCTTTTCCTTCTCCACCTGCCGCATCCTGCCAGGCCCCTCCCTGTCAGCTGCCTCTGCGCCGACAGGCACTGGCTCCCACAGTAATGATCCTCTATGTCAGTGCTCACGAAGGACTGCCCTAAAGAGCCTTCCCAAGCAGACAGACCCAGGCACCCAGGTCAGTTCACATGGCCTGAGAGAAGACGTGCAGGCCCAGGGTGTCAGTGGCATCATTTCTAGCCACTGATTCCCGCGGGGCATCCTTCCTCCCTTTCACTTCCTCCTTCCTGGAAAGATGGTCCCTGGTCTCCACTGCCCTCTGGACTGCCTGGGAGAGGACCCCAGGCCAGGTCAGAGAAGGATTTAGACCCACTGCCCTCACTCTGCCAAGGCTGCCTCACAGGTGACTTGAGCTGGGGGCAGCATGAGGAGCAGAGCACATGGTGTGATTCTGGGAGCACCATTTACATGACATTCCGCATGAGTGGCACCCCTGGAGCTGTGCAAGAGAGGCACAGGCCAGGAGTCTGCTGGCTTCTGTGTTTGGCCTTCTGGCCCATGCTCACACTGCCTTCTTCCACCACCCAGTATCAGCCACCTCTCTCAGGCCAGGTGAATTGCACAGATGTCAGACGCAGGTAGAGAGCAGTCATGCTTAATGAGGTACCAGGCTCCAGAAACAGATGCAAGGCAGTAGCTTCTAGAACGTGAATGAAAATTTAAAATGAAGCCCTGGTCAGCAAAGTTCACAAGGCTGGTCTCAGACAAGCCAGCTGCCCTGTGTATCTGACATGCCCTGCCTGCCCTCAAGAAGCAGGGAGACATTATCACTTGCCTGAGAACCACAAGGTGCAAGGTGGGAGTCCAACTCCCAGCTATCTGCCCAGCAGCATGCCCCACCTCCCAGTCCCCTCCTCTCCCAGCTAGGCCTGGCAGACTCCAGGAAGGCTCAGCTCAGAGAACAGAGCCTGATGGGGCCTGATGAGAGCCCAGGCAGCTGTTTTCTCTGCCAGGGCCCCAGGTGGCCTCCTCGGCCTCAGTCGGCAGTAAACACAGCACTGGGGCATCATCATAGCCCTCTCCTGTGTGCAGGGCTCTGATGTGCACAGCCACCCTGTGGAGGAGACAGGGAGGGGAGGACATATGGGGAAAATGAGGCCCAGGGAAGTGACAGGGTCGTGGAACTACTGGGGGAGCAACCCAGATTCCCAGGGCAGTGCTCCTTGCCCTGCCTGCCTCAAGGTTCCAATAATGAGGCCACAGCTATATCTGAGACACAGCAGCCCAAAGAAACATGGGGCTATGGTTTTCCATTTAGTCTGGCCCCTGGGGCCCAGGCCATCTGCAAGGAGAACCTGACAGCAGGGGGAGTTCCAAGCCTGGACACTGAGCCTAGTACCGGCCTCAAGGCAGGACTGTCTTAGCCCCCAGGGTCACATCTATAACATGGGTGCCTGTCCCATAGCGCTGTGCCTGGAGTGCGAGAGCACATCAGAGGGCAGAGGCTATGCAGGAAGGCCCTGGAGCCCAGCACACTGGTCCACTCCCAGCAAGGAGGGCAAGAGTCACCTTGTGTTGAGCAGCTCGACCTCGGTGCTCTTCTCTCTCTCCAGCTTGCTGTAGGCCTCGCGGTGGCGCCGCGCCGCCTCCTCCAGGGCCTGCTCAGCCATGGCCTCCTGGTCCTTCACCACCTCCTCCAGCTCATGCACCCTGAGGAGAGTAGCACCGACTCAGGTCCAGGGTGAGTCTGGGTGCCTGAGTCTTCTTAACCCAAGCTGTGGCCATGGGACCCCAGACCCTGAGTCTTCCAAACCCCCCTCCCCCGCCCCACTGCAGGGGTGACGGTGTGTATGTGAGGCCCTGGGCCAACAACTCTGACAGAGGAATTTGGAACATGGAGAGGCAGAGATGGCAGTCCCCTCCAGAGGGGGGACAGCTGCAGCTGAGAAGGTGGGGCTCTCAGTGGCAGAGCAGGGACAGGCAGCTGGCCTCACCATGGCCTGAATGAAACAGCCTTGACATCTTATGTCTTCTTTTCTCCTATTCCTTGCTGGCCAATAGCCTCTGATTAATTATTCAGCTTACTGGACACCTTGACTCCAAAGCCAGGCAAGTCCTGGGCCCTCACCCTACTTGGTACATTGTCTGAGGACACTGGCAATAGTCCTCCTGTGAGGTTAACTTTAGGTGTACAAAAGAATCCATCTTTGGGTCTAACAAGGTTGAGGACCAGACCCTGAACTGGGATAAGTTTACTAAGTTTCATGCCAGCTTGTTGAGGGCAGTTCAGACTCTCCCTCTACGGCCTCACTGGCAGTCAGGGTCAGGGAACACAATGTTTATGCTCCTCCCTTAGTCGATTGGAGGGAGCAGAGAAATGCCTGGCCCTTTTCCCCCATTCACACTGTCCTCTTCCTCTGCAAAGCTTGTCCCCCAGCAAGGGAGGCCAGGCTCTCATTACATGTGACAGAGTCAGGATAGCCAATTCCAATTCCTACCTTAGACCAGCCCCAGGCCTGCAGACCTAGGGTTAAGGTCAACCTCTGACCTGTTGCCTGTCCCCTGGTCCCGACATGGGCAGGTCATGTGTCAAGGGGCAAAGGGGTCACAGACCTGTGAACTAGAAGTTCCATGTGGGTTACCACCTTTAGGGGCCCTAGCAACAGAGCCAGTCCCTATAGTCCCCAGGCACAGCCAAAAGGCAGAGCCTGCCCTGACCTGTGTACCAGCTGGGTGTTCTCCTGCTTCAGTTTGCTCTTCAGGTCCCCATTGGTCAGGCTGTCATTCTCCAGCTCTGTCACCTTCTTTTCCAGGAAGCTCACCTGCAGAAGGGGGTGGAGAGGGAGGCAGCAGAGACCTTTGAGTCCCCAGGACTGAGAACCTAGAAACTCTGGGCCTGATGGCCAGGGTCTCTGAATGAGCATGAAGAGAATGGACAGTTGCATCTGGTGGGAGCAGGGATGAGTGTGAATGTGCTCACCTCATCAGGGCCACCTACCCTCCACCCCTGAGCAAGTACCAGGGCCTCTTAAGTCCCCAGACACCAGCCCAGAGCACCCCCACTACGCCCAGGAAACCCACCAAGAAGGCCCTTCTCCACCCTCCCAGGCCCACCTTCTCCGTGATGTCGTTGTCACAAGAGTCAATGCTGTCCCGGAACAGGTCCTCAGTGCTGCCATTACTGCTGCTGAAGTTGCTGTTGTGCATGAGCTGCCTGCAGGGATGGAGGAAGGGTCGTCGGGCTGCAGAAGCTCCGCAGAGGCTGAGGGTCCTGATCAGGCTGGGGGCTTGGCAAGCATTCAGCAGCCCGGAGGCAGCCAGGAACCCCTGTAAGGAGGCCATCCTCTCCCAGCCAGGGGAGGGGAGCGCTGGCTGACCTCTGAACCTAACAGATCACCCAGCTCAGAGGAGGGCAAAAGGGCTGCTATGCCCCATCCCGAGCCCCTGACAGACATGGCCAATCAATCACAGAACTCTTTCTGCTGCTTGAGAACCCTCTGCAAACTGGTGTTCCAGCCAGTCCCTACCAGGTGGCCAGAGTTGGCATATGAGCCTCTCACCCCCGTCCTCCAGCACAAAAACCGCCCAGAAAAGGCAAGCTGGCTCCAGAGATCCGACAGGGGGCCTAGCCTCCTTCAGGCAGCCCAGCATGATTTGGCCCCCTCTATTATGCTGGCTTCTGCTACATCTCTGGGGACTCTGCGGAAGAGGGAAGAGGAGGGAGACCCACCCAGACCTCGCAGGGCAGGGTTAGTGGGTAGCACTGGAAAAGAGTAGATAGTTTGCCAAGGTGGTCTGTGTCTGAGGTATAATTTAGCTGCCCCCCCCCCAGTCGACACCCTCTTCCCTCCTTGACAGGCAGCAGCCAGGGTCTCAACCAAGAAGCCATCCCACCCCCAGCTCCTAGGCTAGGCGAAGGTCCCTTTCCAGGGAGCAGAGCACTCAGTGGCATCTCCCCACACCTTGGGTGTGGTCTGTAGGATGTCCCCTGGCAAAGTGCCCAGAGATCTGGGGCCAGTGGGGAACCCAGGGTCTCTACTGGTACAGCTGTGAGCTCCAGAGCAGAGGGGAGGAGATCAACAGCCCTGGGGAGCCTGCCTGAGGTGGAGGGTTTGGAGATACCAGCTGCTACCAGAAAGGACAAGAGACTGGGGGAGAAGGAAGCTGCCCCTTCTTTTTCATCAATGAATGTTCCTCTTCTGCCTGGACTGCTCTGGGATGGCCTTGCTCCACTCTGTTTGTCAGCCACACGCAGGACACTGGCTGGTTCTGGGCTGCCAGCATGAAGCCAGGCTACCCTGGCCGCAAGAGCATAGTGAAGGGGGCAGCTCTCAACACTCCCCGCCCTGAGGGAGCCTTACCGTCCAAAGGCCGTGCTAGAGATCTTTCGGTTGGGGCTAAACAGAGAGAAAAAGAAGAAGAGTCACTGAACAGAGGGTTCTAGGCCACTCCCTTACTCTGTCCTGGCTTGGTTCTGAGAAGAAACACCTGACTTTCCTGTTGTAGGACAATTCGAGCCAGTTTCTTCAACCCCAGGAACCAAGCCCACTCTGAGAGCACTCTTACCTGCCAAGACCAAATAGAGGCCGCCTTGCCTGCCACTTCTCCCTTTGGGCCCCACTTTAGCCCCCCGCCCCTGCACTGGGCCTTGGGCCTCACCTGTTGGCCTTTAGGTTTTTCAGCCGAGCTTCCAAATCATTCAGCAGGTTGATTTTCTTACAGCACTGAGAGCAATACACATCCAGCAATTCACTGTTGTACACGTGCCGCATCTTCCTAGGTGTCTGCCCTGCACTGATTTCATAAAAGGGGCACAAGTTGCCTTCCTCAGGGCCGGCCAATCTGTGTCCTCCACCCTGCTGAGCTTACTTTTAACCCTTACACCTTTACCTGATGCCCCCAAACCTCTGGACCATGTGTGTGTGGGGGAGGGGGAGTAGAAATACAGCCACAGATCAATCCTCCTCCTATCCTCTCAAAGAGAAGACACCAGTGAGTTATAGCCGTTTAACAGATAAAGTGACAGAGTGTCAGAGCAAGTCAATAATGACTCAGAGGGTGAGAAGGTAGCACAGTAGGTGACCTGGAAGGACCCTTCAACACTGAGGTTACAAGTAGCAAGACAACAAAGACTTCCCCAGCCCACAGCCTCCTGGGCTGGTTAATTGTTTCCTTCTCAAGATGGAAGGGGGGAGAAGGAACTCCAAGTCCCCAGTCAGAACGCCAGTGCAGCACACCCATACCCCAGGGGCAGAACCCCACAGCTGCTTAGCAGAAAGGACGGTCTGCTCAGGCTTCCTGTCTGACACCCCCAGGATGAGGACAGACTGGTTCTGCCATTTTTCCTGAACCCCAAATACCATCCTAGACCAAGGCCATTACCTGGAAGACACCGAAGACCCCAGGTCTGAATAGACGTTGGTCCTGGTCTCATCATCGGGACAGGGGCTACTGGGGGCACAGTCCACATCATCTCCCTCCCCATAGTCTTCAAACTGCTCCTCGTTGCTGATGAGCGAGGTAGTGGAGTGTGTGGAGAGGTCTGACGTTGTCATGGATGGAGTGTGGCCCAGAGACCTGACAGTCAGAAAGTGGCCCAGGTTAGAAGAGCTGCCTGTCAACAAGGCCCCACCTACAACCTGTGGCAGGGAAACCAGACCTTCCAGAAAGTTAGCCTGGGCTATAGGCCGAGAGTCTGATTAAATTTGTACCTTTGGACACTTTTAGGACCCTATCCTAAGGGGAAAATCTTACCACAGCAACTGTCTCTGTGTAAGAGACATTCAAAAGCAATGCTATTCTAGAGTTGGAAGACACTGGTTACCACCTAAAGGTTTAGCTACAGGGCTAGAGCTATTAAACTATAAACTAGTAAATTAAACTATTAAATTAGAATTATTAGGTTGCTGCCGAGTGACTCCACCTCAAGGCCAGCCCACGTGTGTCAGAGCAGAGCTGAGCTCCGCAGAGTTCTCAACGACTGGTTTTTCAGGAGGGGATTGCCAGGCCTTTCTTCTGAGGTACCTCCAGGCCGACCTGAACTTCCAACCTTTCAGTTAGCAGCCAAGGGCTTAACTATCTGTACCACCCGGCGACTCTATTACCAAGTTACAGAATATCAATAGCTGTTGAAAAGTTTGCAAGGAATATTGGCAATAATGTGAAAATATTAATGTAAGTAAAATGCTGGGATACAAAGTTTTAGATGCAGTAAGACTGAGTATGGAAAAGGTCAACAGAGAAGAAGTAGGAAATAAAAATACGAAAACAGTGACAGGGCTTGTGATTGGGTGGTGGGACTATGAGTGAAGTCAGTTATCCCTCTTTCATTCTTTCCACGTTTATATGTTTCAAGTTTTCTTTAACGGGTATGTACTCCTTTGATAATGAAATGAAGTTTAACAACAAGTAAGCCACTAGGGACAAGCTTCTCCCAGTTTAGGCAGGGGATTGTGGCCCAAAGATGCCTAATCCCAAGGTTCACAGACCCTCCCCCGGCTCTAAGGTCTCTTGTGGGTGATAATGGTTATCAGGGCTAGTCGAACCCTGTCCACAGCCTAACAACAGAGAGAAGTACAACCCATCATCTGTCAAAATAGTTTGGTCATTATGCAGTAATTTCTGCATATCATTACTCATAAATCAGGGTTTTCCCCAACCTCACCAAGCCTCCGCACTCAAAACAGGAAACTTGAAATAGTGAAAGAAGTGTGTAAATGGGTATGGCAGTGAGGAAGCCCAGTTTCTATCTAAATGACTGAATCCTCAAGGTCAAGTCTCCCCAGAACCCAAAAAAACACCCAAACCAAACCCACTGCCATCAAGTTGATTCTGACTCATGGTGACCCTATGGGACAGAGTAGAACTGCCCCACAGGGTTTTGAAAGCTGTAATTCTTTACAGAAGCAGACTGCCTCATTTTTTTTTCTCCCTGGAGTGGCTGATGGATTTGAACCACTGATCTTTTGCTTAGCAGATGAATGCTTAAACACTGCTCCAAGAGAATTCCTCTCGACACTCCAACCATATTTTATTTATTTACTTAGGTTCCTTAGCACTTCTCGCTCTTTCTCCTATATATTTTATGAAGACACTTTTGGCACCCACTACTGGCTTGATTCCTGGTGACTAGTCCCACTGGGCAAGATCAAGTGGCAAATGCTTAGCCAAAAGGACCACTGCTGTGGTCTGCTGTCCATGACCATTTATCCTTTGGTGGGTTAGTCACAGGAACAGCTGATGAACTTCCTCAATTGATAAACAACTTCAAAGGGCCCCACTGAGAATATCATGACTCCCAGGACCACTGGAGTTTGAGAACCCCTGTACTGAAAAACATGTATTAGGATGAGCCACATGAATTGGATTTTTATGTAAGTAAAAATTATTTAAAATTGTCAGTATCATATGGTTCAACTAATAGTGAGACCCCTCTGCTCCTGTTCCAAATCTCTGTGGGTCACAGGTAACCATCACCTTTTACTGATGGGTGGGTCGCCACTCCCACCCCCCCACGGCTTCTTCAACCTCTGTCATCCCATACAACATCCCTCCAGAGATTTAGTGGGGGGCTGCTATGGAATGGACTCCCTTCTGCTGACACCCACCTAAAAGAAGACTATATTATCCCATCAGACAATGTCACTAAAAATATTATTTTAAAATAATATTTCCTATTTTGAGAAGTGGGAAGAGAGTTGTCACATTGTGGGAAAGGGCAGTCGATGTCATGAAACAAAATGTGTATGAACTACTGCGTGGAAAATGAATTTGCTCTGTAAACGTTCACCCAAATCACAATAAAAATTAAAAAAAAAAATTGTTAACTTAAAAAAAATAGTATTTTGAGAGCACATGATCAATAAAAAAAATAGAGATATGCAGCAGAACAATGTAAAGCAATTAAAATTATTAATTACCCCATCATCCAGAAATAACTACTTAAAAGGTCTGGAATAATTCTTTCTAGGTAGCATTTCACAGTACATGGGTATGTATTTTTAATAAAACTAATACCATAAATTCCTGGACATCTTTGTAATCTGCCTTTTAAAAAAAAAACAAAACAGATCTTTCATCCCATAAACCATTAAATAATCAATCAATTAAAACTTAACTTTGCGTGCCTGCCTAAAATTCCAGAACAACACCTACTGTTAAGCATTTAGGTTGCTCAGAAATCTCTGCTATTCCAAACATCCATGCAAGTAATGACTGTGATGCAAATCTCAACATCGCAAGCATGTCTCACGTTTACTGCCTGGAGATGCATTCAGGCTCAGAGCCACATATTGGAGTGTGGGCCATTTTAACTCACTTGTCCTCTGGCAGAAACAGGCCTCCAAGCCCCACATCCTTCTCCTGAGCTGGAATACCGACTGACCCCTCCAAGCTCTGGGTGCTCTCCATGGGGCTGTCCATGTCTGACTCCTGCAGGCCCTCAGGTGGGGCCAGTGTCATAGCCTCCTCTTCGTCCTCAGGAAAGAAGCCAGGGTCCCTGGAGATGAGCTCGCCATTGGCAAAGGTGGGGCCTGGGACCTCACTGCCCTGGGAAACACAGAGGGGGACAGAATGAGCAAAGCCAGCTCCGTGAGGTTCAGTGTTCTCCATCCTACACAAGTGGGTTAGTAGGGGCTAGGTGAAAGGAGGCCCAGACCATTAGACCAAGCATAAAAATGCCTGACAATTCATCTTGGGAGGCTTTTCACATGGGCCAACTCATGAGAGTCCAGTAAGAGTTGAAAGCCCCAGAGATCTGTGGGGCAGCCAGGCCAGCCACATCATTGGAGCATCTGGTCAGGATATTGGTACCTCCATCACAAACGCTGTATTAGGAAGTCAAATGGGCTCCAAGAAAGTTTTCAACTGATCTGAGATTAAAGGAAACAGCCATGTTGAATGGCCTTCAAAAATAATGACCCTGACCTAGTAGGATCCTGTGCAGCATGGGATTGGGAAGTCTCTGCCTTCCTTGACTTTAGGCACATCAGGTAAGCAATCTGAACTTCACTTTTCTCCTTTGTAAATAATAATGACAATGGAATCTTACAGGAGCATTGTGTCCATTAAAAAAGACATTTCACGTAAATAACTGGCACACAGTGGGACCTTGATAAAGAAGTCATGAGCACAGATGTTGATACCAGCCTGGGAGGGTACAGTCTGCTCCAGCCACTGCTGCAGCCATCCTGGGAAGCAAGAACACCAGCTCTTTAACTTCTGAACCTGGAGTCAGACTTGTCCTTGATGGGTGTGTACAGTGCCTAGCACATGCCTGGCAGTGTTGGTGCTCAGTACACATTTGCCTGAAACTTTTGCTAAAACCATCTTATGGCAGAAGAGCTCTAGCTTCATTCTAGTTCAAAGGGCAGGGCTTTGCAAACCATCTCTAGGGCCACTTTGTCTCTGAGGATGGGGTACCTTGTAGGTGGCAATGATTCTATCTCCTTTCCCCTACAAGATGTCAACTTGTACCCAAAGATTTTTAGTGTACTCCTCAGCTGGGGCTGGTAGGGTCCCTATAAAAGATGCTTTGCTCTCACCCCTCAAGACTTGGAGAAGGATAACAGGAACAAGAGCTTGATGAGAAAGGATGAGAGACATCCCAAGAAGCTGGTAATTAGATAGGGGTGGGTGACAGGCTTGGATGCGCCCTTCCAGATTTGTGTGGCTACCTGCTGCCACTGGTGAGCAGACATCCCCTTCTCCACTGGGAGATCCCTGGGCTAAAAATAGATGGTGACTGATAGGCTTGGTTTCATCTGTGCCATGATACCAGCTTATCACAAGATAGACCAGTAAAACTGGCATCAGCCAGCCAGACCCCTCTGAGTATGGAGGCCAAGGGGCTGTGTAATTAAGATCACCTATAGTGCTTACAGGGCCCTTTCCAACAATAAGAAGCTCTGGTGGCACAGTGCCAAGGCATTTGACTGCTAACCAGAAGGCTGGGAGTTCAAATCCACCAGCCACTCATCAGAAGGAAGGCTGAGCAATCTACTTCTGTAGATGCCACCTCAGAAACCGAAGGAGGGGTCACTATGAGTCAGAATCGACTTGACAGCAGTGAGTTTGGTTTTTTGTTTTCCAACAAAATGCCACTAAGACAGTCTCACGTGGTGTCAACCCATCATGTATTGTCCCCTAATCAAGCTCTTCATCTGCAAGCCTGAAGTAACATCCCAACAGAAACAAAAGGAAATCAACATTTATGGAGCAGCCACCGAATTCTGAAGACTCAGCTGAGAGCTAAGTTACCTCATTTATGTTTCATGCCTCCAGGATTGTTCCTGTTAGCCTCATTTTACTAATGGGGAAATCGAGGTCCAGAAAGCTGAAGCAGCTTGCAGAAGCCCTCTAGCCAGTAGGTGAGGACCCCGTTTGTCTTCAGCCCCTACGTGCTTGGTTCTGTTTATCACTGATGCCTCATTTCATGGATTGTCAAAACTCAGAGGGACAATGAGGATAGTGACCTCTAGAGAGATGTATTATGAAAGCCCAGGAAAGCTGCCTTCTGTTGCAACTTCTACATCCTGCCCACTTCTCACCCCCGTCAGAAAAGTCTGGGTTAGTGTTATATGATGCCCAAAGGAAACAAGGCTAGAGAGAGATGCCTCTGTGGAGAACCAGGGCCCAAAGAGGCAGCAATGCACAGTCCACTCCTTCACCTGCATGCCTCTCACCTGCCCAGCTAAAAGGGGGGGGGGGTTAACACCTACAAGGAGGGCTTGCTTTGTGGTGCCACTATTTTGCAAGCGGGTATTTCTTTCGGTCTTTGTCACAGCCTTATGAGCTGGCCTTCCTCTCTTCCTTTTTGTAGTTGACATGACTTGCCTTGGGCTGTGTGGGAGTCAGTGGCGGGGCCAGGACTGAAACCTGGAGGACTGGCTGTCCCCAAAGCCCATGCTCTGCCCAGCACCATGTCAGCTGGGGTCCTGCAGAGACTGCACCATCCCTGCTCCCAGACGGCAGGCACAATACCAGGCTGAGATCAGACTTGTGCTCCTCAGGTGCCTGGTTTGGCCTTGAGCCAACTCACGTTTAGCTAACTGGACACCAAGACACAGAGGCCACATTTCTGCTGGGCACTGTGCCCCACGGAGACACCCAACTCACAGGTGGGAACTTGCAGGCCACTGCCCCTCCTGCCCCGCAACGCACTGTGCTCCTGGCAGCCGGCCTATGCCCCTGAACTGGGGTGGAGAGAGTGGCCTCAAGTGGCTTGTCTCAGTCACAGCAGAGCCCTAAGAGGGCTCAGATATCCCCCAAGCATTTCTTCCCCAACAAGACTCCTAAGCAGCCCCTCAGACAGATTTTTAGCCTAAGTGGAGTCCACTCCTGCCTCACATTTTACAAAGTGTCCCCTGTCTGTCTCTGTCACACACACATGCACACACCATCCATCCTTACAACAGCCCTGTGAGAGCCCCATGGAGTGTACAAGGCAAAGATGAAGGTATCAATGCCTCCATCTGACACGTGGGGAAGATGAGGCTCAGAGCCGGAGGGTAGCTGTCCTAGGACTTCCTGTGCACAGAAGGCCCTGTTGAGACCTAAAACTAGGGACACCAAGTCCTGATCCCTCAGCCCCCTAAACACACAATCCACTGAACACACACAGTCCACTAAGCACACACACTCCACCCTTTTCTCTTACAATGAGTTGCTCCCTACAGTAACATCTTTTCATTCAACCCATAATTACTTGCCCAAGCCAAATGGAAACTTCAAAACCATCTCTAGCAGTTTTTCCTAAGTTCATATAGCATAAAGACAGTGATAAGTAACCATACATCTTGTTTTGTCCAGGGCAGTATAGGTTTGTGCCTATCTCAGGACTCATCTGACTTGGCATTTGTCCTAGACAAAGTAGCCATGGTCACCCTAGCTATCCCCAAGGGCTTATGTTCCCTGGTCCACCTCTCATTCCCCAGGGCCCTCTGGGGAAGGGTCTGGGTGTAGTGCCAGCTCCATCCCAAACACCTCACAGAGGGAGGCAGGGCAGGGCAGGGCAGCCCCTTGGAGGAGATGGAAGGCACCCTCCCCGTCTCCCCCTCAAGCTGGCCAGCTCCTACTCACTGCCTGGGAGAACTTCCAGTCACATTAGAAACCCATCTGAGCCAGTTTCTCTCTTTTTGGTTTTGGATAAAGGTGCAGAGGGAAAGGGAGAACCTGTTGATAATAAAAATACTGACCTCACGGCGTTTCTCTCGAGGAGGCCTTCAGACATGCTTGCTCATGGCAGCATGTAAGTTACCCCCAGCTGGGTGCCTGGGCCAGTCTAGGACCCACGTGAAACCCCCTGTGTTTGTGAACAATTCTGAGAAGAGGTTGCCTTGCTCAGCATGGGGAGACTTTGGGGAAATGCAGAGAATCTACAGATCAATTTGCTTTGGGGTTGAGGAGGCAAATTTTACTCCTGTGGCAAGATTCCAGTAGAGTTCAGAACAGAGTTCAGGACAAATCTAAGGCTGATTCCCAGCAGTGGGAACTTGCCCCCAGGTGGCGCGGTCCTTCCCACCAGAGCCGGCTGATTGGGGAGAGGAGTGGGATAGGATGGATTAGGATGCATATTGTCCGTGTTCTGAGGCCCAGAGAGCTGCCCCTTTGTCCCAGGCCACACTGTAAGCATTCACATCGTTTGCCTCCACAGCCCTCCTCTCCTTCCCTGGGTGCAAGAGAAACCCCAGTCCCTGGTCCTGGAGCCTGCTCTGGAGGGGTAGTTAGGGGAATGAGGAGAACGAAGAGGTAGGTAGATAGGGCTGCATTTCCAGCAACCCAGGTGACCGTGAGTGGGGTCTGTGCCCAGGACAGCGAGATCCCTGCCCCTGGTCCCCAGTGCCACGCAGAATCCATCCACAAAAGACAATCTAGTCACCAATAGTGACTCCTAGCACCCAGGACACATCCAGGCCTGGTGCTTAGCACAGCCTCTTTGGGATTTCCACAGAAAGGTGTGTGTGGTCTTTTGGGTGCCTTTAGGGACATGGACCCTTGGGACCCAGAGCCAGCCCTGAGCACAGAGCTCCTGTTCCCCGGAGCACAGGGCCAGCACTGCAGGCACCTGGGCTTGGATGGCACTGCACCCAGACCACTCCCAGGGTCCTCTCCTTCTATCCTTTCCCTACCACACCTTCTTCCCTGCCCCTGCTGAGGGTCCCAAGAGTGAAGGGGAATAAGGCAGACACTGTTTCCCATGGCAGTCTCAGGAGACCCCTGTGAGGGGGTAGCTAAGGGCTCTGGGGCCTGGAAGGGTTTAGTGCCAGCTAGCCCTGCCACTTACAAGCCCTGTAACCTAGGGTGACTAACTACCTCTCTGAGTCTTGGCTCCTCATCTTTAGAGTGGGGACAATTACCTCTACCTTAGAGGGCTGCTTTAAGGGTCACACATGATCATTTACACAAGTATCAGAGAGTCAGCAGCAGTGGGGGTATTAAATCCTGACCCAGCCTCAGGGCTGTGTGTTATGGGGGCTGAACTGTCCCTTAGCCACAGGGTCCCCGCTGGTCAGCTAGCAAGGTCCTCAACCAGCAGAAGGGCAGGAGGGATGTCTTTTTCAAAGAGGCCGGGCCTGGGGAAACAGGCCCCAGTCAGGCCTTCTGGCAGGGCCACGTCTGTGCCACAGCCCCACCTCCATTCTGTCTCCTGCTGAGGCTGGATGGAGCGGCTGCGGCCAGAGGAGGGAGCCTAGAGGCAAGCAGCCTGTCCTTGGGGGACTCTACCGTCTCAAGAGCCTCATGACCCATTAGCAGGCCCCAAAGTCACGCCTTCCTCTGCAGAAGTTGGCAAGGGCTGAATTCAATGGCAGCTGAAAGGCCAAGATACCAAGACACGTGGGGAAGATGTCCAAGCCGCGGAGTGGCTGACAAAGCCTCACTGTCCAAACTCTCCAGAGGGGGTGTGGTGGGGCCCAGCTTTATGACTTCATTTGGGCCTCACCCATCTCATCACACACACCATTACTCTGCATTTTCCTGGTGGCTAACCCTTTCATGTTTTGGGATATATACTGCCCACCAACATGTCAGCCTCCCAAGTTTCTTGGGAACCAGTTATCCCAGCTATAGTATGTGCTGCTGCCTGTATAAATGCACAAATTTGAAGAAACAAGTCTCATACCACCAGTCCTACCACCAGAGTCCACTTGGGGCAATGAGTCTCACAATTGTATAAAAATCCATGTTACCTCAAAAAATTTTTTTCCTCTTTGATTTCAGCATGAACAATCACTAAAAACACATAGTTTAACAAAAATATTCAGAGCAGAAAATAACTTGGTCATGAAAGTGCTCATGTACAGAGGACACTGATTCTGGGTGACAGAACCTCTATAATTCCCCGGGAGAGGGAAGACCATAAAGGGACCGTGGGAATTTCTATGTCTGAGCCCGCAATGGCTAGCATCACTGGAGGAACACGTGCTATGGACTGAACTGTGTCCTCCAGAAAGATACGTGGAAGTCTTCCTAAGCCCTGTAACCTGTGAACATGACCTTGTTTGGTTATAGAGGTTTTCTTTTACGTTAATGATATTATACTAGAGTAAGCTTAATCACTTCTGAGTGGAATCTTATAAGAAGAGCAGAATGAGGTAGACACACACGGGGGAACGAAAGATACATTTAACAAGCCCCGGAACACTAAAAATCCCCAGCAGCTACTAGATGTAAAGAGACAAAGAAGATTCTTTCCCTAGAGCTCATGCCCCAAATTTGGGCTCTTAGCCTCCAAAACTGTGAGAAATTTATGCTCTTTAAAGCCACCCACTTGTGGTATTTTTCGTTATGGCAACCTTAGGTGACTAAGACAACATGGTAGGTGATCAATGAGTACTTGTTGAACCAAACTGTGTAGGGCTGTGATGAGCTGGGTAGAGCCCAACCATGGGAACCTTGAGGGCTGGGTTCAAATTCTGGCTTGGCTACCCACTGGCTGTGAGACCTTGGATAAGTTATTTAATAGGTAGGGAGCACTGCTGTCGAGAATCTACAACAATGCCTCATACCTTGCAGATGCTGAGAACATAGCAAAGATCAGAGGGGGACATCTGCTGTCGGGGCAGGCTCTGGAGGTGGACTGAGTTCAAATCCCGGCTCCACTCCTTACTAGTTAGGTAGCTTATTGAACCTTAGGTAGTTTATTGAACGCCTGAGTGCCTCAGTTTCTCCATCTATAAAATAAAGTTATCAGTTACTAGGATTAAATTAGTTGGTTTCTGTTCTAATCACTTTCCAGACTCAGCACACTCAAAGTACACATGAATTCTGAGCTGTTCACGGGGGCAGGGATGCCTAGGAAAGAAAGTCACAGGGAAGGAATTAACTACAGGAAGGAAATGGGAAGAGAGCTGTTGTTACATTGGGGGGAATTGCAGTCAATGCCATGAAACAAATTGTGTATGAAATGCTGTATGGAAAATGAATTTGCTCTGTAAGCTTTCACACAAATCACAATAACATTTTTCAAAAAAACCACACACACACACCCAACAATTCTGAGCTGTTATCGTCATTGTGCAGAGGAAGGACAACCAGGGGTGTCATCTGGCCTCTGTCAGCTCCCAGGGAACACTTTCCCTCTGGCTCCAGTGGCACACCCAGATGGAAGGAGCTGAGTTTAGCTTCTGGAAGATGGACTTTTGCAAGTCTCAAAGCCTGCTCTCCAAATACCGGGTGCCTCTTTCTCCCCACCAGAGCCCTCTTCTGCTCACTCTCTTGGAAGGTCTCTCTGCACTTTAATTACACCCTTTAATAAGTGTTAAGATGAGATGCTGCCTAGGGAGGGAGTCCAGGAGGCTCGAAGCTCTGGCTCATCCACCCCCAGCCCTGGCAACGGCTCCATTCCCCAGGCAGTAACTTGGAGCCAAAGAATAGCTCTGTGGGGACAAGGCTAGGTAAAAATAGCCTGGGCGGGCACATCCCAGCTTCCCTCACAGCGAGGCATACCGCGGGCACACGTGGAACACCACTGCAGGGAAGATGGGGGGTGGGGGAGAGTGGACACAAACCAAGCCTAGTGTGGGGGACAAGCCTAGCCTGCTGCTTGAGCTGAGCTGAGCAGGCTTGGGAGTGTGGGGGACATTACACCCCCAGTAAGCCCAGGGCCTGGGTCAGGGTTTCCCTGGGTTTCTCCCAAGGATGACAGAAGATTCGGTTTAGGGAAGTAACTCATGGATGCTAATGGCCCTGGGTCCACAGGGAGTGGATGGATCCCCTGCACCACTCTGGCTCCTCACATATCTGGCAGAGATCCACAAGCAATCCTAACCCTAATCCTAGTCAGGAAGCAAACCTATTCCGGTTAGCTGGCTGCCAACCTGGCTCTGAAATCCGATGCGGTGTAGTGTATTACTTAGTGTGGCTTTTCTAGTCATATGTCTTTGTAAACTCCGAGGTGGAATTTGCTGTGAGCAACTGAAGAGCTCCTGATTGTAAATGTTATCCACCTGGGGTATTTCTGTTGGTAGTGGCACTGGAGCAATGTTCTGGGAGGGTCGCTCTCTCAGGTGTTTAGAGCTCTGATGTTATGATTGGTTGGTTTGGCCACTCTGTGGGGCTCAAAAGGAGGCCTCCTAGAGGCAGAACTCTCTGACTGCTGGCTGAGGAAGATGTGCTGCTGAAAGAGACACGCATTGCTGAGTGAGACACCGAGGGACACTCACTGTTAGGAGAGAGACTGTGAGAGACTGTTAGGGACTGTTAGGAGAGAGATCGTGGGCTGGGAGAGAGACTGAGCGTTTTTCCTAAACTTGAATTGTAGCCTGGTGCTTCCCTAATAAACCCTGTAATCTGTGAGTTCTGTGTGGCCACTGCAGTGAATTATCGAACCCAGGAGAGAGGTGGTGGGTGCTTTGGGAGGAACGGTTGGTGAAAGGGCTGGAGGGAGGTGGCATGTCTGGCCTCGCAGGAATAGGCCTTGGGCTGCTGATGGTGATTCTGTCTTCCTCTTGTGGGGTTCGAGGAGGTCAGAACATGTGGCCTCCTTGTCGTTTTTGCACCGACCCTGGTCTGCAGGCAGTGGCAGCAGCGCTCCTCAGAGCTAAGAGCCACTGGTTCAACAAAGAGTTGCCTACGTGCCACCCAGGGAGGCTGGTGCCTCAGCTCTGCCTTTAGAACAAAAGTCTACAAAAGTAGACTCGGCAAAGATGAAAGGCCTTGGCTTGCTGCCCCCCCCCCCAAAAAAAAAGGGCAAGCACAGAAGCATCAGGCCACCGAGCCACCAGGATTTATCCCTGTCTCAGCTAGCCCTGGGGACTGACCGCAGACCGTGAGATCAAAGCTGTACAACCCTGAGCTTCCTGCTCTGGCAGGGCAGGCCGAGGTCAGGAAGACAGGACAGACTGCCCCATGCCCATCCCCAAGGGGCCAGATCAGAGGCCCCAGAGCTCTTCTCCAGCCTTCCCCCGGGTAGGGGTGGTAGCCAAGACAACTTTCAGGCTCTCTCCTCCCACCCAGGGGCTCCACGATCCACAGAGAGGGACTCACTAATAGCTCAAGACCATCACGACTCCTGCCCCAGGAACCTCTGGGAGTCAATCTCAGCAAAGATGCCCCAACACTGCACTCTATTTTCATCATAAGGTAGACTTGCTGATCCCAGCAGGGAACAACAGTGACAACTGTCTTGGCTTTTTAGTCTCAAGTGGGAAAGACTTGGGCTTTAGTCCTCATCAGTCTCTAGAGGGAGGAACTAACAGCCCATTTTACAGAGGGGGAGACCAAGGCTGTCAGGCAGACTTGGGGCAGGAGTAGAGCTGGTCCCCACCAGCCCTGGAACCTCAGGCTGGTACCGAACTGAAGAGAAAAACAAGACCGTGCTTTTTTCCCCTCAAGAACTCTGTGCTATTTACATAAAGTAACAGTGGAATAAGGAGCTCTGCTGCTGAACACCTCACAGGAAGGTGTGCTGAAGCCCACGTTGCTGTTTTTCAGTGTTTTAATCGCAGCTTTTGAGTCCCCATGTTACACTCCCCACCCTAAACACACAGTGCTGATAAAAGTTGTCATAAGTCGCATGGGGGGGCCATGGGTAGCTCCCAAAAGAACTGATGAATCAGTGAGTCCCTGAAAGCTAAACTAAAATCAACACCTAATGGAGCAGAGATCGGCAAATTTCCTGAAACATGACAGGGTGGGACTGAAAGTTATTAAGGGATATAAAGATAGAACATATCCTCAGCAAGAGGTCGGGAGAGAATGGTTTTCTGGGAAGCACCTGACAGCATCCACCACACACTGGCCAGAGGTGGTGTGTCCAGCTGAATGGCATGACCAGACTGTACCAAAGGCTGCGGGGCCTTGTTCAGCTGGCATGAGAGCCCGAGTCCTTCAATGCCCATCCTACCTCTAACCAGCTCCCCTGTTCCCAATTTCACCTGCTACCCTTCTGGTGAAAGCAAGCTTCCCAGGAACCTACTGATGATGGGAAAGGAAGGGCTGACCAAGCTCTCTGCCTGAACACAATCTCACTGTAAATGATGAGGTGGCATTGTGGTTCTACACGTCCAGCTGGGGGCTACTCTGTGTGTACAAGTCGCACTCAAGTCCCAGGAGTGTGGGAAGTACCAACTAGATCTGGTTTCAAGCCTGTGAGGCTGTAAGCCAGACCCTAGACCATGGTGTGTCCCCACTGGAAATACCCTTTGTGGCTGGGTTGCCTGCCTGCCCAGAGACACTGTGACCCCATGATCCCACCATGCCATTGCCATTCCACAAACACATTTGAGTGTTTCAAAAAGCAGGTAAAAAAGGAAAAAAAATGTATTACACTAAAAATTTAATACAGGAGAAGAAAACAGAGTAAGAAATACTTGAGTAATCCCAAAGAATACAGAAAAAGGGGAAAAGGATCAAAGATCAGATGGGACAAATGAAAAATAAACTGCAAGATGGTTGACTTAAACCTAACCACATCAGCAACACATTGAATGAAAACAGACTAAACAATTCTATTAAGAGACAAACACTGTCAGACTAGATTAAAATAAACAACGAACAACAACAACACTCAGCTCCAACCATATGCCATTTTTATAAAAGACTTAATTTAACATAAGGATATAGACAGGTTGAAAACAAAAGGAGGATGAAAAAAGATATATCGTGCAAACCCTAGCCAAAAGAAAGCTGGCAGGGTTAATTAACAACAGGCAAAGTAGAATTTAAGGCAAGAGATAGAGGAATGTTTTTAAATGATAAGGTATCAATTTAGCAAGATAAAATTCCCTGATGTTTACCCAAGGAGCCCTGGTGGCCTACTGGTTAAGCCCTTGACTACTAACTGAAAGGTTAGAAGTTCCAACTCCGCCAGCTGCTCCTTGGGGCAAGACAGGCAGTTTGCTTCTGTAAAGATTATAGCCTAGGAAATCCTATGGGGTAGTTCAACCCTGTCCTACAGGGTCACTACAAAAACGGCAAGGAGGCCACATGTTCTGACCTCCTCTAACCTTACAAGAGGAAGACAGGATTACCACCACTAACCCAAGGCCTATTACTGCAAGGCCAGACATGCTGCCTCCCTCCAGCCCTTTCACCAACCGTTCCTCCCAAAGCACCACCACCTCTCTCCTGGGTTCGATAATTCACTGCAGTGGCCACACAGAACTCACAGATTATGGGGTTTATTAGGGAAGCGCCACAGGCTACAATTCAAATTCAGGAAGAACGCTCAGTCTCTCTCCCGGCCCACCGTCCCTCAGCCAACAGTCTCTCACAGTCTCTTTCCCAGCAGTGCTGGTCTCTCGGTGTCTCACTCAGCGATGCATGTCTCTTGCGCCTCTTTCCCAGCAGCACATGTCTCTTTCCAGGGTGTGTGTCTCTTTCCGCAGCATGTCTTCCCCAACCAGCAGTCAGAGCGAGTTCTGCCTGTAGGAGGCCTCCTTTTGAGCCTGGCAGAGTGACCAACTAGCCAATCATAGCATCAGAACTCTAAGCACCTGAGAGAGAGTGGGCACCTCCCAGAACATTGTATTGTGCCACGCCCAACAGAAATAACCCAGGTGGGTGACTTTAGCAATCAGGAGGAGCTCCTCAGTTGCTAATAGCAATTCCCACCTTGGAGTTTACAAAGACTTATGGGTAGAAAAGCCAGACTAAGTAATTTACTACACCACAGTCACTAAGAGTTGGAATCACTTGACAGCAATAGGTTTAAATGTTTATGCATCTAATAGCATAGTTTCAAAATACATAAAACAAAACATAGAAATAAATGTTGAAGATCTTAATTTATCTCTCTCAGTAATTGATGGAGCAAGCAAATAAGAAAATTAGAAGGGATACAGAAGATTTGGCCAACACAATTAATCAACCTGACCTGACACATACAGAAACTACCTGCACTAATATAATAAAACTATTAGGTTAAAGGTTGTTGGGGAACTGGATACCTACTTGCCCAGTACCAAAAAAAAAAAAAAAAAAATCACCCTGCGGATGCATACCTCTACCACAGAGAAAACTGGCTGTTGTCACTTTAATGCAGTGATCAAACCCAGCATCACTAATTTGGGAAAAATCAGACATGGGCCTCTTGAGATATACTATGAAGCACCCAGCATCCCAGGTCTAAACACAGTACTTAGCTCAATTCTAATCACACCGTAAGATCTGACTCCTAGTTAGCAGAAAAATGGGGGACAGAGGGACATATCATGCATCACCATGGGGAAATAACCAGACAAAAAGAGCCGCTGAGGCCTTCTGCAAGACATCTGGCCTGGTCTTTTCAAAAGAGTGTGTCAAAGAAAAAGGAAGGGGGACTCTTTCCACACCTTTGGTTCTTAAGCATCAGAATCCCTGGCGGGACTGTTGGAATTCAGGTTCAATCAGAGACCCTGATGCAGTAGGTCAGGGATGAAATCTCAAAATGTACATAATCTAATAAGCTCTCAGGTGACCTTGATGTTGCTGGTCCCAGGACCACTGTTTGAGAACCACTGTTCCAGATTAAGGAGCCTGGGTGATGCAGTGGTTAACTGCTCTGCTACATAGTGAAAGGTCAGCAGCTGGAACTCATCAATCACTCAGAGGGAGAAAGATGTACAGTAAGCTTCTGTAAAGATTACAGCTTGGAAACCCTACAGGGCAGTTCTACTCTGTCCTATAGGGCTGCTATGAGTCAAAAAAAAAAAAAAAAAAAAAAATCATTCAATGGCAACAGGTTTATGGGGTTCTAGATTCCCACTGAGAAGGGACCTCTCGTGGCATAGTGCCTAAGGCATCTGACTGCTAAAGAGAAGGTTGGCAGGAAAAACAGGAATTCCAGAACACTTAATTGAGTTCATGCAGAACCTGTACATAGACCAAGAGGCAGTGGTTCGAATAGAACAAGGAGATACTGCGTGGTTTAAAATCAGGAAAGGTGTGATCAAGGCTGTATCCTTTCACCATACTTATTCAATCTGTATGCTAAGCAAATCATCTGAGAGGCTGGACTATATGAACAAAAACGCAGTATCAGGATTGGAGGAAGACTCGATAACCACCTGAGATATGTAGACAACACAATCTTGCATGTCGAAAGTGAAGAGGACTTGAAGCACTTACTGATGAAAATCAAATGGACTACAACCTTCAGTATGAATTATGTACTCAACAAAAATCCTCACAACTGGACCAATAAGCAACATCATGATACCCAATGCCATTGAGTCTATTCTGACTCACAGCGACCTATATGGCAGAGCAGACCTGCGCCACAGGGTTTCTAAGGCTATAATCCTTTTTTTTTCCCATTGTGATCTGGGTGAAAGTTTACAGAGCAAATTCACTTTCCATACAGCAGCTCACGTACACTTTGTCTCATGACTTTGACTGAAATTTCCCACAATGCAAGAGCTTCCCTCCCACTTCCTCCCCATAGTTACCTCTTCCTTGTGTCCTTCCCTCCCATGCACTCCTGGCCCGCAAGCTGTCTCTCTGTGCATACACAGCCCTTCTATTCTCCCATGATTGTTCTCTCCAAGGAGTGCATCTACCTAATGTAAATGTTTAGCTCATATGTCTAAGGCTTCATCTTTACAGAAGCTGGCTGCCACAGCTTTCTCCCATGGAGCAGCTGGTGCGCTCAAAGCACCAACCTTTCAGAGAACAACCACTGCACCACCAGGGCCTCCTTTACATCATGATAAACTGAAAACATTGAAGTTGTCAAGAATTTCATTTAACTTGGATCCACGATCAATGCCCATGGAAGCAGCAGTCAAGAAATCAAACATATTGCATTGGGCAAATCTGCTGCAAAAGACCGCTTTAAAGTGTTAAAAAGCAAAGACATCAGTTTGAGGACTAAATGCACCTGACCAAGCCATGGTATATTCAATTGTCTCACATGCATGCAAAAGCTAGGCAATACATAAGGAAGACCAAAGAAGAATTGATGCCTTTGAATTACTGTGTTGGTGAAGAATAGTGAATACACCATGGGCTGTCAGAAGAATGGACACACTAATCTTGTCTTGGGAGAGGTACAGCCAAAAATGCTCCTTAGAAGAGAGGATGGCAAGACTGTGTCTCATGTACTTTGGACATGTTATCAGGAGGGACCAGTCCCTGGAGAAGGACGTTATACTCGGTAAAGTAGAGGACCAATGAAAAAGAAAAAGATTCTCAAGGAAATGGATTGACACAGTGGCTGCAACAATGGGCTCAAACAGCAACAATTTTAAGGATGGTGAAGGATGATAAGACTGTGCAGATTTCATTCTGTTGTCACTATAAGTCAGTACTGACTCAACAGTATGTAATAACAACCGATTAACCAAGAGACCTAGAAACTTAATGTCATCCTTGATTAGATCCCAGTTCAAAGAAACTACCACCCCAC